>NW_005361652.1:4499143-4538915 GCF_000412655.1 Myotis brandtii | reverse complement strand
TGCTCTGTGCATGACAGGGGGCGGCGCCCCAACTCCCCAATCAGCCCTGCTCTGAGCCCAACCAGGGGCTGCACCTAGGGATTGGGCCTGCCCTCTGCCACCCAGGAGCAGGCCTAAGCCAGCAGGTCGTTATCTCCCGAGGGGTCCCAGACTGCGAGAGGGCACAGGCTGGGCTGAGGGATCCTCTCTCCCCCCTGAGTGCACAAATTTTTGTGCACCGGGCCTCTAGTAAATATATAAAAGGCTAATATGCTAAGTGTTCCTTCCTCAGTCCCTTCCACATTATGATGCACACTGACCACCGGGGGGCAGACACTCAATGCAGGAGCTGTCAAGCTGCAGTGACTTGGCAGTGACAGTTCTTGGGTGATGCACCCCGAAACCAGAGAGGGGTCCTGATTCCTCATGGGGCCATGCAATTCCACCTTCAGCCATGGGTTACATTGTGCTGGGGCACTGTTGCCCTAATTCTAGTTTACTGCACACTTGCGTTTGCATTCCACACCCTGTGGGACAGCAACTTTGCCGAGTGCCCTCTTGCACTCCAGAACCCCTCGGAAGATGTTGTTGGAGAGCCAGTTTTGGCCAATCCTCACAGGCCAGGCTGAGAGACCCCACCTGCCAGAGGGATCCTCACTCACTCCGCAGATGCCTTTTGAGCCACGGTGCCAACCCAGGTGAGGCTGGCTGGGGAGGGATCCTGGGAGGTTGGCTCCAGGGCATGTCTGGCTTGTCTTGCACACACCCGCCCACCAGCCACCTTCTAATTAATTTCCTTTCAATGTGCATGAATTTGTGCACTAGGCCACTTGTGTTTGTATAAGAATCCTAGGGACTAACTTCAGAAGATACAGACTCCAACCTTCAGTCATCCCAGTTCTGGGAGATATGCTGACCTTCAAATATAGAACAAGGATGACATAGAACCAGGATGACAAAGACAAGGATAATGCACACCAGACCATCACTTGACCAGTTTAGAAATCCTTATTGGAATGCATTGTGCTGGCCTGCATGTAGAGAACTTCTCAAATCCCTCCCCTTGAATTCTTTATTCAGCTTTTCCTCTCCTTTCTTATAAAAATCTCTGCCTGCACTGAGGTATTGAGATGCGTTTTGTGACAAGAGTCCCCCATCTTCTCAGGTGACCAGCACTTGAATAAATTTCTTTCCTTTTTCACCAGCATCTGTCTCATGAGTTTGGTTTTTGTGGCATCAGGTAGTCAAACTTGTGTTGGTTACAGGCTCAGAAAACAAGTTACAGAGGCAAAAGAAGGGCCCTTGAATGTTAGGAGAAATAGGGGTAAGGAAAATGTACCTGGAAGGTGGGGGAGGGGAACAGTGCTAGTGTGTTGGGTCCTCTGTCCTAAAAGCTTTTAAGTGTGGAATCTTAGGGGAGGTTCCAGAGGGGGATCTCAATAGAATATTCAGCAGCTTTCCAGGTGTGTCCTTTCAGGGTCTAGGTCTCCACTGATTGATGGGTTCGTACAAGGGCAAGAGGTCATTATCCAATACAGCTGTTCCTGAGGTCAGCCATGTTGTCACTTTTCTGGTTGTTCTGCTTTTCTGGGCCTGGAGCTGAAATACAACTGAGGCCTAGATGTTATCTCTACGGAGGAAATGTTAGGAGTCTGAATCAAATGATCAGTGATATGCTGGGTAAGGAAAGGTCACCTTGGGGATGAGGTCCCACCTACAATTGTCTGCTGCTTTCTACCTTGGTGACCTTATGTACCTGGACCATTGTCCTTGCTCTGCTCATGTCAGTATAACTGCCTACCACATTAGCACTACGATCAAAGTTTTGGAGTCAGAGATCTTGGGTTAGATTCCCCACCTCTACCATTCACTGACTTTGTAACTGTGATATTGTGATTTATAATGAGAAATACAGATTTGGCATTTGTCCCATTTCTGGCACAGGGCTCCTAAAACCCTTGGAATTTTGTAAGTGATAAGAGTAACAAAAGTGTCTCCTTATGTTAATGAGGTGACTGTTGGATCCCACCCAAGAATGGGGCTGATTGGTTAACCATGTTGAACTTTCAGTTCCACCTCCTGTGACCTCCAGAGAGGGGAGGACCTGTCCTGATTATTTAGAAATAAGCCACTCTAATTGGAGGGTGGATAAATCCCCAATGGCCAATGGATTAATCAATCGTGCTTATGTAATGAAGCCTATATAAAAATCCACAAAGAATGGTGTTTGGAGTGCTTCTAAGTTGGTGAACATGTGAAGGTGTTGGGAGACTGGTTTACTAGGAGAAAGCATGGAAACTCCATACATGCTCTTTCCCCATACCTTGTCCTATGCGTCTCTCCAATCTGGCTGCTCCTAAGGTCAGCCAATGGTCGTTGGGACCAATTCAACACCAAAAGGAAGCCCCAATTTGGGATGTGGTGAAAAAGGAAACTATTCAATGCAAACAGCTCAATTGTGATACAGCACAGCTGTGAGAATAACTCAATAGTGTTACAGCTCAATTAAGAGACAGTGTGGTCATGGAATAATACAGCTGTGAGGTGGCAAGTTTCCTCTCTGGTTAGACAGGTTTCCTCTACTCTGCTCTGCCTTCTCTTCTCCACGCTGGTCCCAGAAGACATCTCTCAGTGTTTCAGCTCCATCTGGGAAAACAGTCTTCAGTGGAAAGGGAAAGTGCAGTCTCAGAGCCAGAGTGGAACTGATTTATATAGACAAAGGTCCCCGCTTTTGATCCTTGATTGGTCCATCCTTATCAAATGAGGACTCCAAATCCTCACAGTTTGATTGGTACAAAAGGCACTGTCCTGATTGTTTAGAAATAAGCCACTCTAATTGGTTAAGATGTTGATAGGGATATTGCTGCATAGGTAAAACCTCAGTCCTATTGGTTGAAATACAATTCCAGGAACTCCTTTATAAGGGCTGGCTCTATAGCAGAAACACAGTGAAAACAGACAGTTCAGTGTAGGAGGCATGTAATTCAGTTCAAGCTTCTCTCCAAAGTGTGGTGTGTGTGAGAGGACTCTGTTTAGAAATACCTGCTAGGCTATGCTTGTAAATTTGAGACCAGTTAACCACCAGGAATCCTTCTAAGGAGGTATCTCCTTTCTCAGCATTCACACTGAGTTTATCCTTTTATAATAAAACAGGAATAATCTAATAAGTAAAATGTTTCTGTGAGTTCTGTGAACTGCTTTAGCAAATTAATTGAACCCAAGGAGGGTGGCCATTGGAAATTCTGATCTATAACTGGTGGATCAGAAGCACAGGTGACAACCTGGACTTTTGATTGGTGTCTGAATGGGGGGAGGGGAAGTCATTGGGACTGAGCTCTTAACCTGTGGGATCTAATGCTATCTTCAGGTTGATAATGTCAGAATTGAGTTGAATTGCAGGACACCTACCTGGTGTGGCAGAATTGCTTGGTGATGTGGAAAAATACACACACATCAGAACTGGGTGAAGAATATTAGTAAACTTAAGCCTTGGTTTGTTCCTGTGTAAAAGGGGAATAATCATACCTACCTCCTAGGGTTATTTTGAAGATTGAATGAGCTAATACATATGAAGTGCTTAGCATAGTAAGTACTCAGTAAGTAAATTATAAAAAATATTGATATCCTTCTGAGTCCTGTTCTTGGATATCTCCTCTTCTTACTCTGGTATGCTCCCTGGGCAATCTTATGTGCTCCATAGTTTCAAACACTGCAAGTATGTTGATGACATCACTCTATCCCTGAGCTATCTCTTGAGCTCTGCAAAGTGCTGGTCAGCTATGAGATAAGCTTGACAGAATGATGGCTATCAGTGTACCATTTTATTCCTTGAGTAGGTCTTTCTATTTAAAAAAATCAGCTGAACTAAACAATATGCACAGTGAAATAGTTGATTTACAGTCTAGCTCAAGTTTCTTGTCACACACCAGCAAATAAGAGTTTTCAGAAACACATGGACTAGCAAAGATATTTCTAACTGGATGTTCCATAAATAACTGACTTCCCCACCAATGAAGAAAGACTAGCTATAAGACAGCCTCTGTTTTTCCAGGCATTGGTTGAAGACATGCTCACCACCATCACTGCTACTACCCTTAACCACTATCTCTGATATTTACTATCATTGCACAGGCCCCAGGTTGTTTATCTGTGAACATATCTCCATACCTGACTCTGGGCACTTGGTGACCTTCCTAGCTTAGGAAACTTGGATTTCCTGCATAATTTTTAACTCTGCTCATATTTTTTTTTATTTTGGCAACTTTATCTCCATAAATCCCAATCTGTACTTTATCTAGACACCCTATCAGAGACTGAGGGTTGATAGCATCTTACCTAGATCCCACTCATAATCAAGAACCTGCAGATTTGTGTGTGTAGTTAAAGATGCAGCTGGGGGCCCTAGCTGGTTTGGCTCGGTAGATAGAGTGTTGGCCTGCAGACCAAAGGGTCTTGTGTTTGATTCCAGTCAAGAGCATGTACCTTGGTTGCAGGATCCTCCTCAGCCCAGGTCCTGGTTGGGACACATGCAGGGGCAACCAATTGATATGTTTCTCTCATGTTGATGTTTTTCTCTGTCTTTTCCTCTCTCTTCCACTTTCTCTAAAAAAAAAATCAATGGAAAAATATCCTTGAATAAGGATTACCAAAAAATAATAATAATAATAATAATAATAAAAAGATGTAACTGGGGGTTCTCCACCTGTTCCCTAAGACATCCTCAAGTTAATAGGGGAAGAGGAGCTTTGCTAGCATACACTTTGTAGGTGCTCCACCAGGGAGGCAATTACATGACACACTCACCAAAACAGCTTGTTCTGCTTGAAACAGAAATAGTTGGGCTTTGACCTACATCTCCATCCCCAATTACAGGAGAGGGAGACATTCTGATTTCCCATGGAACTGTAGATAGGAGGCTCTCACCCCCAGCTAATTCCTGGTCCAAAATGCACAACCACTAACCAATCAAAAACTAGCTGCCAAACTAATGGGCAGCCTAGACACTCATTGAATACAAATGCCTATTGAGCTATAGTTATCAGCTACTGCAAATACTCAGTTTCTCCTCATTTTTAGCCTCTGTTCAATGAAGGTCCATGCCTCTACTTTTCCATGGAAAATCCTGTGTGTTATTTCCTACTATGACTACAAGTATTTTCTATCACTAAGTTAACACTTTCTTGTCTTTCAATCATAGCTCAAATTTTCCTTGACTACCCTTATCTCCCCCATACCACATGAAAACATGTTTATTCATAGACTTTATCAAATTTACAGTTTTTACATCTGCATGTAATTTTACACACACATGTTTGAGATTCAACCACACATGTGAAAACTATACAAGGGTTGAGACTATGTCTACTTTTGCTCACTCTATATCCCCAGCACAAGCACAGCACCTATCATATTGCAGGGACTCTGATAAATATTCACTGACTGAATGACATGAATAAATTACTGGTATGGATCACTTCTGCTAATACCTGACTGCTGGAAACAACTTTGCAACCCAAATATTCACAAAGCAAAAACCAAAAGTTCTTACAAGATGGCCCAGGTCAAAGAGGGATACAAAATGGAGAGATGACTTTCTGATTCAAACTCAGTATAAATACACAGTCATATTTTTCAGTTTATGTAGTGGGCCTATTATCTTTTAGACATTATTGATTAGGATCTGTGTTAGTTTGTTCTCTTATCAGCTTGAGTACACTGGGAAGTATGTTTTTCAGAATCCTTTTCCCTGTATGGTGTTTGCTTAGAATTGTCTAACAGTGAGTTGTAGAAGACTTCAGAGGCAGAAGTAAAGCAGCGGTGATTACACTAAAAATGTCATCTTTGTTTTAGAAGCAGTGAGAGACAGACACAGAGGTGTGAATAGGTTTGAGTTTGTTCTCATGCTTTTCTATTCCATCTCCAGTTTTTCTTCCCTACCTCAGGCTCACCACCATAAAAAGTCAAAAACCTTCCACAGTCATTGCCCTTCACAGCAAAATTTTCGAAGCTTGACATGCCTAGATTTCAGATTTCCTTGCAAGTTCCAACTCTTTCACCTGCTCCATAGCAAATTAGTGACCTCTCTGGTGATCTTTGAACTCTTCTTCTCAGACTTTTATGTGCCTCCTGCAATATATTACTTCTGTAATTGTAAGACATCTAATTCTAATAATAAATTTCTTATACCAAAAACTTCCCTCCTGGTTGAATTTTGACCGATCTAAGATCTTAAACAAACTACTGAATTGGGGTATCTTGGCTTTTAAAATACATATATGGTGCCAGAGGACTTAGAATTATCTCTTGCTTTACTCTCATTTATCTCTTCCATTTGTACTTGTATCTCCCCCTGGGAAGGCATATGAAAAGCTTTCTACTCCATTCTCTTACCTTTACTCTTTTGTAAATGTTTTTAATTACTCAAGTAAGACATGAATACATTCTCACCATAATTTGTCAACCAAATACATACCAATAAAAATTTTAAAATGTCATCCATACAGAACTATATAAAGTGAAAATGAAAGCCTCTTTTCACCATTACTCTCCATTTTATATCACTTCCCAGAGATAACCCCATGCAAATAATTTTGTGTATATCCTTTCAAAATTTTTTGTATGCATGTGCAAACACATGCATAGAATTTGTTTCTTGTTTTTGGTTCCTTTTAGTACAAAATCTGTATTTTATTCTATACATTTCTATGCTATAATGTCTTTTCATCTAAAATATGTCTTGAAGATGTCTCTATGTCAGTAAAGATAGGTCTATCTTACTTTTGTTACAACTGCAGAGTAGGATTTCATAGCAAGGAGGTACAATAATTTATTTAATCTTTCCACTACAGATGGACCACTAGATTGTCTACAATCTTTTAAAACTATAAGTATCTTTATGTAAGTCTCCTTGTGCAGATGTACAAGCATTTTATAAATGAATTTGCTGCATCAAAGTAGATTTGCATTTTATAATTTAAAAAAAGTATTGTTGAAAATATTACATTTGTCCCTCTATTGCCCCCATTATTCTTCTAGCCTGCCCCCACTCCCCACCCCAGACTTTCACCGCACTATTGTCTGTGTCCATGGATTATGCGTATATGCACATACGTTCTTTGATTACTCTCACCCCACCCACTCACCCAAACCCCTTCCCACTGAGATTTGATAGTCTATTCCATGCTTCAATGTATTTAAATCTATTTTGTTCATCAGTTTATTTTGTTCTTTAGATTCCACATATGAGTGACATCATGTAATACTTGTCTTTCTTTGATTGGCTTATTTCACTTAACATAATATTCTCCAGGTCCCTCCATGCTGTCTCAAAGGGCAAGAGATCCTTCTTTTTTACTGCTACTTAGTATTCAATGGTGTAAATGTACCACAGCTTTTTTATCTATTCATCTACTGATGGGCACTTGGGCTGTTTCCAGATCTTAACTCTTGGAAATTGTGCTATTATAAACATAGGGATACATATTTCCAACAGGTGTTTGGATTTCTTGCAGTCTGTGGATCAAATGGCAGTTCCATATTTAATTTTTGAAGAAAATCCATACTGTTTTCCAAAGTGGCTACACCAGTCTCTATTCCCATCAGCAGTGTACTAGGGTCCCCTTTTCTCCCATCCTTGCCAGCACTTATCATTTGTTGATTTTTTTATGGTAGCCATTCTGACAGGTGTGTGGTGATACCTCATTGTCATTTTAATTTGCATCTCTCTGATGATCAGTGACTTTGAGCATTTTTTCTTATGTCTCTTGGCCATCTGTATGTTCACTTTGGAGAAGTATCTATTTAGGTTATTTTCCTATTTTTTAATTAGATTATTTGCCTTCCTTCTGTTAAGTTGTATGACTTCCTTATATATTTTGGATATTAACCCTTTATCAGATGTATCATTGCCGAATATGTTCTCCCATACACTGGGCTCCCTTTTCTTTTGTTGATGGTTTCTTTTGCTGTGAAGAAGCTTTTTATTTTGATGTAGTCCCATTTGTTTATTTTATCCTTAGTTTCCTTTGCCCTAAAAGATGTATCTGTAAACATATTGCTATGAGAGATGTCTGAGATTTTGCTGCCTGTGGTTTCTTCTAGGATTTTTATAGTTTCATGATTTACATTTAAGTATTTTATTCATTTTGAGTGTATTCTTGTGTATGGTGTAAGTTCGTGGTCTAGTTTCATATTTTTGCATGTACCTGTCCAATTTTCCCAACACCATTTACTGAAGAAACTGTCTTGACTCCATTGTATATTCTTGCCTCCTATGTCAAATACTAATTGAGCATAATGGCTTGGGCAGATTTCTGAGGGTCTCTATTCTGTTGCTTGATCTATATGCCTGTTCTTGTGCCAATACCAGGCTGTTTTGATTATGATGGCTTTGTAGTATAACTTGAGATACTTGGGATTACTTCTTTAGTTGTTCTTTCTGATAATTTAATATTGGTATATGAAAAAGCCATTGATTTTGGGTGTTGATTTTGTATCCTGATACATTGCCAAATTCATGTATTAAATCTAGTAGGTTTTCGGTGGAGCCTTTAGGGTTTTATATATACAATATCTTGTCATCTGCAACTAATGAGAGTTTTACATCTTCCTTTCCAATTTGAAAGCCTTTTATTTCTTCTTCTTGTCTGATAACTGTGGCTAGGACTTCCAGTACTATGTACACAAATAAAAGAGAAACATGCAAATTGGTGTAACTCCGCTACGCTCACCAGCCAATCAGAGTGACTATGCAAATTAACCCAACAAAGATGGCGGTTAATTTGCATACATAGGCGCGGAGCGAAGACTGAAGTCTCTGGCCGGAGTGAAGACTGAAGACTGAAGACTGAAGACTGAAGAGGCTTGGCTTCTTCACTGCAGCCGCAGGAGAAGCCAAGCCATGCTGCAGCCGCAGTGGAGAAGCTTAGCCTCCAGGCTTGGCTTCTCCACTGTGGATGGACCAAAGGCCTGGGTCCCAGGTGCCAGAGGAAAACCGGTGCCAGCAGCCAGGGGAAGGAAGGCCTATTGTGCGAATCTTCATGCAACAGGCTTCTAGTGTTGAATAAGAGTGGTGAAAGTGAACATCCCTTTCTTGTTCCTGTTCTTAGGGGAAATGGTTTTAGTTTTTGCCCATTGAGTATGATGTTTGCTGTAGGTTTGTTATATATGACCTTTATTGTATGTTGAAGTATGATCCCTCTACTCCCACTTTGCTGAGAGTTTTTATTGAAAATAGGTGTTTTATATTATCAAACACTTTTTCTGTGTCTATTAATATGATCATGTGATTTTTGTCTTTCAATTTGTTTATGTGATGTATCACATTTATTGATTTGTGAATATTGTACCAGCCTTGCATTCCTGGAATAAATCCCACTTGGTCATAGTGTATGATCTTTTTAACATATTACTGGATCCAATTTGCTAATATTGTGTTGAGGATTTTAGCATCTATGTTCATTGGGGATATTGGCCTGTAATTCTCTTTCTTTGTAGTGTTTTTATCTGGTTTTGGAGTTAGGATAATGCTGGCTTCATAAAAAGAGGTTGGAAGCATTCTCTCCTCTTAGATTTTTTGTAATAGTTTGAAAGGATAGGTGATAGTTCTTTGAATGTTTGGTAAAACTCCCTGTGAAACCATCTGAATAGGGATTTTGTTTGCTGGGAGCATTTTGATTTCAATGTCCTCAAATGCTATTGGCCTATTCAGGTTTCCTGATTCTTCCTGACTCAGTTTTGGAAGGTTGTATTTATCTAGAAATTTGTCCATTTCAGTCATATTGTCCAGCTCATAATATTTTGTTACAATCCTTTGTATTTCTGTGATGTCAGTTGTTACTTCTCCACTTCCATTTCTGATTTTAATTATTTGGGTCCTCCCTCTTCATTTCTTGATGAGTCTGGCTAAAGGTTCATCAATCTTGTTTATCTTTTCAAATAACCAGCTGTTTGTTTCATTGATCTTTTGCATTTATTTTTAGTCTCCGTGTCATTTATTTCTGCTATAATCTTTATTTCCTTCCTTCTACTTACTCTGGCTTTTCTTGTTGTTATCTTCCTAATTCTTTAAGTTGTAGGGTTAGTTTATTATTCATTTCTCTCTCTCTCTCTTTTTTCTTTTGAAGTAAGCCTGTAATTCTATGAATGTCCCTCTCAGGACTGCTTTTGCTGTGTCCCAGAGATTTTTGGTTGCTGTGCATTCATTGTCATATTTTTCAGGACATATTTTATTTATTAATTGATTTCATTGGTAACCCATTCACTGTTTAATAACATGCTATTTAGCCTCCATGTGTTTGAATGTTTTTGAGTGTTTTTACTGTAGTTGATTTATAATTTCATTCCATTAGGATCAGAGAAGATGCCTGATATAATATCAATCACTTGAATTTGTAGAGACTTGTTTTGTGTCCTAACATGGTTTATCTTTGAGAATGACCCATGTGCACTTGAGAATGTATATTCTGCAACATTGGGATGAAATGTCTGTAAATATCAATTAAATTATCTGATTCAGTGTGTCCTTCAGATTCAGTTTCCTTATTTATTTTTTGTCTGTAAAATCTATCCAGTGAAGTGAGTGGGGTGTTAAAATCCCCTATTATGACTGTATTGATGTTGATCGCTCCCTTAAAGTCCTCTAGAAGTTTTTTTTTTGGGGGGGGGGTGTTAATATCTTTAGGTGCTCCTACATTGGGTGCATATATGTTTACCAGGGTTATAACCTCTTGTTGGATCAATCCCTTTAGTATTATGTGATAACCTTTGTTGTACTTGTGCTGGCCTTCATTTTGAAATCTATTTTGTCAGATATGGGTATTGCTACCCAGCTTTTTTTGTTTCCATTTGCTTGGAAAATTGTTTCCCATCTCTTCACTCTCATCCTGTGTGAATCTTCTGTTCTGAGGTTGGTCTCTTATAGACAGCATATGGTTGGGTCATGTTTTTGTATCAATTCAGCTACCCTAGGTCTTTTGATTGGAGCATTTAATACATTTACATTTAAGATTATTATTGATAAGTACTTATTTATTGCCATTGTAATTCTGTATGCCGAGGTTTCTCTCTCTATTTCTTCTTCTCATTACAACAGTCCCTTTAGCATTTCTTGCAATGCTGGCTTGGTGGTGATAAACTCCTCTGGCTTTTTTTTTGTCTGGAAAGTTCTTTATTTTACCATTTATTTTGAATGATAGCCTTGCTGGATATAGTAATCTTGGCTTTGGATCCTTGCTCTTCATTGCCTTGAATACTTCATGCCATTCCCTCTGGCCTGAGTTTCTGATGAGAAATTAGTTGACAGCCTTATGGGAGGTCTTTTGTAGGTAACAAATTACGTTTCTCTTGCTGCCTTTAAGATTCTCTCTTTGTCCTTAATTTCTGGCATTTTAATTATGATGTGTCTGGGTGTGGGCCTGTTTGGATTCTTCTTGCTTGGATTCTCTGTGCCTCCTGAACTTCTGTGACTTTTTCCTTCACCAGGTTAGGGAAGTTTTCTGCCATTATTTCTTCAAACAAGTTCTCTATCCCTTGCTCACTTTCTTCTTCTGGCATACTTATTATGCAAATATTGTTATGTTTCAAGTTGCCCCACAGCTTCCTTAACCTGTCTTCTTGTTTTTTTAATTTTTTTTTTCATTTTGGTTGTCTGAATTAGTAATTTATTTCTACCCTATTTTCTACTTCACTGATCCAATCCTCAGCTTCCCCTAATCTGCTGTGTATTCCTTCCAATGTGTTATTTATTGCTGCTATGTCATTCTTTATTTCCAGCTGTTATTTTTTTCATAGTTACTGTATCTTTTCTCATGCTGTTGAGCATCTTTATCATCATTATTCTGAACTCAATATCAGATAAATTTCATATCTCCATTTCATTTATCTCTTCTTCTGGAGAATTCTCTTGTGGTGTTTTTTTTTCATTTGGGGGGTGTTGTTTTGTCTCTGCCTTTTGGCTGCTTGTTTGAGTTTGTATTATGTAGTCACTTCCCAATCTCTGCAGGAGAGTATCAAATGCTGTTTCAAATTAATTAGATCAGACAAAGATTCAAAGCCTCCAAAGACTCACCTCTGCCTTCAGACTGATTGGATTCAGTCTTGAGTAGCCCTCAGGCAATTGTCCATAGATGTGGTGAGAGGTTTTCCAACGGGGGGGGGTGCAATTGCTTATTGATTAAGGTATTACATATGTGTCCTTATCGCCCTCTTACTCTCTACCCCCCTCCCCTAGTCATGCCTTCATCCCCCTGGTGTCTGTGTCCATTGGTTAGGCTTATATGCATGCATACAAGTCCTTTGATTGATTTCTACCCCTTATCCCCACCCTCCCCCACCTTCCCTCTGAGGTTTGAAGGTCTGACTTCTGTGTATCTGGATCTGTTTTTGTTCATCAGTTTATGTTGTTCATTATATTCCACAAATGAGTGAGATCATGTGATATTTATCTTTCTCTGGCTGACTTATTTCGCTTAGCATAATGTTCTCCAGGTATATCCATGCTGTTGCAAATGGTAGGAGTTCCTTCCTTTTTACAGCAGCATAGTATTCCATTGTATAGATGTACCACAGTTTCTTAATGCACTCACCTGCTGATAGGCACTTGCTTTTTTTTAAATAAAATCTAGAATAAATATTGAATTTTATTATAGCATCTATTGCAATTATGTTTTTTCTAATTTAATGTGTTAACATTGTGAATTATGTTTATAGAGCTTGTGATGTCAAACTATTTTTGCCTTCCTAGAGTAAAAAGTAAAAAATGCTTTCTTATTTTAATACACTGCTGTATTTAATCTGTTGATATTTCATTTGGGATTCTTATCCATGTTCATAAGTGAGATTACCTTCTATGTCATCATTACTTGAATATTCTTTATATAAAATCCTCTCTTTAAATAAGTCCCTGGCCCAAGTTGTTCTTTGGGCCAACCTTGAGAAATTAACTTTCCGATAATTACAGAACAATAGGTAGCAAAGCCAGATTTCTAATTCAGATCAGTCTGATTAAATAAGTAAGTAAATAAATAAATACCACTATACTGCCTTCCAACCCAGGAGATCCCCATGACATCAGAAAAGGTAGCAGTTATTTTGAACTAAAAGAATCCCAGTAAATAATGTTCAGCTTTTCCTTCCATACTATACCAATAGTCAACCTCCTTAGGAAAAAAAAAAGATGCATCTGGTTCCCTGCTATTGAGGTAACATTCCAAATGTTAAAGACTTCAATTCCACTTCCACATTGGTTTATCCTGACCCATCCCAGCCATATAGCATTAATAATAAAAATTTCATTTATTTATGTATTTATTTATTTATTTATTTATTTTAATCCTCACGTAAGGATATGTTTTTATTGATTTTTAGAGAAAGACAGGAAGAGAAATACCAATTGGATGTCTCTAGTGGGGGATCAAACTCGAAATCTAGGTATGTGCCCCAACCCAGAATCTAACCCACAACCTTTTGATGTACAGTACAATGCTCCAACCAACTGAGCCATCCAGTCAGGGCAATAACAATAATTTTACATGCTGACTACATAGCAGGCATTCCTTTTTTTTTTTTATGAACACAAAGAAGTTTATTTAATCAACCACAAATAAAACAATCAAAGCATAAACTAAAGAAAAATTCAGGTTTAAAAATACTGTCTTTTCATATGAGAAATCTACTTTGCCATAAATTTCTCATAAGCCCATTCACACTTTTCTTAGAAACCTGGAGTTAGAAGGGACTTCAAGGCCCCTCTTTCCCTCAACCTCCGCACCCTCCACCCCCAGCCCCATGATGTTCTACAGTCACTGTGATAAAGCCCTGTCTGGTCTCTGCCTGGGCTTTCATAGGTAGGGAACTAACTACCTTGTATTAGGATAAAGCACTGCCTCCCCACTCCCATCCTCTGGTCCCTACACTTACTGATTGGGCCCTATAGGTTATGCTTAATCAGTTTCCCTAGAGAAACCCCTCAATTACTTGAAAAAACCTTGATTATCTCCTCCCCGAGTCTTCTCAATCCTAGATCCTTCACTTGGTCCTTACATAACATGCTTTCTTTCCCCTCACCCTCTGGCCACTGTAATGTTGACATGCCACTCCTGTGTGACAGTCCCCCTGCTCTTCATGCAAAGCACCCAGGAGTGGCTGGATAAAGCAAAGTGATATCACCACACACCATTAGAATGGCTAAAATAAATAAATAAAAATTAAAACCCTGACAATACTATTGCTGGCAAGGATCTGAAGCAACACAAACTTACATTCATTGCTGGTGGGAATGAAAAACGGTACAGTGATTGTACTTCTAGGTATTTACCAAGCGTATTTGAAATTTTGCAACCAGAGAGAGAGAGAGAGAGAGAGAGAAACATGCATTTGTTTACAGCAGTTTTGCTCATAATTATAGAAAACTTGAAGTAAATAAGATATTCAGTAGGTGAATGGGCAGACAAGCTGGTATGTCCAAACAATGGAATCGTATTCATAAAAAAAAATAAGACATCAAGCCATATAAAGACATGGATGTATCTTAAATACATATTGCTCAATGAAAGAGCCAATCTGAAAGGGCTCTTTATATATGATCCCACCCACTTTGACATCTGAAAAGGGTAAAGCTATAGAAATGGTAAACAGACCAGGTTCTGGATCATTGTCTTCCTCTCGGTACCAAACTCTGCCTTCTTCCTTGGGCAACTTCAGTATCACTGTGCATGACCGTGGTCTCAAGGTCACTTGGCCACTTCAGCAGCTCTTACCCACCTATCACTTCAGTCACCTCCTCCTCATAATCACCCAGAACTGTCTGCACCAGAAACTTTAAATTCCAGTCTTGAGCCACAACCTTTCAACCTTCCCTTATCTCGATCCCCCCACTGTGCCTGTCCTTCCTTTTCACCACACCCGCAGTCCCCGGCAGCCCTTTCCTCTGAGCAGACTGCTCCCCTATCATTTGTCACTTCAGCCCCTCAGTCAGCACTTTAAGTTCCCTTGCCCCTTGCTCCTTCAAAAACTCTGCTTGCTAACCCCAACATGTGGCTGGATCCAAGCATTCAGGCACTCCCTTTAGTCCTTAAATCAACCCAATGAAAACCCCCAACTTTTCATATAAGAAAATTTAGGGACAAAGAGATTAAATAACTTTCCGCTAATTACAGAACAATAGGTAGCAAAGCCAGATTTCTAATTCAGATCAGTCTGATTAAATAAGTAAATACATACATACATACATACATAAATACCACTATACTGCCTTCCAACAACACAATAAAGTCCATCCTGACCAAGAAATATACACAGCATAATTTACTTCCAGTTTATTTGCAGTTTCTTCTCTGGATGCAGCCAAATTCAACTATTTTTGTTTGGGAATGGGAACTACTATAGATTGAGGTCAACTTTGAGTGGTAAAAATGTTACTTTGAGAAGATCACTGACCAGCTGTGAGACCTTGAATAAATTACTTAAATTCCCTAAAAAGCAGTTTCTGAATCTGTGAAATAACAAAAATAGTAGTGCCTACTTCATGAGGGTTTTGTTAGCGTTAAATAAGCCTATACATATAGAGCCATTACCAAAGCCTTTGCTTCTTACGTGTTAAAAAATGTTCACAATTGCTAGGATTACACAAAATATCAGAGATATTCTACTCCCAGAGAATATCCAGTTTCAGAATCTGTCTACAGCCTCATACTCTAACTCTAAAAAATACTCTAAAATTCCACATCTAGTTATGCTTATATATAACTGCCAGTCATGCTAAACTAAAAAATAACAACCAGAAAAATCAAGTCAAATCTTGAAAAAGTTTGCTGGATTTGAGGGACCTTTATTTTAAAATGTAGGAAAACCTCAGCAAAGTTTTTAATTTCAGTAAAAAAGAAATCCCATAAGCATCAACACAGAAAAATGGATACATTTCAAAGGAAGAAACTGCAAACTTAAATCCATGAGAATCAACTGGCAACATTAAATGTAAATATCAACCCACTTTGCTTGACAGTCTCCATTTGCCTCCCCAGATCCATGTCCCTTCCCAGCAGTGACCTGGGAAGATAACCTGTACAAATTTCATCACCTGAGCTTCCCTGATTTCTAACTTCCAGATGGTTTTGGAAAATGGGAGGAAATGATAAGAGGGTGAGAGGAGAATAAGGCCAGGCTATAGCTTGGGCGATGCTTGTGTTTTTCTACCTATGATGATAGCACCTATCTGGCAGCTTTTGTTTCATAGTTATATGTCTCACTTGGTTCTAGTAACCACTATTTCTCTTGTGCTTTCAGGCCTACCAGAAGTAACTGCTTATTACTGTTGCTACAGTTGGGTGTCTCACTATCTTTTATGGATTTCTTAACCCTGACCATAATTCTGCAAATAGGCTCATCATTAAATTATCCCTAGTTAATCCATTTCAGTATTACATCTCATTCCTGCTGTGATCCTGATTATTATACCCATGGCAGGATCATAATGGGGGAAAAACAGAAGAGGCTTCAGATTATTTTCCAATGAGAAAAATGAAACTGTGAAAGAAAGGCTTCCTGGAACAGTCTATATTTCTAGAGAGATGAAACAATTGTCAGAGATGAGGTACAGGAGCAGGAAGAGAACAAATAAGAAATGCCTCAGCTTTATCATCCTTCTGTCCTCCAATCTCCTGCAGTGCCTCCCACTGGAAAAAAAAATGAAAACTAGCCAAGAAGGGAGCCTGAGAAAGGCAATGTACAGGGGCTCAGTTTTTCATGGTCCAGAGCAGGGTGAATAATTGAATGCTGAAAGACAGTGGAACCATAGCGATGAAGTATCAAGAGGAAAAGTTTGTAACACAAAAATTCTATAATTAAGAAATAGTAAAAATTGCCTTTTATATGTGAAAGCATAAAAAGATTCTCAGATATGCAAGGGGTCAGGGAATATGTCACTCATGGATTCTTCTTGAAAGAAACTAGGGCATTCCAGTTGGCTAAGAGATGAATTAAAAATATGAGAGAAAGAGTGAAGTAGTTGTGATTTAAAAAGAATAATATTTAGTCTCCTTTTTAAAAGACTGTATCCTAAGAAGAAAATACTGAAATGCAAATAAATACTTGTACTCAAATATGTTTGTGGCAGAGACTGCTGTTTCCCAAAATCTCTTTTCTCTTTCCTCCATAGTAATAGAAGTACCATGAACATGATTGCCCATTTATGGTACATTTTCAAGCTTCACTTGCTTGTGTGTAGCTGTATGACTCAGAAATACAAGCAAACGTGTGTGCTACTTCTGGGCCAGAGCTCTTAAGAAGTAGGTATACCTCTGCCTTGCTCTATTTTCTTTTCCTGTGAGTCTGAGCATGGATGTTCAAGTGACATGGTTTTAAGCAGGGCTGACAGGATTAAAAAGACAGAATAAATCTGTATTTCTGAACGATTGAATTAAGTAGAACCATGACCTGATTTGGAATTCATTCCATTACTTGAAAATTTCTCTCTGATTTGAGCCATTACATGTTACGTCGTCCATTTGTTACAGCAATTGACATTATATTAACTGATACAATGCTCATTGCAGCATCATTGATATTAAGAAATATCAAAACAATCTAACATTATGGAACTTCCAATCAATGGAAAATGATGCAATCCTCATATTTTATAATACTCATAGGGCATAGGGAAATGCTTGTTACATAATGTTAATAAAACAAAGCAGGACATGTGTATATATCTCAATTATGCAAAGAAAAATGCACTGATTGTAAAAAGACTAGACAGAAAGAGGCCAATATGGTTTTTGTAGTTGCTTTTTGATAATGAAATCATAGGTGCTCTTGAGAGAGACAGAAAGTTACTTATAAGGGATTTCCCATTAGACTATCAACTGATTTTTCAGCAGAAATATATCAGGCCAGAGGGGAATGGAGTGAAATATACAAAGTAATGCAAAGCAAGAGACTGAATCCAAGAATACTCTATCCAGCAAGGCTATCATTCAAAATTTAACATGAAACCAGGAGCTTCACAGACAAAAAAAGGCTAAGGGAGTTTATTACTACCAAGCTAGCAATGCAAGAAATGCTGAAGGGACTGTTGTAAAAGAATACATAGAAAGGGAAGAAGGAACACAGGCATAAATAGTAAAAATGACAACAAACAAGTACCTATCAATAATAACCTTAAATGAAAATAGATTAAATGCTCCAATAAAAAGGCACAGGGTAGCTGAATGGATAAGAAAACATGACCCATATATATGCTGTCTACAAAAGACCCACCTCAGAACAAAGGACTCACACACACTGAAAATGAAGGGACGGGAAAAAATTTTTCAGGCAAATGGAAAATTAAAAAAAAGCTGAGGTAGCAATACTTATATCTGATAGAAATGACCTCAAAGTGAAGTTTATAACAAGAGATAAGGAAGGCCACTTTAAATATTAAATGAATAGATTCAACAAGAGGATATAACTCTGGTAAACATATATGCACCCAATACAGAATCACCCAAGTACATAAAAAAAAAACTTCTGGAGGATATCAAGGAAGAGATTGACAGCAATGCAATCATAGTAAGGCACTTTAATACCCCACTGACACAACTGGATAAATCTTCTAGACAAAATATCAACAAGAAAACAACAAGCCTAAATGACACTCTAGAACAGATGGAACTAATTGACATCTTCAGAACATTATACCCAAAAGTTACAAAATGTATATTCTTCTCAAGTGCACATCTGACGTTTTCAAAGATAGACCACATGTTAGGACACAAACTAAGTCTCTACAAATTGAAGAAGATTGAAATCATATCAAGCATCTTCTCACATCACAATGGATGAAATTAGAAATCAGCTACAATAAAAATGCTCAAAACCATTCAAATACATGGAGGCTAAATAGCATGCTATTAAATAATGAATGGGTTACCAAAAACATTAAAGAAGAAATAAAAAAACATACTGGAAACAAACGAAAATGAACATACAACAATCCAAAACATGACATAGAGTGAAAGCAGTCCTGAGATGGAATTTCATAGCACTTTTTTGAGGAAGTTCATACAGGCCTACCTCAAAAAAACAACAACAAGAAAAACTGGTAATAAGTTAGCTAACACTACAACTTAGAGAATTAGAAAGAGAACAACAAAAAAACCCAGAAAAAGTAGAAGGAAGGAAGTAATAAAGATCCACGCAGAAATAAATGACATAGAGACCAAAAAAATCATACATCAGGGGTCCTCAAACTACTGCCCGCGGGCCACATGCAAGTACAAATATTGCATTTGTTCCCATTTTGTTTTTTTACAAATAAGATAGATATGTGCAGTGTGCATAGGAATTTGTTCATAGTTTTTTTAAAAACTATAGTCCGGCCCTCCAACGGTCTGAGTGACAGTGAACTGGCCCCCTGTTTAAAAAGTTTGAGGACCCCTGCATAAGATCAATAAAAACAAATGCTGCTTCTTCAAAAATGATAAACAAGATTGATGAACCTATAGCCAGGCTCACCAGGAAACAAAGAGAGAGGACATAAATAAACAAAATCAGAAATGAAAGAGGTGAAGTAACAACCGACCCCACAGAAATACAAAGGATTGTACATAAATACTATGAAAAACTCTATTCCAACAAACTGGACAACCTATATGAAATGGACATATTCCTAGAAAAATACAATCTTCCAAAACTCAATAAGGAGGAATCAGAAAACTTGAATAGGACAATAACTACAGATGAAATTGAAGCAGTAATTAAAAAAACATAAACAAAACAAACAAAAACAAAAAACAAAAAACCTCCCAGCAAACAAAAGCCCTGGTCCAGGTGGATTCACAGGGGACTTTTACCAAACATTCAAAGAAGAACTAAAACCTATCCTCCTCAGACTATTCCAAAAAATTCAAGAGGAAGGAACACTTCCAAGCTATTTCTATATAGCCACCATCACACTAATTCCAAAACCAGGTAAAGATACAACAAGAAAGAGAACTACAGGCCACTGTTCCTGATGAACATGGATGCTAAAATCCTCAACAGAATTTTAGCACACCAGATCGAGCAATACATTAAAAAGATCATATGTCATGACCAAGTGGGAATTATTCTGGGGATGCAAAGCTGGTACAATATTTGCAAATCAATAAATGTGATACAGCACATAAACAGATTGCAAGTCAAAAATCAGATGATCCTATCAATCAGTGCAGCAAAAGCATTTGACAAAATCCAACACACTTTTTAAATAAAAACTCTCAGCAAAGTGGGAGTAGAGGGAACATACCTCAACATAATAAAGGCCATATATGACAAACCTACAGCCAACATCATATTCAATGGGCAAAAACTAAAACCATTTCCCCTAAGAATAGGTGCAAGACTAGGATACCCTCTTTCACCACTCTTGTTCAACATAGTTCTGGATCAGAGAAGAAGAAGAAATAAAAGACATCCAAATTGGAAAGGAGGAAGTAAAACTCTCATTATTCGCAGAAGACATGATACTGTACATAGAAAACCCTAAAGACTCCATCAAAGTCCACTAAATTTATTAAATGAATTCTGAAATGTAGCAGGATACAAAATTAACACCCAAAAAATCCATCACATTTTTATACACCAATAGTGAGCTCTCAGAAAGAGAAACTAAAACCAATCCCATTTACCATTGCAACAAAAAATTAAGATACTTAGGAGTAAACTTAACCAAAGAGGTAAAAGACCTGTACTCGGAAAAGTACAGGACACTGAAAAAAGAGATAGAGGAAGATATAAACAAGTGGAAGAATATACCATGTTTATGGATTGGAAGAATCAACATCCTATATAATAAAAGGCCAATGGCCATAATGAACAAAACGAATGATCACCAGGAAGTGCATGGAGCAGCTCTCGGTCCCTTTCCGGCGCCCCACAGGGTCCTATCACAGCAAGGCTGGTGGGCCAGTGGGTGGGTGGGGCGGTGGGCGGGCAGGCACGGTGAAGCGGGCACGGCAAGATTGTTACACCTCCAGCCCCGAGAGAGGTCCGGAGAGAGAGGCAGGGCCTGATCTGCAGCTGCCATGGAGGCTGTAGAGTCTGCGGATCAGGCCCAGAGATAGGCCCGGAGAGAGAGACAGCTGTCAACGGGGTCATTCTGGATTTCCCAGAGGAGCCAATGGCTGCCTAGGAGGCAAAGCTTTTGGCACTGACTGGCATAGAAATTAACTAATCAGAACCTAATCTGGGTGAACTGCAAAGGCAGAACCTAAGGTGAGGGCTGAGGAGGGGTTTTAAGGGCAAGAGCTGTTTGGTGTAGGTGTAAGAAAGCAGTTCAATTTTTTAATAACCAGTTTGGCAGTATAGTGCATATGGCTGGGATCAGTCCAGATATAGGAGTTATATATTTTTGTTTACCAAAAGTATCTCCTCCTGCTGAAAAAGGCTCCCCCCTCATTTAAGCAATCCTATCCTATATAATCTATCTATACTAATAAAAGGGTAATATGCTAATTAGACTGGGTCAGCCCCCACCTTAGGTTCTGCTTTCACAGTTACCCAGATTAGGTTCCGATTGGTTGGTTTCTAGGCCAGTCAACATCAAAAGTTCTGCCTCCTAGGCAGCCATTGGCTCCTCTGGGAAATCCAGAATGACCCCGTTGACAGCTGTCTCTCTCTCCGGGCCTATCTCTGGGCCTGATCCGCAGACTCTGCGGCGGCTGCGGATCAGTCCCTGCGTCTCTCTCTGGGCCTATCTCCGGGCCTGATCCGCAGCCACCATGGCGGTGAGGTCGGTCGTTACATCTCTGGCCCCGCCCCTGGGCCAGAGGTGTAAGGACCTCGCTTCACTCACCTGCCAGCCACTCCGCCTGCCCACCCGTGGCCAGTCTTGCTGTGATAGGAGCCTGTGGACCGAGAGGTGCTCCATGTACTTCCTGATGACTGTTCATTTGGTCGTTTTGGTCATTACAGCCATTGGCTTTTTAGTATATAGGATAAGTTTGAATTTAACAATCATTTCACCATGTACATACATATCAAATCATAATGCTATATACCTTAACTATGTCATCTTTATTAAAAATAAAAATTTTAAAATGAATATTTAAAATGTGTATGCATTTGGATATTAGACTAGAAAGGGAAATGCAAAAGTGAAAATAGTGGTTGTGTTAGAGGGCTGGTGAATGATTTGTTTGTTTTAAAATTTTTCATTTAGTGTAATCATAATATTGTTTTATCCAAATGAAAATGTGACATATAATTTTAATCTAGTTTCTTATCCCAAAATATCTATACTTCCTAATGTTTATTATACTGATCATTGCGAATTGAGCCTCAGCTATGTGTAAGATTTTTCTGGATCAGCTACCTCCTAGGCTACAATTTAGAATATTTTGAGTTCATTCTTCAACTCAATTTATCCTTGAACAAATCATTCCACACATTAAAGGGAAGGTTATTCAAAGGACAGGAAGAAGCATTGCTGGTGATGAGTGTGTATTTAACCTAATATTCTCCTGGCTAATTGCCTTCATCTCCTTTTCTTGTTGCTGCTATAGTTCAGCTAATGGTTCAAAGCTGATAACAAGATAATAAAAGAGATGATGCAGGATTGTCAAGTGTCTTCTGTGAGCTGGTATTGCTATATCCTCCCACATTGTTAGCCACTTAAAACCCCATAGACTGACAGTATTTTAGTTGGAAAGGAATACATAACTCTCACTACTTTCAGCATATGTCCCTCCACACAAACACTCCATACACTGTAATAATGCTGCAAACACACACTAACTTTCCTTGCACTTATTTGAACTCTAACCAGTCATCTATTATTCCTCTACCTCCATTTATTGGTTCATCCCAGACCAACTGAAATAAAAACCAACAAACTTTTTGTGTAAAACAAGCTAGAAAGATAATAATAATAGTGACTTTTGTATCTACTTGAACAAAAAAGAGAAACTTCAGACATCTGTCTTGCTTGAATTTCATTGTATAACTGCTGTTTTGCTGTAAAGCAAGGCAACTTGCCCAGGTATAGGAGTACATCCTCTCAGCTGAGGCTGAAGAGGAGCTTTAATGGATGGTACCCCCGAGAGATCTAGCATGTACTAGACCCAGGAGCTGGAGGTCTTTGCCCTTTGCTGTAATCCTTTCCTCTTCAAAGGAAAGGCAATGGTGTCTCAAGTAGAAAGTGTTTTGTGTACAACCATAGTAATGTCTCCACTCTGCTCAAGAGAATTTACCCCATAGATTATTTTTAGGATAATCTATGGATTATTTGAAATAATCCAATAATTTGGAAAAAGAAATATCTGATCAAAGCAGACTGATCAGAAATTTTCATTTTTGAAAAAATAAAACTGTTATAGGTTTCATCAAACTTGCAGGAAAGGTCAAAAGAATCACTAAGTCAGAAATGCTATGACTTGCATACAAAATACCTGCAGCCATTTTAGTACTTCTCAAAGGCACATGCTGACATGTCAAATACCTGATAACATTAGTTGCTTCAAAAAGAATCATACTAATGCCTTGAGATGAATTTTCCTTAAAATCCTACTTGAAAAGGCTAGTTGTCCTTAGCAAAACTCTAAAGTTAGTATTTTGGCTTTCAAATTTCCAATCTTTCCTTTCTCACTCTCCCAGTGCCCACCACTCCCCTTTAAAACAGACTGTACTATTGTGCTCTATACTTCCTCTCTGGTAAGAATATCCACTCTCAAAAAGGATCTAACACCTCTGTGTAGTGTGGGCATGGCCCCTGTTAGGAAGAGTGGGAGAGTCAAAGGAGGATTATAGAATAAATGCTCTGTCAACTTCTAAAATAATTTTAGTCATCTTCTACTAGATTGGAAAAGTGATATATTTTTAGGAATGTGACTCCTGATATCTTATTTCTTGGACTTCTACTAGTAGTTGTCTGTCTAGAGCAAGTTTTGAGTCTCATGCTAATTCTGCAGGCACAAAGCTCCCAGAACCCAGAAAAATTGTTCCAACAGTATAATCCCACTTCTTTTTGGGTAAGGCTCAGGCCCACTGATGGAATTCTGGAAAATTATGGTCGATTATTCCTTGTGTTCATCAGTCTCAAACTGTTACATTGGCTAATCCATTGGTTATGAGTTGGGTCTAACTTTGGCCAATAAACTGTACTTATTGTAAAGAATCTAACTCTAAACTTAAATTCCAGGCACAGACCCATAAAATTGATTGTGTGGCATTAAAAAGATATTCTCTTTTATATATGGAATCCAATGAACAAAATAAACTAAGAAACAAAGTAGAAACAGACTCAGAGAACAGACTGAAAGCTGTCAGAAGGAAGGAAGGAAGGAAGGAAGGAAGGAAGGAAGGAAGGAAGGAAGGAAGGAGGGGAAGGAAGGAAGGAAGGAAGGAAGGAAGGAAGGAAGGAAGGAGGGAAGGAAGGAAGGAGCAGGCTGGGTGAAAAAGGTGAAGGGATTAAGAAAAAAACACAAAAAGACCTCATAGACAGACAACACTATAGTTATTAGCAAAGGGAAAAGGGGTTGAGAGAAGGTAGGAGAGGGTAAAACAGGGATAAATGATGTTAGAAGGAGATTTGGCTTGGGGTGGTGAACACAAAATACAATATACAGATTATGTATTATAGAATTGTACCACTGAAATCTATATACTCTTATTAACCAATGTCACCTCAATAAGCTCAATTAAAAATATTCTCTCTGGAAACCCAAAAGAATGTAAAGTCTTCATTGACAGGTTCGGACTTGGTAGAGGTGAAGAGTAGACCTTGAGATAGGTTTCACTGTCATCACAAGTTTCCAGTGAGTGTGAAGTAGTTTACAAAAAAAAAAAAAAATTTAAAAAAAGAGTATTCCATCCTCAACTCCCAAATAGGAAAGAAATTCTCATGGTCACATTTCTCTCCCAGGACTGCAAGCTCTTCCAAGAACACCACACCCTTGCACTATCCAGGCCAATAAGAGTTAAATTGAGAGTCCCTTAATGTCCCATGAGATTCTGATCCTGCCAAGTTTTTCCAGTGGAAAGTTTCAGTTATTTCTATTTCTGATCTAATGGCAAGGCCCCTCTGCCTTTCTTTCTGTTCCCTTCATGCACTCATTTCCTTTGTTATGAATAAAATAAAAGCATAGAGGCTGTCTCCTTGCCTATCTCTAGATTCATAGAAAAAAACAGTGGTGAAGAGTGAGTGTTTTACTTGTCCTTACTCATGTGAACCTTCATCCTCTCTGCCTCATTTATGTTCTTAGATGGTACTTTTGCCCCATATCTCCTCTCTCTATTCCAATTTCCCTTTCTCTAATTGACTTGTAGATCTCTCCCTCCCCAGCTTCTTTAACCTCTCACCAGCCTGCAGATCAATTCTACTATTTGAGGATCACACACTCTCCTATAACTCATTTCTTTACTTTGGTGTTTTTAACACCATTGATAACTTTTCTTCTATCCATGCTCTGGATAGAAGAAAAGGGTTAAAGAAGCACAAAGCTCCCCACTGGCATGACTCAGTGGTTGAATATAGACCTATGAATGAGGAGATCACAGTTTGATTCCCAGTGAGGGCACATGCCTGGGTTGTGGGCTCAATCCCAAGGGGGTATATGCAATGAGGATTCTCTCTCATCATTGATGTTTCTTTCTCTCTCTCTCTCTCTCTCTCTCTCTCTCTCTCTCTCTGAAATCAATAAAATATTTTTTAAAAAGAAAATTCAGTAGTCAAAATAACGCCCAAAAAGTTTTGGGGTAGATATTTAGCCTGAACTATTTCTACAAGAAGAAAAACTTTTGTAGGAGAAGCCAAGGGCCTTGACCTCTTGACCCTTAAGAGCTCTAAATCCATGTGAAATGGCAAATGAAAGTGAGGAACTCAGTTCACTGAAAAACTCATCTCAGTGAATGCTCTCCTTTCAAGCAATGCCTTGACTGAGATCTCCAGGGAAAGGCAATGTTGACATGTTTTGAGAAAGTTAGTGCAAAGTAGTGATAAGCATTTGTCAATTCCCTACTGTGCTCCTGCCATCTGCTCTCCTGAGCTTGAGGGAGAAACTGTGGGTTTATGACATCCTATCCAGGGCAATGCTTTTCCTCATCAGAGAGCAAGGACAAGCCCCCTCTCCAAGTGCTTTGTCCTATTGAGGCTGAGGTGTTGCCATTGCTCACCCTCCCCAGGCAGCACTGTTCAAGAGGACTCCAACTGTAAATGAGTTTCCTTTTGATGTATTCAGATGTGTTCAGACACACTGGCAGAAACAAATCACACCCTATCTAAGTGTCACTGTGCCCTAAATAAGGAATCTAGACTAGAACTTGCATAAGGGTTAATTAGAGGCACTAATCATGTGACCTGTCCTTACTATAAACTGCCTAGCAGAAATCATTATTCTTGCTGGAGGGAGATTTAGCCTTCAGATACTGTCCCCTGATTACTCATGTGTAGAAACAGTAGGAAGGAAGTGTTGTACATCAGAATTGCCAAATGACATAGCTCTTGAGTTTGCCATTCAGAAACAGCCAGGAATCTTATCATCTTTTCCAGTCTGAATGAACCAAACAAGCAAGTAGAAGCAGTGGGACTAGGAGAGAACGTTTTATGTAATTCCTCTGATGACATAGGAAAATATCTCTAGAAGAAATACAACAAAAACTCAATGTACCTAGACATTGGCACCTAGAAATAAGACAGCGGGATAAAAGTCCAAATATAAATTGCTACTTGGAATACATCCCCTAGGAAATGAAGTGATCTGATTGCACATACCAAGGGGCAGATGAAATTCATGGCCAAGAAGGTCAATTACAGTACTAAAGGATAATACCAAGGTTGACAAAAGGATATAGTGACTGAAGAGGAGAATCTTTCAGAAAATGGTAAACAATAATGAAGGAAATGCTCTTGTCAGAACACCATTGACTCCCATATTGATGAATCCAATGGAAACCTCTCTATGCTCTTCTTATGTAACTGCTCAAAAATATTTAACATGGTTGAATAGTTCCTCCTTACTGATAATATTTACTCTCTTGGCTTCCATGACATCACATTCTCCTAGTTACTCCTTATCAAGCTCCTTTGCTAGGTCCTCTTTCTCCCTTGTAAATGTGATAGAGCCCAGGTCTGATTTCTCTTTGTCTTCTCTTAAGAGGCAATAATAGCATAGTAGTTAAAGAGAGTGGACTTGGAAGCCAATTTCCTGGTTTTTAATCCTATCTGCTACCTAGCGTTAAATTGGACAATTTGTATAATGTATCAGTCCCTAAGATTCTTCATCTATAAAGTAAGGATACTAATAACACCTACTTCATGGTGTTGTTGTAAAGATTAAATAAGTAAATATATATAAAGCCCTTAGAGCAGTACTAGCATATAATAAACACTATTACATGTGTGTGTGTTTTTTATTATCACCATCACCATTACTATTTTTTTCCCTCTCTAAAATCTTCCTTTGGTAATCTTATGCATTCTCATAATCTTAAATACAACCCATATGCAAATGAATCCTAATTGATATCCACCATACTGGACTCTCCCATGGCATCTCTGGTATTTAATAGGCATTACAAATTTAACATGTGTCTTAGTCAGCTCATGATGCTATAACAGCATATCATAGACTGAGTGGCTTACACAACAGACAGTTATTTCTCACAGTTCTGGAGCAATCCACAATCTGGGAAGTCCAATGTTGAAGACTGGCAGATCAGATTTCTGGCAAGAGCCTTCTTCCTAGCTTGCAGATGGCTGTCTTCTCGCTCTGTTCTCACATGGCAAAGAAAGAGAGCTCTAGTCTCTTTTCTTCTTGGGTCTCAGCCTCATGACTTCAGCTGAACTTAATTACCTCCCAATGACCCTACCTCCAAATATTATCATATTGGGGGTTAGTACTTCAAAGTATGAATTTGAGGGGCTACAAGTATTCAGTCAACAACATCTTTTATTTTTTTATTTTTTAAATTTATTTATTGATTAAGTTATTACATATGTCAGCAACATCTTTTAAATACAACTCTATTTTCCTCTCAAGCCTGCTCCTTTCCCAGACATCCCTATTTCAACAAACATACCCCCATCCACCAAGTTGTTCAAACCCAAAGCTAGGAATCATCCTTGGTTCTTCCATTTTCCAATATCCAATCCATTAGCTAGTTATGATGGTCCTACCACTGAAGATATCACAAATATGACCATTTCTATTCATTTCCACTGGTGCCACCCTAGACCCAGCTACTGCAACTTCTCAACTAGACTACTTCAATAGGCTGCTAACTGGCTTTCCATTTGTTACCCCTTAAAATCCACAAACCATAAAATAGACAAATGTGTTGTTAAAAATATAAATCTCACTATACCACTTCTTTACTAACAACCTAGCTGTAGCTTCCTATTGCATTTACATTAATTCAAGATCCATAACAGGAACTAAAAGACCCTTAATGATCTGCTGAGAAATCTGCTGAGAATTTTTTTTCTTTTCCTTTTTTTAAAGTCTTTTTAAAATTTAAATTCTTTATTGTTTAAAGTATTGCATATGTCTCTTTTTTCCCCACTGAACTCTCCTCAGCCACTCCCACACTCCAGCATGTGCCTTCCCCCACTACTGTCTGTGTCCATGGGTTATGCTTATATGCATGCATGCAAGTCATTTGGTTGATCTCTTAACCTCCCTGACCCCCATCCTCCCCAGCCTTCCCTCTGAGTTTTGACAGTCTGTTCGAAGCTGCTGTGTCTCTGGATCTATTTTGTTCACCAGTTTATGTTGTTCATTATATTTCATAAATGAGTGAGATCAAGTGATATTTATCTTTCTCTGACTGGTTTATTTCTCTTAGCATAATGTGCTCCAGGTTCATCCATGCTGTTGCAAATGGTAAGAGTTCTTTCTTTTTTACAGCAGCGTAGTATTCCATTGTGTAGATATACCACAGCTTTGTAATCTACTCATCTGCTAATGGGCACTTAGACTGTTTCCAAATCTTAGCTTTTGTAAATTGTGCTGTTATGAACATAGGGGTGCATATATTCTTTCTGATTGGTGTTTCTGATTTCTTAGGATATATTCCTAGAAGTGGATTACTGGGTCAAATGGGAGTTCAATTTTTAACTTTTGAGAAAACTCCATACTGTTTTCCACAGTGGCTGCACAGTCTGCATTCCCACCAGCAGTGCAGAAGGGTTCCTTTTTCTCCACATCCTTGCCAGCACTTGTCTTTTATTGAAATGTTGATGATAGCCATTATGATAGGTGTGAAATGGTACCTCATTGTCATTTTCATTTACATCTCTCCAATGATTAGTGACTTTGAGCATGTTTTCATATGTCTCTTGGCCTTCTGTATGTCCACTTTTGAAAAGTTTGCCCATTTTTGATTGGATTGTTTATCTTCATTTTGATAAGTTGCATGAGTTCCCTTTAAATTTTGGAGATTAAACACTTGTAGGATGTAACATTGGAAAATATATTCTCCCATGCAGTGGGCTCTCTTATTGTTTTGTTGAAGGTTTCTTTTGCTGTGCAAAAGAAAGACTGTCTTGACTCCATTGTATGCTCTTGCCTCCTTTGTCAAATATTAATTGAGCATAGTGATTTGGGTCGATTTCTGGGTTCTCTATTCTATTCCATTGATTTATATATCTGTTCTTGTGCCACTACCAGGCAGTTTTGAGAACAGTGGCTTTGTAATAAAGCTTGATATCTGGTATTGTGATCCCTCCAACTTTGTTCTTCTTTCTCTGGATTTCTGTGGCTATTTGGGGTCCTTTTTTTATTCCAAATGAATTTTTGGAGCATTGTTTCTAGGTCTGTGAAATATGCCATTGGCATTTTAATAGGGATTGCATTGAATCTATAGACTGCTTTGGGCAGTGTGGACATTTTAATGATGTTAATTCTACTAATCCATGAACACCATATATTCTTCCATTTGTCTGTGTCTTCTTCTATCTCTTTTTCCAACATCCTGCAGTTTTCCAAGTACAAGTATTTTACCTCCTTAGTTAAGTTTATTCCTATGTATCTTAATTTTTTGTTGCAATGCTAAATAGAATATTTTTAAGTTTATCTTTCTGTGAGTTCATTATTGGTGTATAAAAAGGCCATAGATTTCTGGGTGTTAATTTTCTATCCTGCTACATTCCTGAATTCATTTATTAAGTCTAGTAATTTTTTTATGGAGTCTTTGAGGTTTTCTATGTACAATATCATGTCATCTTCGAGTAAGGACAGTTTTACTTCTTTTCCAATTTGGGTGCCTTTTATTTCTTCTTCTTGTCTGATCGCTATGACTAGTACTTCTAGTACTATGTTAAACAGGAGTGGTGAAAGTGGGCATCCCTGTCTTGTTCCTTTTCTTAGGGGAAATGGATTTAGTATTTGCCCATTGAATATGATGTTTGCTGTAGGTTTGTCATACAGGGCTTTTATTACGTTGACATATGATCCCTTTATTCCCACTTTGCTGAGAGTTTTTATCAAGAAAGGGTGTTGAATTTTGACAATTACTTTTTCTGCTTTGATTGATATGATTATGTGATTTTTGTATCTCAATTTGTTTATGTGATATATAACATTTATTAATTTTTTTATTCTTTTTTAAAAAAATATTATAATAAGTATTACAAAGGGTATTACATATGTGCATCCCCGGAATAAATCACACTTGCTCATGATTTATGATATTTCTAATGTACTGCTGGATCCAATTTGCTAGAATTTTGTTGAGGATTTTAGCATCTATGTTAATCTGGGATACTGGTCTGTAATTCTCTTTCTTTGTAGTGTCTTTATCTTGTTTTGGGGTTAGGGTAATGTTGGCTTCATAGAAATAGCTTGGAAGTGTTCCTTCCTCTTGAATTTTTTGGAATAGTCTGAGGAGGATAGCATTTAATTCTTTGAATGTTTGGTAGAACTCCCCTGTAAAGTAATCTGGATCAGGGCTTCTGTTACTGGAAGTTTTTTTATTACTGCTTCATTTTATTGGTAGTTATCGGCCTATTCAGGTTGTTGTTTTTTTTATTGTTCCTGATTGAGTTTTGGAAGATTGTATTTTTCTAGGAATATGTCCATTTCATCTAGGTTGTCCAGTTTATTGGAATAGAGTTTTTCATAGTATTTTTTTTTACAAACCTTTGTATGTCTATTGGGTAGGTTGTTACTTAACCTCTTTCATCTCTGATTTTGTTTATTTATGCCCTCTCTCTTTGTTTCTTGGCAATCCTGTCCAGAGGTTCATCAATCTTGTTCATCCTTTTAAAAAACAAACTCTTGGTTGTATTGATCTTTTGTATTTTTTTTGTCTCTATGTCATTTATTTCCACTCTGATCTTTATTATTGCCTTCCTTCTGCTCACTCTGGGCTTTTCTTGTTGCTCTCTTTCTAGTTCTTTAAGTTGTAGGGGTAGCTAACTTATTACCAGTTTTTCTTGTTTTGTGGGATTTTTTTGTTTGTTTTGTTGTTTTTGTTTTTGTTTTTGTTTTAGGTAGGCCTGTAGTGCTATAACTGTCCCTCTCAGGACTGCTTTCACTGTGTCCCATGGATTTTGGATTGTTGTGATTTCATTTTCATTTGTTTCCAGAATGTTTTTTATTTCTTCTTTGATCTCTTTGGTAACCCTATCATTGTTTAATAGCATGCTATTTAGCCCCCATGTGTTTTATTATTATTTTTATTGTAGTTTATTTTTAATTTCATCCATTGTGATGTGAGAAGATTCTTTTTTTAAAATTTTTTTATTGCTTAAAGTATTACAAAGGGTATTACATATGTGTCCTTTTTTTCCCCGCCCTTGACAATCCCCTGGCCTCCCCTACCCCCCAGTGTCTTATGTCCATTGGTTATGCTTATATGCATGCATACAAGTCCTTCGGTTGATCTCTTACCCCCTTCCCTCCTGCCCCCCAACCCTCCCCAGCCTTCCCGCTGCAGTTTGACAATCTGTTTGAGGCAGCTCTGCCTCTGTATCTATTATTGTTCAAAAGTTTATAATGGTCTCTATTATCCATGAATGTGTGAGATCATGTGGTATTTTTCCTTCATTGACTGGCTTATTTCACTTAGCATAATGCTCTCCAGTTCCATCCATGCCATTGCAAATGGTAAGAGTTCCTTCTTTTTTACAGCAGCATAGTATTCCATCGTGTAGATGTACCACAGTTTTCTAATCCATTCATCTACTGATGGGCACTTAGGCTGTTTCCAGATCTTAGCTATGGTGAATTGTGCTGCTATGAACATATGGGTGCACATATCCTTTCTGATTGGTGTTTCTGGTTTCTTGGGATATATTCCTAGAAGTGGGATCACAGGGTCAAATGGGAGTTCCATTTCCAGCTTTTTGAGGAAACTCCATACTGTCTTCCATAGTGGCTGCACCAGTCTGCATTCCCACCAGCAGTGCATGAGTGTTCCTTTTTCTCCACATCCTCTCCAGCACTTGTCGTTTGTTGATTTGTTGATGATAGCCATTCTGACAGGTGTGAGATGGTACCTCATTGTTGTTTTGATTTGCATCTCTCGGATGATTAGCGGCTTTGAGCATGTTTTCATATGTCTCTTGGCTTTCTGAATGTCCTCTTTTGAAAGGTGTCTATTTAGGTCCTTTGCCCATTTTTTGATTGGATTGTTTATTTTCCTTTTGTTAAGTTGTATGAGTTCCCTATAGATTTTGGAGATTAGGCCCTTATCAGAAATCAACAAATGACAAGTGCTGGAGAGGATGTGGAGAAAAAGGAACACTTGTGCACTGCTGGTGGGAATGCAGACTGGTGCAGCCACTATGGAAGACAGTATGGAGTTTCCTCAAAAAACAAAACATGGAACTCCCATTTGACCCTGTGATCCCACTTCTAGGAATATATCCCAAGAAACCAGAAACACCAATCAGAAAGGATATGTGCACCCATATGTTCATAGCAGCACAATTCACCATAGCTAAGATCTGGAAACAGCCTAAGTGCCCATCAGTAGATGAATGGATTAGAAAACTGTGGTACATCTACACGATGGAATACTATGCTGCTGTAAAAAAAAAAGAGAAGATTCTTGATATGATTTCTACATTCTTGAATTTGAAGAGACTATATCTTGTGTCCTTATATGTGGTCTGTCTTTGAAAATGTCCCATGTGCACTCAAGAAGAATCTATGTTCCATTGCTTTTGGGTGAAATGTTCTGAAGATGTTCATTAGTTCCATCTCATCTAGTGATCCATTTAGGATTGCTGTTTCTTTGTTGATTTTTTGTCTAGAATATTTATTCAGTAATGACAATGGGGTTTTAAAGTCCTTACTATGATTGTATTGCTGTCAATCTCTCTCCTGATATGTTCCAGAAGCTTTTTTATGTATTTGGGTGATCCTGTATTGTGTGCATACATGTTTACTAGAGTTATAGCCTCTTGTTGTATTCATCCCTTTAGTATTATGAAGTGGCCTTCCTTATCTCTTGTTATGGCCTTCACTTTGAGGTCTATTTTATCAGATATAGGTATTGCTACCCTCCCTTTTTTTCATTTATTTTTGCCTGTAATTTTTTTCCCCCCATCCCTTCACTTTCAGCTTTTGTGAGTCCTTTGTCCTGAGGTGGGTCTCTTGTAGACAGAATATATATGGGTCATGTTTTTTCTTATTCATTCAGCCACCCTATGTATTTTGATTGGAGCATTGAGTCCATTTACATTTAAGGTTATTATTGACAGGTACTTGTTTGTTGCCATTTTTATTCTTTATGCCTGTGTTGTTTCTACCTTTTCTATTTATTCTTTTTACAGCAGTCCCTTTAGCATTTTTCGCATTGCTGGATTGGTGGTAATAAACTCCCTTAGACTTATTTTGTCTGTGAAGCTCCTGATTTCACCTTCAATTTTGATTGATAGCCTTGCTGGATAAAGTATTCTTAGATTCAGTCCCTTGCTTTGCATCACTTTGTATACTTTATTCCATTCCCTTCTGGCCTGATGTGTTTCTGTCGAGAAATCATTTGATAGTGTAATTGGAGTTCCCTTGTAGGTAACTTTCTGTCTCTCTCTTGCAGTTCTTAATATTCTTTTTTTTTCATTAATGTTTGCCATTGTAATTACAACAAGAGTTGGTGTGGGTCTTTGGGGGTTCATCTTGTTAGGGACTCTCTGTGCTTGTGTGACTTTTTCTTCCCCAAGTCAGGGAAATTTTCTGTCATTTTTTCTTCAAATATGTTTTCTATTCCATGCTCCTCTTCTTGACCTTCTGGCACCCCTATTATGTGGGTGTTGCTTCATTTCATGTTGTTACAAAGCTCTCTTAAACTTTACTCCTGCTTTTTGATAGTTTTTCCAGTTGCTGTTCCAATTGGGTGTGTTTTTTTTACCCTGTCTTCTAACTAGCTGATTTGTTCCTCTGTTTCTTCTAGTCTACTATTGAAACCTTCCATTGTGTTTTGCAGTGCTGCTATATCATTTTTCATTTCCTCTTGATTTTCACATATGTTGTTGATTTTATCATTTAGCCCAGCAGTCGCCAACCTTTTGGACCTCATGGACCACCAGTGGTCTGTGGACCACCAGTTGGCGACTGCTGCTCCAAAGGTTTCCTTAAACCAGCAGTCTCCAACCTTTTGGACCTCACAGACCACTAATGGTCCACGCACCACCATTTGGTGACGGCTGATCTAGCCTGTTTAGGAACTTTATGACCCTTACTCAAAATTCTTTCTCTGACATATTGTTTGCCTCCATTTCATTTAGTTCCTTTTCTGGTGATGATTCCTTTTCTTTCCTTGGGTGGTTGGTTCTTTGTCTTCCTATTTTTGCTGTCTCTTTCTGGCTCTGTGCACCCTTCTTGGGGTTTGAGAGGTTGAAGACCCTATCAGGACAATGATCCAAAAATTGTTAACCCAGGGGCTGGGGCTGCTTTGAGTCTGATGCCTTTATTGTCTCTGGTCTGAGTTTTATCCCCTTCTTCCAGGGATCTGGCCCCTCAGTTTTCTGCTTCAGATGCTTGGAGTGCCAGGAGCATGTGCACTGTTCCTCTGGTATGTGACTCCCTGTGAGGACCCAGAGCCCTCTGGCATGCAATTCACTATGCATCCCTGATACCCATGGCATGATGAAGCCCTAGGTCCCTCTGGCAGTGCACTTGCAGCAAGAATGTGTGGTTTCTGGCTGGGCACACCAGCTTTCTCCAGGTTGTAGGCAGTGCTCTCCTGTGGCCCAGAGTGAAGCATGTGCTGGGTTGCTGTGGGTAGCCCCTTCAGGACTGTCCCAGGGGTTGGGGTGAAACAGGGGTGAGTTTCTCTGGGTTTCACAGTCAGAGGTCTCCTGTGGTTCTGCGTGAGGCACATGCTGGGTTTCTCTGGGTCACCCCAGCAGGGCTTTCCTGGGAGCTGGGGTGGAGTGGGTGCCGGTTGCTCTAGGTCGCACAGTCTTCACTCTCCTGTGGCCCAGAGTGGGGCTCACAGTGGGTTGCTCCTGCTCACCCCAGCAGCAAGTCCCGGAGCTCAGGGTGGAGCAGGTACCAGGTGGCTCCAGGTCAGGCTAGCAACACAGTTCTGGGGCCCAGGGCAGGGTTGGGGCACAGGGTTCCCTCCAGCTTGCACTCACTGTGGGGTCCTGGAGCTGGATTCTGGGGTATGGGGTCCAGGCCAGTTGGTAAAGAGGCCTGGTGTGGGAGGTTACTCTGGTGAGCACTCCCTTCAGACCAGATGTCTGGGAGCCTGCCAGGAGGTACTGCACCACTCATTGCCAAAGCACGGTGGTGTTTCCACATGGGTTATGGCTGGCAAGTGGCATTCTTTAGGCATCCTCTGCCCTTCCTTATTGAAAATTGTCTCCTCCGCTGTCTAATTTGTTATTTCAGGGTGAATGTTCTCCAATTTAGTTGCTTTTCTGGCCTGGCCCCAGGAGGAGGTGCATGACACCTCTGCCTATTCTGCTGCTATTTTCTCTTTCCTAGGCCTGGTTTCTTTCAATGGACTGTCCAGGTAGGCTCTCTGGCCTTCACAGTCCAAGGAGCTAGCTAGACTTCCATAAAGCACCCATATGCCAGCCTTTTCCATTCCTTGTCCCACTCTCCCTACCCTCACTCCTGCTTTCAGGGGTCACTCCCTGAGCCCTTATCTAAGGCTCTGCTTTCAGAGGAACCCAAATCAAAGCAACGAGAATTTTTTTTAATTTTTAAATTTCTCAATTACAGTTTACATTCAATATTATTTTGTATTAGTTTCAGGTATACATATATGATTGTTAGATAGTCATATACTTTACAAAGTGGTCCTCCCGATATTCCAAGTACCCACCTGGCACTGTACATAGTTATTACAATACTAGAGGTCCGGTGCATAAATTCATGCATGGGTGGGGTCCTTTAGCCTGGCCAGCCCAGTGGGGCCAGCTGGGGAGAGGGACTGTAGGAGGTTGGCTCAGGGAGGAACCACGGGAGGTTGGCCAGCTGGCCCTGCCCCCTACCAGGACCCATCAGGGCTGGGCCAGCCAGGGAGAGGGGCCATGGGAGGTTGGCCAGCTGGCCTTGCCCCTGATCAGGGCCCATCAGGGCTGGGCAGGCTGGGAGGAGGAGCCATGGGAGGTTGGCTGGCCAGCCCCAACCCAGACCGGGGTCCATCAGGGCCAGGCTGGGTGGGTGGGGAGGGGCCTCGGGAGGTTGGCTGTCCAGCCCTGCCCTCATCAGGGCCCATTGGGGCTGGGCAGGCTGGAGGAAGGGGCCGCGGGAGGTTGGCTGGCCTGGGGAGGGACTGTGGGAGGTTGGCAGGCCAGGGGGAGGGACTGCAGGAAGTTGGCCAGCAGAGACCACGGGGCAGTGGCGGGGGGGGTGGCCAGCAGGCCCCCATCAGGCAATCGGGGCCTGACTGCTAGAAGGAGGGACCACGGGAAGTTGGCTGCCGCTGGCTGTGGGAGGTTGGCTTTGGGAACATACTGACCACCAGAGGGCAGCTCCTGCATTGAGCGTCTGCCCTCTGGTGGACAGTGCATGTCATAGTGACCAGACGTTCCAGTCATTCTGGTTGTTCGGTCATAATGGTTGCTTAGGCTTTTATATATATAGATTATTGACTATATTCCCTATGTTATAATTTACATTCTCGTGACTACTTTGTAACTACCAACTTGTACTTCTTAATTCCTTCACCTTTTTCACCTAGCCCCTAATGTCCCTCTCCTGTGGCAACCATCAGTCTGTTCTCTGTATCTGTGAGTCTGTTTCTATTTTGTTTGTTCAGTTATTTTGCTCTTTAAATTCCACATATAAATAAAATCATATGATATTTGTCTTTCTCGGTCTGATTTATTTTTAACTTGTTTACTCATTTATTTTGTTCCCCTCCTTACTAGAATGTAACTCCACAAGGTGGTAGCTCTGTTTTCTTCTCTGTGTATACCCAACAAATATTTTAGTGCCTGACACATGTCAGATGCTCAATAATTATTTGTTGAATGAATGGATGGTGGATTGATGAATGAATGAAACCATGGACTGAGAACTTAACTATTGTAAATGCTTTAAAAATATCCCTTTATTTAATTCTCAAAATGAGACTTTAAAACATGTTATATTCTCACTATACAAAAGAGGAAACAAAGGCTCAAAAATTATGGTATACTAGTTTTATCAGGATCACACAGCTAGTCAGTGCCAGATACAAATCCAAGTTTTCTGATTCCAAAAGCCTTATACTTTCTACTTCAGTAAAATGTATTTATTTACTCATTCAACATTTATTGAACATCTATTTTGCACCAAAAGCTATGCCAGGTCCTAGGGATACAGAAATGACTAAGACACCACCCTGCCCTGCAGTTTTCATCTAATTGTGGATACAGATAAGTAACCAGATAATTACGGCAGTGGCGATAAATGCTACATTAACTGCACTAGAGAAAGGGGAGGCAATAGAGTATAAGCTTTGGAGCCTGAAAATTTGGGTTTCAATTCCAGTTCTGCTACACTCTAACTTTGTTACTTTGGGCAAGTTTCTTAACCTGTGCCTTAACCAATGCCTCAGTTTCTTTAGCTGTAAAGTGGGAATTATAGTAGAGTACCTATTCTATAAATGAGTTAATACAGGTAAAGTGGCACATAAAAAATACTCAATAAACGTTAGCGGTTGCTAGAGGTGCATACGAGGGGGATATAAGACCAGTAGAGCAGTGCTCATTGAAAGCTTCTCAGAGAGACAAAGATGTTTGAGCTGAGCTTTGCAGAAGTAGTAGATATAGTGGCCAGACAGGTTTAGAAGGCTGGGAATGGCATTTCAGGTAGAGGAAAACATATACAAAGGCTTTTCTCCCTGCCAGCCTATTTGAAGCTCATCAGCCCAATTGCAATTTATTCAGAAACCTGGCACTGTGATCCCTGTTCTTTCTTTAAGCTAAAATGGCTTTCACATACATCATGTGATTCCAGTGATGCTCTCAATGTTCCAAAGACAATGTAAAATGAGACCAAAGAAAGAGACAGAAGCAGTAGGTGCTCATTATAGGCTGGTGGGCATAGAGGAAAAGCAGGGCATGAAGAAGCATATCCCATATACATTGGTATCTGTCCAAGTACCTGGCAGCTAGTAAGGTGGCTAACAAGGACAGGGAGAGGGTCAGAGAAAACCAGGGTCCCAAGGGAGGGAAACTGCTGCTGAGTTAAAACAGTCAGGGATGGTGAAGAAAAGATGAAGAGAGGTAGAAGCAGAACAAATAGGAAGTTAATTTAAAACTCCACAGAGTATGCACTCCCAATTAAACCAGCTTTATGCAATCATTTAAAGAGTTCCTTTAAATCACATTTGTCATACAGGCATCCTGCTGAGAAGAAAAAAACACTGCTGTGTTGTGGTTGTAACTTTTGTAGAGACATTTCTGGAAGAGCCCAGTAAATGGGCCAGATGAAAGACTGCCAGTGGGCTAAGGATCTCTGCCCTAGCCTTCAGCACACTTCAGAGAGTTGAAGGGGAAAACCAGCCTGCAGTCCAGTTTATAACTCTGAAGTGAGGCAAGCCTGATGTTTGGCACTCTAAGCTCACAAAGAGAATTTTTAATGTCTCATGATGGCTCTTGCTTGACAACTTCCACAAGAATTGGCCAACGCAATGTGATATTTTGGTATCTAGAATCAGGACATAATTTCTTCTTGGAGTCCTTGTTCTGTGTCCCTGGGATGTGGCAGGATTTGATGATGATGACAACTGGTGTTTGGGGCCTGCCTTGCTTTTAATGCTTTTATGATCACAATCTGTATGCAAACTTTATAGCACTCACTAGCCTTCTGGAAGTAGTCAAAGGAGCTATGAGCCTTGGTGGGGAGAAAAAGAGGAAGCAGACAATCTTACTGAGTACCAAAAACTTTGAAATCCAAAACAGTATCTTTAAATCCATCTGATATCTGGGGAAGAAAGGTACACCTGGAATGGGTATGTGACAGAGCCCTGATCCAGTTTCAACAGTGTTCTGTTCAACTTAAGGAAAGCATTGGCCTGAATGTTGTTGCTTTAATACAGCTAAGCACATTTTTGTTTTGTTTTAAAAGAAGCTACATGATTCATGTTAATTCTCTTGATTTTGCTGCCATACATTATTACTCTGTCAAGAGGGTCCAGAGAAAAGAATGTAATTTCTCATGCCAATGGGTTACTGATCTGCATGATTTTTCTATGGCATAGATTTTTGGAAGGCTGCTTATAGTAAAATTCAAAAGATTTCAAATAACCTCCTTAACTGGAAAACAAACCAGTCCTTTTTTCATTGCCTTCATAAGCCTTTCAGCATGAAGATGCCAGGGCTTTTGAAGAGCCTTTACACCCCTCAACAAGTAGGCCAAATTGATTTACTTCCCCCACCTCTTTGCACCCT
>NW_005361652.1:4490298-4498962 GCF_000412655.1 Myotis brandtii | reverse complement strand
CCTCTGGCTCAGTAACCCTGCCTTCCTTCAAACTACTCTCCCTAACCAGCACCCCATGCTACCAATTTTTCCAAATACACCTACCTTAATTTTTTATTAACCAATTTCTTCATGCTAAGTAGTGTGCTACGTACTTTGTACATGGTGTATCACTTAATCCCCAAGTTTCCTCCAGGCTTCCTGCCTTCACCATCATCATCCAGGAAAAATTGTCCTATCTTGTCAGGGCCTTGCTTGAATTGCCAAGGTAACAACTAGTTATCTTACAAATTAATTTGTGCTAAAATGTTAAATGACACTCCTCAAAACACACTAGGTAGACATCTGTAAACCCCTCTATTGGCCTTATTGGAAAACTATGGTTTTCCAAAAGGTCTAATTCAGAACTCCTCATAATAATAATAATAATACCCTCTATTTTCACAGTTTCTAAAAGTCCTTTCATGTAATTACCAAAATTTATCCCTTAACTATATTGAGGTGTTCATGAAGACTTCATCTGCTACCATATAATACAAAGGCATGTTTTTTGTTTTGTTTTGCTCTGCTCCAAATTGCAGCCTTAACCAACTGCTTCTTCTGAGGTCCTGGCTCTGCTCTGACAAATCCTGTTTCCCTGACATAGGAAGCCAGAATGCCCAGACCATCTAGGGGCTGTAAGCAGAGGGGAGGAGCAGAGGCAGTAAGAAGAAAGCCAAGAAAGTCCAGAGTAATGCTGAAAACGGTTTCCTAACTTTATCACACAGTCTAATCCTGTAAGTATCTGAACCTCAGGCCAAACCTCTAGGCCAACCACTCCTGGCAGCTGGTGCTGCTCATGCCAACTCCCACCTTAGTCTAATGGTCTGGGCTTTAATCTTCATTCCCTCACCTATCACTAGCACAATCTGAGCTAGCGTGGCAGACCTAACTAAAACCTGACTTCCAGGACTTCCCAATACACTAAAATAATGTGGTTGCCCAATCAGGAAGAGCATGTCCCCTAATACCACCACCATTGGTCTGACAGTGGGAGCTTCCTGAGGGTAAAGCAGTGTCTCCTCTAGTGGGTGGGCATCTGGCAAGAAGAAAAAGGTAACTGAAAACACTGAGGCCAGAGGTCAGAATGGCAGAGTTAGAGGAAAATTTTGAGATCATCTTGATCAGTGAATCTTAGACTTTAGCATGTATCAGAATCACCTGGAGGACTCATTAAAACACAAATTACTGGGCCTCACCCTAGGGTTTCTCATTATGTACAATAATTATTTGTAACAAGTTCCCTGATGATGCTGATGCTTCTCATTCAGGGATCACACTTTGAGAACCACTGTGCTAATCCACTCTAAACATTCCATAGGTAATGATATTGAATCCCAGAAAAGGAAAATAATGTCTCCATTTTACTGATTTGGAAACAAATGAGCAGTTTAGTAACCTGCCTAAGGCTACACAACTAGTAAGTGGTACTGACTTTTCAATTGAGCCATCCCAATGCTGAGCTCTCTACTCTTCACGGTGCTGTGGCAGCTGGAGTCAATGTTTGAGTCCTGGCTTCACCATTTCCTAGCTGTGTGACCTTGAGTAGGTTACTCCATCTATAAAATGGAGGTAACAATGGTACCTATTTCCTGGGGTAATTGTAAGAATTCAATTACATAACATATGTAAAACACTTATGGGTAAACAATCCTGTTTCTTACTAAAATAAGGGCTCAGTAAAAGGCAGTTACTATCATCACCATGGCTAAAGTGGTTTTTGTTGTTAGTTGAGGGAGGTTGGGATACCCTTTTTCCCGGTTTCTTGTTCCCAATTAGAGAAACATCAATTAACATAACACTGTTGACCTATCTTCAGCCCCTCGTTTTCTCCTCCTCAAGAAGAGGAAAATCTGATTGGTAGATTTGGGAGCAGGAACAGGCCATGTATAGCCAGTAGAGATCTATCTGGTTTTAGAGGAAACGAGCTCTATTATACTCATTGCCATATAATACCCCCTGTAGGCAAAACCTAGACTTTTCTTGCATTTCTGGGGTGTATCTCTGCCTACTTTTGAAGTTCAGAATTAAGAAGTCCACTTGGCGAACACATCTAAGCCACTTTCTCTAGAACTTTTATCAGAAATAAAGCTCTTTTTATCTCAACCTGCTTTACTTCTTTTTTCTTTCAATCAGTTCAGAACTGACAGATGAAAATAAAGGATGTTATTTATTGAGCAACCTCAAATCTCTGCATTACTATTGCTCATCCATGTGAGTTAGTGGAAGACCTTGTACTGAATCTAAGTCTCCAACCGCCTACTCCAGTGCTTATTAACTATCATAGCTTCATTATATTAAAAATGCTTCCAGGGCTGCATTTCATCTACTTCATCCTATATAATAAAAGACTAATATGCAAATTGTCAGGAGTTTGACCAGGGAGCAGGGCCGGCCTGCCAACCACCTACGGTCCCTCCCCTGGCCAGCCCAGCATGATTGGCCCTGATCGGGATGGGCCAGTAGGACCCCACCCGTGCATGAATTCATGCACTGGGCCTCTAGTATTTTATAAAATTTTATTGAAGCATAACATATACATAAAAGTGCATAGACCATAAGTGTATAGCTCATTGAATTTTCACAAACTGAACAAATGCATGTAACTAGCACCCAGATCAACAACCAGCATATCAGAAGCCTTTGTATGTCCACCTCTGGCACTACCTCCCTTATTTTCTTTAGTTTTTAATAGAAAGATAAAATCTTCCCTCTGTGAGAAAATAATTTACATGCCCTACCATCACATAGTCTTAGGTTGAATTAGGAAATCAAATCAGCCCTCTCAGTCTTCACTTGAATAAACAATTTCCTCTCCACAAGCTATGCAATTTGAGCATCATGTAAATGCTTCCAGCATCATGCAAATATATCTTGTGCATTCCCTGGAATTGCCAGTGCAAGATTCAAAGCCATGCAAACATCTTCCCTTCATTTTCATTGGAAGCTGTAGTTTATTCAGGAGTGACTCTGGCAGAGGAAATGGCCTCAAGCACCAAGGAAAAGTGCTTAAACTGGAAAGAAGATGGGATGAGGACTGCTGTGGTTTGGGGGTAGTCCCACCCACCTCCTTGACCTTCCAAATCTTGCAGTCACGCAGACAACCCCTACCTCCACACTATACACACTTATACACACGAACACACAGATCTAAATGGGGTGGTGACTGTTGAACTGGAAACTTGTACCATGTACTTTCGTCATGAAAGATATTTATTATTTAACCTCCACATCTCAGAGGTAGCTAAGATTTACATTAGGTATTCTTAGTTATCAAATTTATTCTCAGAAAATCCTTTATTTAACACCTGGGTGGGTAGATTAGTTGAGAGCACTACTGGATCACCTTCATCCTTAGAATAAAAGCAAAACCTGCAGGGATCTACAATCATCCTATCTATCTATCTATCTATCTATCTATCTATCTATCTATCATCTATCTATCTATTCATCTATCCTGTTTCCCTCCCTCTCTCCATTCCTTCTGCCCTCTTTCCCCTCTCTCCCTACATTACCAGTTACCAGTTACACTGGCTTCCCTCCTATTCCTTACTATACTTCTGTCTGAAATGCCCTTTTTCATGATTTTAGCAGGCCATCCCCTCAGTCATTCTCAATTCAGCGTTAATGTCACTTTCTCAGAGAAACCACCTATGACCACCCCCTAATCAATTTCTTCCTATTTTATTTCCTTCAAAACACTTATGACTACCAGAAATTACATTTTGTTACTTGTGTTCTTGTTGATTGCCTGTCGCCTTCACCAGGAAGGAAGCTCCTAGGAGGTAAGAGCAAGGATTTCATCTGATTTGTTCACCACTGTATCTCAGTATATAGAACAATGCTTGACATATAGTAGGTACACAATAAATATTTTTGAGTGCATGAATAAATTGCTTTAAACTATCTGTGTGCACTGAAATCACCAGATGTAATACACAGCATCACTCATAGCAGTCTCTGGAAAGTATAGATTTCAAAACCAGCAAAACCTAGGTTCAAATGCTGATCTTTCCCCCTTGCTAATAAAGCTGGGTGACCTTGGGCAAGTTTCTCAGCCTCTCTGAACCCATTTGCTCGTACTTAAAATTATCATAATCTCTACTTCACATATTTGTTTTTATGATTAAGTGCTGCAATTTATATAAAGCCTACAAAACAGTGAGCCAGAACATGATAGATCTCAATGCACAGCCTCACTCCTTCTAGCCCTTACTATTATGTTCTTGCCCACATGCCTTGATTGGTCTTTTTGTCTAGATGTGTGTAACTATTGTTCTCCCACCCTATTCTCCCCACTCTCACAAACTGTCCAAACCAAACAACTATAGCAACAACATAAAATTCTGATGCCTGACAAGGCCATGTGGAAGAATTACCATTTAAGTTCAAATTTCTTCAGTGACTGGTATGTTGCTTCCTGCCTATCATTTGTCTCCTTCGAATGGCTCATGTGTGTTGTTATGAAGAAATCAAACTGAAGTTCTGTACGTGTGGACTTTAAGTCATAATAAATCTTTCATATGTCAAAAGTCCTAATTTGCCCATCGAGGGCAGAGAGGTTGATTAGAAGGTTTAAAAGCTTCACTTATCATTTTAAGAGTTTGTTCTTTCTTTTTTTTCTTACTTTCTTTTCTGGGTTAATCCTCAACCAAGGATATTTTTTCCATTGATTTTTAGAGAGAGTGGAAGGAAGTGGAAGAGATAGAGAAAAAAGAGAGAAATATTGATGTGAGAGAGACACGTTAATTGGTTGCCTTCCAAACTCACCCTGACCAAGGCTGGGGATTGAACCTGCAACCCAGGTACGTGCCCTTGACTGGAATAGAACTGGAGACCCTTCTGTCTGCAGGTCGATACTTTAATCACTGAGCCAATCTGAGCCAGGGCTTACTCTCTTTCTGAAGAAACATTTGGAGATGCTTCAATCTTTTTTTTCCTGAATGGAAAGTTAAATGGATTAACATCAAAGGAATGCTACAACTCTACTAGGGAAAATTCTAGTCACCGTGGAATAATCACTAGAAAGTGCTGTGGAAGTCATTTGATTCAATCTCTTCATCTGACAGAAGAATCAAGACCCACAGAGGAGCCATGTCACTTTCCCAAACTCACAGAGAGTTAATGGCAGAGCCAAAGCCAAGCCCCTAGTCATCTGACCTTCAGTTTTGAATTCTTTTTATTAGGTCAAACTGTCCCCCTGTCAGAACTCAACATCTCAAAGAAAGGATTGGGGCAGCAAACTCAGGCCTTTACATAGAGACCGAATGCATGTGTCTTCCTTCTATTAGTACATAGATATTTAAAAATGGTAAGAGAATGTCCCAATCAGTGTCCCCACAAGAAACAGGCAGGCACACTCAATTGAGTAATTTAAGAAAAGTTCAATAGAGGTACTGGGAGGGATGAGAAATGAGTTATCACCTCAGCACTGAAAGGACAACAGGAGGGAACTGCTCCCAGCAGGAGAGAGAGAGAAGGCTCCATGGGGATGGCTTGCTGACTGGAGCTGTGACCTTTCCTTGATATACCTAATCAGCTGATGGCATCTTACAGGGAAAAAGCTGGGCAATAAATATCACAACTTTCCTCTCTCTGATCCCCTACTAGTGTTCTCCATTGGTCTACTCTACACTATAGGGAAGCCTAGTGAAGGAGTCTAAGACAGGTCTCTCTTCCAAAACACAGTAGGGTAGAAAAAGATGAAGAATGGCTCTAGAGATAAAGGGACAATATCCAGCATAATTGACAAAGGAACACATACTTAGAGAGCACCTATCAAGTTTCAGAAATGTTCCAATTTCATTTATTCCTCCTTTGCCATACTTATCATTTTCCCCATTTTACAGATGATGAAATTAAAGCTAAAATAAGTTAAATAATTTGTTCAAGGTTATACAGCTAGCATTTGAACACAGGCTTGTTAGGCTCCAAAGTTTTTGTTTATTTTCTCCATAGTGTCCCTTGCTCTCGGAGATGTATTGGCAAACATATTGCTATGAGAGACATCTGAGATTTTACTGCCTATGGTTTCTTCTAGGATTTTTATGGTTTCATGACTTACATTATCCATTTTGAGTGTAGTCTTGTGTACAGTGTAAGTTGGTGGTATAGTTTCAATTTTTTTTTTGCATGTACCAATGCAATTTTCCAAGCAGCATTTATTGAAGAGACTGTCTTTACTCCATTGTATGCTCTTGTCTCCTTTGTCAAATATTAATTGAGCATAATGGCTTGGACCGATTTCTTAAAAAAAACAACACAAAAACCTCTGAATAGTAGCACCAATTTTGAGAAAGAAGAACAAAGTTCTTCTTTGTCCATTGGTTATGCTTATATGCATGCATGCAAGTTCTTCGGTTAATCTCTTACCTCCCCCACAACCCTCCCCAGCCTTCCTGCTGTAGTTTGGCAGTCTGTTCAATGCTTCTATGCCTCTGTATCTATTTTTGTTCATCAGTTTATAATGTTCTTTATTATCCATAAATGAGTGAAATCATGTGGTATTTTTCTTTCACTGACTGGCTTATTTCACTAAGCATAATGCTCTCCAGTTCCATACATGCTGTTGCAAATGGTAAGAATTCCTTCTTTTTTACAGCAGCGTATTATTCCACTTGGTCATGGTGTATGATCTTTCTAATGTAATGCTGGATCCGGTTTGCTAGAATTTTGTTGAGGATTTTAGCATCTATGTTCATCAGGGATATTGGCCTGTAATTCTCTTTCATTGTGTTGTCTTTATCTGGTTTTGGGATTATGGTAGTGCTGGCTTCATAGAAAGACCTTGGAAGTGCTACTTCCTCTTGAATTTTTTGGAATAGTTTGAAGAATATAGGTTTTATTTCTTCTTTGAATGTTTGCTAAAACTCCCCTATGAAGACATCTGGTCCAGGGCTCTCGGGACAAAGACCTGCAACCACAGCTGCAAATCCATAGACACCAAGAATCTAGACAACCTGACCACAGATTTCTGTGAGTCACAGAGCCCATCCCCCTCCCCGCAGGCTCACTGCAGAGCCATAGGAACTGCAGGGCCCACCCCGCGCAAACAGGCCTCCTGTCCACACAGGGTGGCTCTGGCTCCACTGCCTGAATTTGAGCCTGGGGTGTGGACACTGGGAATCTGTTTCCAGCAGAGCACACTCTTGCGTCCAGACCCCACACCCACACAAGGCAGCAGAGCCACCTGACTTTGATTCTGGACAAGTGAACACGGAAGTCTGTTTTCTGCAGTGCAGGAGTGGACTTCCTGCCAACACAGTGCGGCTGTGCAACCTGGTCCCCCAAGCAGACCAGGGACCCTGATTCTCTGTGTGAGAGACAGCACTGAGCACCAGTGACTTGACTCTGTTTCTCATCATGCACGCCTGGAATCCCTGATTCCCAGTGAATGCACACGAAGAGCCAGTGACTTCAATTCTCAGTGCATGTGCACAAAGGGACCCTGATTCTCAGCAAGAGGCCACACCAAGTGACAGACACTCTGATACTCATTCTCGGTGTGGGCATAGGAGGACTCTGATTCCTGGCATGCGCTAGAGGACTCTGATTTTCAGCACACACCAGCGGGATCTCTTTTTCAGCACGGTGCAGGTGGGGTTCCTGATACTAGGTGTGTGCACGAGGCTGCACTGAGCGCCAGTGACTCTGATCCTGGGCAAGCGTGGCTCCCACCAAGCCACGGCAGCCACATGTCTTGGTGTTAGAGCTCTTCAGTGACACTTGGGTGGTGTGAAGCTCCCACTGCACATGGCCCAGGCCCCCACAACTCAGCGATCGGACCTTCTGATGATAGTTAGAATGGGGAGACAATGAAACAATCCCCAGAGGAAAGAAAAAGAGGAATTGCCAAGAAAGGAAATAAGTGAAACAGAGGCATGCAACATGGCAGAAAAATAATTCATGTTCCATGTGCACTTGAAGGAATGTATATTCTGTAGTTTTAGGGTGCAATGTTCTGAAGATGTCAATTAAGTCCATCTGATCTAGTGAGTCCTTTAGGATTGAAGTTTCTTTGATAATTTTTTGTCTAGAGGATTTATCCAGTGATGTTAACGGGGTATTAAAGTTTCCTACTGTGATTATTTGCTGTCAATCTTTTCTCTGATATCTTTCAAAAGTTTTTTATGTATTTGGGTGCTCCTGCATTGGGTGCTTAAATGTTTACCAGAGTTATATCCTCTTCTTGTATTGATCCCTTTAGACTTCTGAAGTGGCCTTCCTTATGTCTTGTTATTGTCTTCACTTTGAGGTCTATTTTGTCAGATATAAGTATAGCTACCCCAGCTTTTTTTTCATTTCCATTTGCCTGATAGATATTTTTCCATCCCTTCAATTTCAGTTTGTGTGAGTCCCTTGTTCTGAGGTGGGTCTTCTATAGACAGCATATTTATGGGTCATGTTTTCTTATCCATTCAGTCACTCGATGTCTTTTGATTGGAACATTTAATCCATTTACATTTAATGTTATTATTGATAGGTACTTGTTTGTAGCCTATCAATAATAAGATTATTTGTATTTGTATTTCTATACTTTATGCCTAGGTTCCTTCCTCCCTTTCTATTTCTTCTTTTTAGAGCATTCCCTTTAGCATTTCTTACATTGCTGGCTTGGTAGTGATAAACTCCCTTAGCCTTTTTTTG
>NW_005361652.1:4478025-4490183 GCF_000412655.1 Myotis brandtii | reverse complement strand
TTCCATTCCCTTCTAGCTTGATGTGTTTCTGTTGAGAAATCATTTGATAATCTGATGGGGGATCCTTTGTAGGTAACTCTCTGTCTTTCTCTTGCAGCCTTTAAGATTCTCTCTTTGTCGTTAACATTTGCCATTGATGTGTCTTGGTGTGAGTCTTTTGGGATTTATCTTGCTTTAGACTCTCTATACTCGTGTAACTTTTTTCTTCCCCACGTCAGGAAAGTTTTTTGTCATTATTTCTTCAAATAGATTTTCTCATCCTTGCTGCTCTTCTTGTCCTTCTGGCACCCCTATTATATGTATGTTACTTCATTTCATGTTGTCCCAAAGCTCCCTTAGGCTCTCCTCTTGCTTTTTAATTTTTTTCTCCAGTTGCTATTCAGATTGGGCTTGTTTCTCTACCTTATCTTTTAACTCACTAATTCAATCCTCTGCTTTCTCTAGTCTACTATTGAAACCTTCCATGGTGTTTTTTATTGTAACTATATCACTTTTGATTTCTTTCTGATTTTTGCATAAGCTGTTGATTTTCTCATCCATCCAGTTTATGAACTGTACAACCGTTTCTCTGAATTATTTTTCTGCCATGTTGCATGCCTCTGTTTCACTTATTTCCTTTCTTGGCGATTCCTCTTTTTCTTTCCTCTGGGGATTGTTTCATTGTCTCCCCATTCTAACTATCATCAGAAGGTCCGATCGCTGAGTTGTGGGGGCCTGGGCCATGTGCAGTGGGAGCTTCAAAACACCTAAGTGTCACTGATGAGCTCTGACACCAAGATGTGTGGCTGCTGTGGGTCTGTGGGAGCCACACTCTCCCAGGATCAGAGTCACCAGTGCTCAGTGTGGCCTCATGTGTGCACCTAGAATCAGGGACTCTGCCTGCATCATGCTGAAAAAGAGACCCCGCTGGCATGTGCTGAAAATCAGAGTCCCCTAGCATGTTCTAGGAGTCAGTGTCCCCCTGTGCCCGCGCCGAGAATCAGGTATCGGAGTCTCTGTCGCTTGTGCGGCCTCACACCAAGAATCAGAGTCCCTGTGTGCACATGAGCTGAGAATTGAAGTCACTGGCTCTTAGTGTGCATGCACTGGGAATCAGGGATCCATGCGCAGGCAATGAGAAACAGAGTCAAGTCACTGGTGCTCAGTGCTGCCTCTCACATGGAGAATCAGAGTCCCTGGTCTGCTTGGGGGACTAGGTTGCACAGCCACCCTGTGTCAGTGGGAGGTCCACTTTTGTACTGCAAGAAACAGACTTCTGTGTGCACTCACCCAGAATCAAAATCAGGTGGCACAGCTGCCCTGTGTGGGCCTGGGGTCTGGTCATGCAATTATGAGCTACAGGAAGCAATCTCCCTGTGTCCACATGCCCAGGCTCAAATTCAGGTAGCACAGCCACCCTGTGTGGGCAAGAGGCCTGCTTGCATGGAGCAGGTCTAGTAATTGCTATGCCACTGCGGCAGGCCAGTGGGGAGGTGGATGGGCTCTGTGGCTCACAGAAATTCATGGCTGGGATTCCTGGAGTCTTGGTGTCTGTGGGTCTGCAGCTGTGGTCACAGGTCTTTTTCCCAAGTGGCTGTAGGATCCCAGTTTGCATCTGAGACCAGATTGGGTGGTGGCAAGGCTAGGATCCTAGTCTCAAGCAGTTCTGTTCTTCAAGATGGATTTGGTTTCTGTATCCGTGGTGTCCTCCCCAGAGTGTTTGTGGTGGCAGCGGGGTTTCACTGTCTAAGACTGCCCGATTTAGCAGCCCCCTGGAAGACCTGCAGGATGTAACTGTCCCTAGCTCACACATACACACACCACACACGTCACACACTCTCCCTCCCTACCCTCTTGCTGGTCGCCATCTTCTCCTCTCATCTTTGGCATTTTAATTATGATGTGTCTTGGTGTGGGCCTCTTTGGGCTCATCTTATTTGGGACTGCCTACACTCCCTGGACTTGTATGTCTATTTCTTTCACCGGGTAAGGGAAATTTTCTGTCATTATTTTTTTCATATAAATTTTCAATTTCTTGCTCCTTCTCTTCTCCTTCCAGCACTCCCATGATGTGAATGCTCATACACTTGACGTTGTCTCAGAGGTTCCTTACACTACCTTCATGTTTTTGGATTCTTTTTTCTTTTTGCTGTTCTGATTGGGTGTTTTTTGCTACCTTATATTCCAAATTCTTGATTTGATTATTGGTATCCTCTACTCTACTGTTGATTCCCTGTAAATTATTCTTTATTTCAGTTAGTGTAGCCTTCATTTCTGACTAGTCCTTTTTCATGTCTTTAATGTTCTCACTAATTTCCTTATATTCTCACTAAGTTCCTTGACATTCTCACTAAATTCCTTGAAGCTCTGAGTAAGTTCCTTGAGCATCCTTATAACCATTGTTTTTAACTCTGTATCTAGTAGTTTTCTTCCTTCCATTTCATTTGGTTCTTTTTCTAGAGATTTCTCCTGTTCTTTCATTTGTGACATGTTTCTTTGTCTCCACATTTTGGCTACTTCCCTGTATTTGTTTCTATGTAGTATGTAGATCTGCCTCCCGGACTTAGTAGTAAGTGTGTAGTAAGTGTGTAGTAAGTGTCCTTGTGTAGTAAGTGTCCTGTAGGGCCCAGTGGCTCAGCCTCTCCAGTCACCTGTGCTGGGCACTCCAAATACGCCCCTGTGTGAGCTCTGTGCACTTTCCTATTGTAGTTGAGCCTTGAGTGAGTTTGGCATCACTGGAAAAGATTGAACCCCAGGCCAATTGGTTGCGAGGATTAGCTGCAACTACAGTGAAAAAGCTGCTGTCCAGGAGCTGACCCTATGAAGCATGACTTGCTTCAGTGGAGCTTTGGTGCTCACCAAGTCCATCCCTTGAATGTGTAATTTATGGAGGTGGAAGAGTTGTTATCCTGTGTGGTTGAACCTAACTACCAGGTGCACTGGTTCTGGGGACTCCAGGGATGTGCAAAGACAGCTACTGCCTGTGTCCTGACTGTGGCCATCTGGTATAAGCTACAGAGTGATCTTCAGATGGCTGCTACTTATGTTGGGCTTGGAGGTGCCCAGGACGGGCCAAGCTATGAACCAAGGCAGGTTGCCTCTAGTGCTGGCCACTTACTGAGAGGTATGGGGCATGCTGAGGCTAGCTGCTTCTTGTTTGTGAGATTTTAGGAAAGTCCAAAGCATGAGGCAAGAGAGGCCAGTTGTATGGGAAAACCACTGTAAATAGCTTGGTTGAGTAGAGAGGGGTGGGGTCTCAGGGAATCACTAGGGCAAGGCAAAAAGTGTGAGCCAATATGATGGAGATTCAGATATGGTAACTGCCTGTTGGCTCTGTGGCAGGGAAGCTCAGCAAAGAAACAATGGCTTCTGCCAGCACTTCTGTCTGGGAGAAAGCTGCCCCTCTAGCTCTCACTCTGATTCCAGACATGTTAGTTCCTCCCTAAATGTCCCAGGTTTCTTTCAAGCTATTTCCCCAGAGCTGGAGCTCTGAGGGAGTAAGTCCATGTGCAGGCAGTTTAAAAGAAACTGCCCGGGGCTCCAACAGCCTCAGTAACACTCAGCTAGAATTCCTACTGGTTTTTACAGCCAGAAGTTGTAGGGACTTTTCTTCCTGGCATTGGAACCCTGAGCTGGGAGGGGCTGATATGGGACTGGGATTCCTTACTCCTTAGGGAAACCTCCACAGCCAAGATATGTCTCCCAATTTTAAACCACTGTATGTGGTTGTAGGATCACCCAATTCCACGATTCTGCCCCACGACTCTGCCCCTCCTACCAGAGTTGATGTGCTTCTTCTTTAATTCCCTTGTTGTAGGACTTCCTTTCAGCTAGATTTTAGGTGGTTCTGAATGCTTGTTGTTCTGAATTTTTGTTGTAATTTTGATGTGGTTGTGGGAGGCAGCAAGTGCCGCATTTACCGAAATCACCATCTTGACCAGAAGTCTCTGCATCCCAAAAGTTTTGATATGTCATATTGCCATTCTCATTTGTTATAGTGTATTTTTTGATCTCACATTTTATTTCTCTTTGACCCCATCATTTTTTAGTAGCATGTTGTTTAATCTCCACATATTTGTGGGGGTTTTGTTTTCTCTTTACAGTTGATTTCTAATTTCAAAGAATTGTGGTCAGAGAATATGCTTGATATATATTTTTTAAATTTGTAGAGGCTAGTTTTGTGTCCCAACATATGGTCTATCCTTGAGACTGTTCCATGTGCACTAGAAAAGAACATATAATCTGATGTTCTGGGAAGAAAGGCTCTGTAAATGTCAATTATGTCCATTTGGTCTAATGTGTCATTTAAGGCCTATATTTCTTTATTGATTTTCTATTAGGATGATCTATCTATAGCTGTCAATGGGGTATTTAGGTCCCCTACTATGATTGTGTTTTTGTCAGTTTATCCCTTTAGTTCTGTTAGTTGTTGCTTTATATATTGTGGTGCTCCCTGATTGGGTGCATATGTATTTAGAAGTGTTATGTCTTCTTGATGTAGTGTCCTCTTTAACATGATAAAATGTCCATCTTTGCAAAAATAAATAAATCAACAAACAAATAAATAAATAGGTCTATATCAAATTAAAAAGCTTCTGTACAGCGAAAGAAACTGCCAACAAAACAAAAAGGCAACCAACCAAATGGGATAAGATATTTGCAAACAGCAGCTCCTATAAAGGGTTAATATTGAAAATATATAAACAACTCATAAAACAACACTAAACAAACAAAAATGGCCTTCTGACCATTTTTAATCCAATTAAAAATGGTCAGAAGGCCTGGACAGACACTTCCCCCAAGAAGACATACAAATGGCCAACAGACATATTAAAAGATGCTTAACTTCACCAGCTAGTAGGGTAATGCAAATCAAAACTACAATGAGCCCTGCCCAGATGGCTCAGTTGGTTGGAGCCCATGGAATACTACTCAGCCATAAGAAAAGGTGAAATACTTCCATTTGAGACATGGATGGACCTTGAGAATATTATGCTAAGTGAAATAAGTCAGTCTGAAAAGGTTAAAAACCATAGGAGTTCACTCATATGTGAGATATAAAACTGAAAGTAACAAATGAACAAACAAGAAAAACAAACAAACAAAACATAGACACAGACAACAGTATGGCAGTTACCAGAGTGAAGAGGGTCGTGGATAATAAAGAGTAAAAAATATCAAATATATGGTGACAGAAGAAGATTTGACTTTGGTGGTGGACACACAATGCAATATACAGATTATGTGTAATAGAATTGTGCACTTGAAACCTATATAATGTCATTTACCAATGTCACCCCAATAAATTTAATTTTTAAAAAGACTATGGGATAAATACTACCCAAATGGCCTCAGATATCTTAAGAAGACTATACCTTTCAGCATTTCATATAATGCTGGTTTGGTGGTGATGAACTCCTTTAGCTTTTTCTTATCTGTGAAGCTCTTTATCTGACCTTCAATTGAAAAAGGAACCTTTGCTGGATAAAGTAATCTTGGTTGTAGGTTCTTGCTATTCATCACTTTGAATATTTCTTGCCACTCTCTTCTGGCCTGCATGGTTTCTGTTGAGAAATCAGCTGACAGTCGTATGGGTACTCCCTTATAGGTAACTGACTTTTTTTCTCTTGCTGCTTTTAAGATTCTCTCTTTGTCTTTTGCTCTTGGCATTTTAATTATGATGTGTCTTGGTGTGGGGTAATGTGGGTATAAGGACACATATGTAATATCTTAATCAATAAAAAAATATATTAAAAAAAAGAAGACTATACCTACTTCCTAAATCCTCTTTAACCACCTTTTTCAAAGTGCCTAGTCTTTATCACCTCCCCCCACTACTAAGATATTGTTTTTAATGGGCAACTATTTTGTTAACTAATAATTTAGTATTCAGTGATACAATTTTAAGGTGAAACTACTTCCAGTGAAATCTGCATTTAAATAGAGTACTTTTCTCTTGCCATGTCACTTTCACACCTTTCTCAGGGTAAATATATAAAAAGGAAGATTTTTTTTAACTCACAGTTGACAGAGTTGAGAGTGTGATAAATGGGGAGATGCTAGTCAAAGGGTACAAATTTTCACTTATAAGTTAAGTAAGTTCTGGAGATCAAATGTAGTATGCTGACTCTGTGTGTGTGTGTGTGTGTGTGTGTGTGTGTGTGTGTGTGTGATGATTAATGATATTGTGTTGTACACTTGAAATTTACTAAGAGAGTAGATCCTAAGTGTTCTCACTAAAAAAAAGGTAACTATGTGAAGTGATAGATGTGTTAATTAGCTTGATTGTGGTAATCATTTTACAATGCATATATGTATCAAATCATCACATTATATACCTTAAATATATACAAATTTATTTGTCAATTAAACCTCAATAAAGCTGGAAAAACAAATAAATAATATGTTTGATAGGAAAAATTAATTTAAAAAGACTTGGTGCTGAGTTAGAAAGGTAGATGAGACTTGCCTCAGTCTATAAAGTATTGATGCATTTATTAGAGAAAATACAATTTACACACTCTGACTTAGTTACAATAAAGCAACTTAATCTGACTTCATCTTGGCTGAAGCCCCAATTCCCACAGTATCTTTCAGGTTAATATTCAGTCAATTCAAATTTTAAACTTCCCAAAACAAATAAAATAAAATAAAAAAGTTCAAACTTCCTATTAGGGCAACCTCTTACCTTCTTAAAATAGATTCTCTTCTCCGTTCCCAAGATGTCATCAGAGTGCAGAGGGAAGATTATATAGCCTCATTGCACTGGAGAAGGGAACCCTGTGCTGCATGTTAGTCTGTTGTTCTTTTCTGAACTCTGTTGAGATGTTTGTTACCATGTCTGATTATCATGAGTAATGAACAGGTGCCCACCACACACTATCTTGGGGTCACCTGGCCTTTGGAGAAGCATGCTGGGAAACACTGCTAATGACCATAAACCTTGCCATTACTCTAATGGTAGGGTTCCCATACTCAGTCACCTCCTCTTCCTGATACCAGGCCTCTTCTGATCCACCTATCCTTTCTTCACTCTTGCATCCCCAACCAGGGCATGTGAGAACTTAAGATTTCCTATATAGCTATACAGGATCAGGTACATTATCCCTAGTCCTCTCTTTTCTTTATCTTGTCATGGCGCCATTTCTATTCAACTGTGGCTACTTTTTGTTGATATGTGGCAGTATGTGATCCCCTCCAAGAGGGGTGATATCAGCCCCTTTGTGGCCTATTGTGTGGGGTCAGCATCTTAAGCCTAAGCATATTCCTTCCCAAATATCTCCAAACTCCTTCAAGCACCAAAATGGCTTTCAGTTTCCTGAGTGGCAGATATTTCCTTTATATTAGTATCCCCCATCCTTTCTACACAATGGCTGATGGTGCAGTACTATTTTTAGACCAGCACATTTTGTACTTGGTATGCAAAGAAAATATTTATTTTCATCAAAGCCTGGCTTTTGAAACTATTATCTCACAATGGACTTAGAAAGTTATATTTTGAAACTCAGCTGAATGGTGATACATTTGTTCCAGGTCATATCTGTCTTTCCCTGAAGTAATAAGCTCAATTGATTCAATGAGTAGTAGGAGTACAAGACAAGGAAACAGATTATCAGGAGCAATTTGCAACAAAAATTAGTTTAATATCTTAAAAGTATACAAGGCACATGTTCATTCTTCAATTTAGATAAAAATATTTTAAAATACCTACAATGTTAAAGCCATCTGCTGTTCTGGGTGGCTGTACATAGTGAATAACAGGAAATTCCACAGATTAATTTCTAGCACCACAAATTTACTATAAAATAAAACTATTTCCAAACCATGGGCAATTATTTTTGGCTACTTTCAACACAATGACACATCAGCATGGCCAATTCTTTCTTCATTAAGTCTGTGAGTAGAATATTGTGACTGATTGCTTTTTGTCTGTGTAACTGGGGGTTAACCTAAAACCCTATTATTTTTCAAAATTTATGGCTGGAAATCCTATGATTCAATTTCCTGCCTTAGTGAGTATAGTATAGAAAGTTACATTACTGAACAAAATTTAATATTTGAAGATTGAAGATATTGCTAGGTCTTGGAGTCATCTTTCCAACCATCAATGGCATCAGCTCAGACTAGTGATGTTGTTGTAAAAGGCTTAAAAGATTGTATTTAACCCATAGTGAACTCAATGCACTAGAAAAGTAGGACACGGTTATCTTTTGATACACCTCTTTCTGAAAAAAAAAAAGCAATTCAGAAAAAGTTTTAGTTAATTAAGGGTCCTAGCTAAAGAAAATTGTATTAATCACTTGAATACTTGCTTGAAGATTACTGGAATGAGATTTTGAACTACATTAAATAAAATTTTATATCAAATGATGCTGCAAACTTATTGGACATTTCAGTAAGCTTTTTTCATACTGAAAGGCATTTAAGATTGTTCAATGATTATCATTTTGCTTTATTGAGCTTAGAATACAATGGTTTGCATATTTTCAAATATGCCTTTAATAAAGTGCTTACAAGCTTTACACAGCAGTGATGTTATTCTTAAAAGATTCCTGATTTTATTGCCCTGCCCCAATACTGTTCAGAATCAGTCCAATTCTTGCTCTAATTTGAGATAAGCTGTCATTTGTTAAAGGGATTCTTTAGACAGGTAACTGGGAGTGTTTTGCTTTTCCTCTCTAAGAGAATAATTACATTTTCTACTTAATAAAAAGCTTGTAGTTAAAAAGCATCTCAAGTTATAGCCAGGCAAAAATATGAAAGGAAGAGCCACTTACATTACTATAGGAGATTTCAAATCTCTTTTATTTTAATTTCTGAACAAATTTTTCAGACTTGAAAAGGACTAGTTTGGCAACCCTCTAGCAAAAGCCCTTGTTTATTAATAGTTATAGCCTTAACCTGTTGAAGAAAACAATATGAGGCCCAGAAAGAGCTCAACTCAAGCTTTTTAGGAATGGGAGTGTGAGAGATGAGGCACAAGAAGTTGCCTGCTGGTTAACGTAATAATTAGAGCAGAAGTATTTTCACCTGAGTTCAACACCTCTCCCTCCTCCCAGGACTTCTTGCATAAAATTGCAATGATTGATTTATGTGCCTAGAGCAGCCGTGGGCAAACTACGGCCCGCGGGCCGGATCCGGCCCGTTTGAAATGAATAAAACTAAAAAAAAAAAAGACCGTACCCTTTTATGTAATGATGTTTACTTTGAATTTATATTAGTTCACACAAACACTCCATCCATGCTTTTGTTCCGGCCCTCCTGTCCAGTTTAAGAACCCATTGTGGCCCTCGAGTCAAAAAGTTTGCCCACCCCTGGCCTAGAGGATGGGCTGCTCCCAGACAACATTGAAGGAGGGTCCGTTCCAAAACATACTAGAGAATGTACACAGGACATTCATAGTACAAGGAACAGTAGCAGGGACATTTCTAGCAGTAACAGAAGCAGGGAAGAGCAGATGGTATAGGGATGAATGCCAGCCAGCAGAAGCCAAGAGGCCCAGTATGGGGGCTTGTCTGCTAATCACATTCAAACCTATACCTAGCCAGAAAGCCACGTCCTGAACTCTGTAAATAATGCTTGTTTCAGGGGTCAATTTTTCCAAGAGCTTTCCGTGAAAAGCTTTCAAATGGAAATATAAGCTTCATGTGAGCAATAATGAAAAAAAGTAAATCTCTTCTCCACCTTGCACTCACATTTCCTGCTGTGTTTTAGGCAAAAGAAAAACTCATTAGAAATGACTGCAGAGCCCAGCCTCTGACCTCCTCAGATCCTTCTCCCTCTAATCAGGCCACAGTTAACTGATAGTCAGGAAATACTCTTCTTTGAAAGTATAGCCAGAGAAGGTTTACAACAAATGACTTATATGGTCTAATCTTCCAGCAATTTCGACAGTTTTCAATTCTGGAAGATTCACATATGTCTGTGTAACTTTCTGATTCTGTCCTGTGACTGTTCATTGAATTATCCTTCAAGACTCAATCTTCTCAAATATTGAAACCTTTTTCATTGTCAAACTCCATTGTAATGTCAGGATCCACAATGGGCACATGCCCCATAATATCCATCTGGGAGGCATTGAAAAGTGAAAGAAAAAGCTGAACAGCCAAAGCCTTATTGGTAGGAGGAGTAAATAACCACTTATCCAATTAACAAATTCCCATTGAACTGCTACTAGGTGTGTTAGCCACTATGTTAACTACTGTGGGTATGACAATCATCAGTCAATTTCTGAGATGCCTAAGGTCCACTTGGCCAAAAATCTACCTTCCCAGAAACTTGCTAATGCCTGAAATCCCTGTAATAAGGAACAAAATCTTTTATTTCATAATTGAAGATAAAGCTTAAAGACAGGCTCCCTGTGAGAGGGAAGGAAGTTGATTTAAATCCATACTGATTTCTAAATGACTGATTAGAGCCACTCCTCAGAGCAGATTTTAATAGGAAGAAAAAAAGTGAATAGACAGTTCTTGAAGCTTAAAAAGAGGGGAAGGGTATCCCAGGTTGGGGGTAAGGGGTAAGTAGTGGGAGTGTATGTGTGTTTGTGTGTGTGGGGGGGGGGGTAGATAACACATAAGGATAAGCAGACAGAGTAAGGAAACGAGCAGCTCCAAAAAACAACTTTGTCAACTGCACTATCTTATAAAGGTTCTAGCCTGCAACTCAAGTAAGCAACTATGGGGTCTAAAAAGAAAGATGACAAATGCACCCACTGCCAGCCAGACTCTGCAAGACTTTTACATTTTATTTTGAATTCAGTAATAAATGATATACCTGAAGGGTCTTCATTGAAATAAATAAAAACTGCTTCAAGAGTTAAAGCACAGCCCTAACCGGTTTGGCTCAATGGATAGAGCATCGGTCTGCAGACTCAAGGGTCCCAGGTTCGATTCTGGTCAAGGGTATGTACCTTGGTTGCAGGCACATACCCAGTAGGGAGTGTGCAGGAGGTGCTGATCGATGTTTCTCTCTCATCGATGTTTCTAACTCTCTATCCCTCTCCCTTCTTCTCTGTAAGAAATCAATAAAATATATTTTTTTAAAAAAGAGTTAAAGCACAGAATAGTGCAGAAACCCAGTCACCAGAACTGGGTCCTTTGATCAGAAGGGAGACAAGGCAAGGCTCTGTGGATGTTGTGTTACTGGTCTGGTGGCCTTTAGATTCCTTTTATATAGAAGTTAACTTTGAGGAGTGACCAGGACAAAGCTTGCTTTGGAGGAAGGAATTAAGCTCCATCAGATTGATGATTAGAAGGATAATGCAGAGATCCAGGTGTGTGATTGAAAACTGCAGATGTTTGATATCTTTTCCTGCGTTTGTTTGACATTAAAACTACTAATGATTGGAACCAAACAAAAAAGTTTACTAAACAGCGGACGAGAGGCAGGCGGCAGCAACGACAGGACCAGAACGAGCGCGGCAGTTTGTCGGCCTCACCTGTCCTCCTTCACCCTGGCGACCGGCGGGCAGGCAGCGCGTCCTGCAGAGAAGGCCGCCGCCAGGTGAGGCGAGGTAAAAGGACTTAAAGGAGCAGCCCCTGCATGACTCGACATCTAGATCAGTTGGTGAGACCAAAAATGGGTAGACAAAAAAAAAACCCCAAAGGAAAGAAAAGGATGAATCGCCAGAAAAGCGGCTAAGTGAAACAGAGGCATGCAATCTGTCAGAAAAGGAATTCAGAATAAGGGTCCTACAGTGCATAAACTGGATGGAGGAAAAAAATCAACAACTTATGTAAGAATCAAGAAGAAATAAAGAGTGATATAGCTGCAATAAAAAACACCATGGAAAGTTTCAAAAGTAGACTAGGAGAAGTGGAGGACCGAATTAGCGAATTAGAAGACAGGGAAGCAAAACACACCCAAACTGAACTGCAATTGGAGAAAAAAAAATTAAAAGACAGGAGGAGAGCCTAAGGGAGCTATGGGATAACATGAAACGAAGCAACATACGAATAATAGGGGTGCCAGAACAAACAGGAAGAGGAACAAGGATTAGAAAACCTATTCAAAGAAATATTGTCCGAAAACTTTCCTGATGTGGGGAAGAAAAAAGTCACACAAGCACAGAGAGTCCCAAACAAGATGAACCCGAAAAGACTCACACCAAGACACATCATAATTATGATGGCAAATGTTCAGGACAAAGAGAGAATCTTAAAGGCTGCAAGAGAGAGACG
>NW_005361652.1:4469091-4473878 GCF_000412655.1 Myotis brandtii | reverse complement strand
ATAGATACAGAGGCAGAGCAGCCTCAAACAGACTGTCAAACTACAGCAGGAAGGCCGGGGAGGGTTGGGGGGCAGGAAGGGGGGGGATAAGAGATCAACCGAAGGACTTGTATGCAAGCATATAAGCATAACCAATGGACATAAGACACTGGGGGAATAGGGGAAGCTGGGGGAATGTCAAGAAGGGGAAAAAAGGAGACATATATAATACTCTTTGTAATACTTTAAGCAATAAAACAAAATTTAAAAAAAGAGTTAAAGCACAATAAAATTCAAATCTTAAAATTGCAAAGGGTATAACGATATAAATTAGCTATTACTAAAAGTTTTTCAGACTCACCTGTACAAATGATTCATTTTCTGTGGCCCACTTCAATCGCCTTTTACATTTGGAGCTCCATCTTAGAAATTTAGGCCCCATCCATCTTTATTTCTATGTCAATGGACTATGCAAGGGCTTGTGCTTTCATAGCATGAAGGTTTTGCTGGATAGAGGGAGAGAGAGAGAGAGAGAGAGAGAGAGAGAGAGAGATTGCCAGATTCTCAAAGAGCACACCATTTAAATGGAGACACAAGTGAAAGCATAGTCACAAAGTAGGAGAACACATTCTACATTGACAGAGCATGTTCTCTGCAGCTCATCACCCTTCTCAAGGGGAGACTAGCCATGGGCCTGACACGCTGCTACACTCATGATTTCATTCCTCTCTAGTTAGGAAGTATTGGGTCTACAGAATTCCTCCGGTTTCTTAGAATTATTGTGCTCTTTTTGTTCCTTCACTGGGAGTTTTACAACCTTAGGGTAGTTGGTAAAAAGAATGTTCATGTATAGCTGACAATGTGAAGGGTCTTTATGAGCTCCATGGGAAAGAGGCACTTCATATTTAACAAAGAAAAAATTAGAGTAGGGGTTTCTTCCTCTCTGTCATTTATCTGACAGACAGTAATGTCTCTCCTGCTGGTAGCTTTCAGGGCAAAGAGATTTGTGTGAGTTGCCATGAAATTCATTATCATACATTTATGCTCTAAAAATGCAATTGGAGCCACTTTTCATGTGTGCCACATTTACAATAATTATCCCAATAAAACCTTATCCACATAAATGACTAACAAGAACTCCAAGTGGGAAAAGAGATTTTTTTTCATTATTGAATCATATCTCAGAGCTGAGGACAATCACAATACAGAAGCCAAATATAGCAGAACACAGACTTCTCATGGGTGGCCTCTCATAAACTATAATAGTGGAAATATAACCGTCCCCTCTTCACTTGATAATGCCTGTCCCAGTCAAAAGGCCTTTTCAAGCAAGGTCCATTTGGCAAATAAGTTCATAACCACCCAGCACACCTGAACTTTTATGATCCTTCACTATGTTGAAGAAACAGCAGACATCTGAGAGATAGAGTTAGAAAAAGGTCTGGCTTTTTCACCATGACCTTAAGGCAGTGGTTCTCAACCTTCCTAATGCCACGACCCTTTAATACAGTTCCTCATGTTGTGGTGACCCCTAATTTCATTATTACAAATTGAACATAATTAAAGCATAGTGATTAATCACAAACACAATATGTAATTATATATGTGTTTTCCGATGGTCTTAGGTGACCCCTGTGAAAGGGTCGTTTGACCCCCAGGTTGAGAACCGCTGCCTTAAGGGGTCTAAACTTTCTTGTCTATACAATGGGGCAAATACCACCACATGAACACAATAACACTTAATCTTCCACTTCCACAAAGTTAAAATGTGGTAATAACTATTAAAGCAACTTGCAATGTATAAAATACAAGTACAAGACAAATGCAAAATGGAATAATTCTAACTCCAGAGAAGAAGATGATTCAGTAGGGGGGAATTATGCCTAATTTTCTGCCCTAGAAGAAATATACACAAGACCTTTTACACCATTAAACTATGGCTGTGGAGGCTTTTGATCAATTCAGTTCTTTCTCTGGTTTTCCTCCATCCAAGGCTGTTGTTTTGTTTTTTTTCTGCGAAGCTCTCCTATTCATCTCACCAAGAATACTCTAATTTCTTCTTACATCTAATATTGACATTGATCAATCTGATGCTTTTACCTTTGTAGGTGTGCTGTGTGTTCTTTCAGAATGCTTTTAGAATTGTTTATTTGATGCTCTTAATGTTCACTGTAGAGTTTCTAGTATAGGTTTTCCTTCTTGGCACTCTATGACTCTTTTCAACATGAAGTCTTTCATTACATATCAATTCCAAAAAAAAATGTATCTTCATTATTTCTTAAAGCAGTTACTTCTCTATTTTTTTATCTTCTCTATTTCCTGGACTCCTTTTATTTCATGTTGAAACTTATTTCCATCTCCATAGCCCTTAGATTTTCTTTTATATTTTATATTTCCTTATCTTCCCTGCTGACTTCTGGGAAGTTCCTCAATTTTATCTTTAACTCACTAATTTGTTTGTTAGCTACATTCATCCTGATGTTGATTCTATCAGTCATAGTTTTCATTTCCACTATTATATTTTTACTAGAGGCCCGGTGCATGAAATTCGTGCATGGGGGGGTGGTCCCTCAGCCCAGCCTGCACCCTCTCCAATCTGGGACCCCTCAAGGGATGTCTGACTGCCTGTTTAGGCCTGATCCCACTGGGCCTGAACACAATCCAGGACTGCTGGCTCCCAACCACTCAGCTGCCTGCCTGCCTGAGTGCCCCTAACCACTCCCCTGCCAGCCTGACCAACACCTAACTGCTCCCCTGCCAGCCCAATTGCCCCTCATTGCCAACCTGGTCACCCCTAACTGCCCTCCCCTGCTGTCCCGGTCACCCCTAACTTCCCTCCCTTGCCAGTGTGGTTGCCCCTAACTGTTCTCTGTTGTAGGCCTGGTTCCCCCCAACTGCCCTCCCCTGCAGGCCCAATTGCCCCTAACTGCCCTCCCCTGCTGGCCATCTTGTGTCCACATGGGGGCAGCCATCTTTTACCACATGGGAGTGGCCATCTTGTATGTTGAAGTGATTGTCAATTTGCATATTACTCTTTTATTAGATAGGATGAGTAGAATTTCCACTTCTATCCATGACTAAGTAACTGGCACTAGACTTGTCCTCTTAACATAACTAAGTAGAAAACTGGAAAAAATATAGGAAAAAATTGTTTTCAGATAATAGACAACAGACACTGCAGGACTATGAACTTTGAAACAAGGGAAACAAATGAGGTTATCTCTGTAATTGTCCAAGCTTGCTGCCTGGAGGCAATTTCTAGACCACAGCATGGAATGGAAAGCTCAAACAGAGCACAGTGATCTTGCTGACTTAAGACAGAGATCAGAGTTTAGGGAGGCCAAGGCAGCTATAATTAGTGTAGCAGAGTACTAGAGAGGAGGTAGCCATGCAAAGAAAGAAAAAATTCTACAAATTGATATAAGGGTTCCCTTAAGTATTTGATACATATTGTTGTGCGTGCACAGTGAAACTCCAATGAGGATGGGCAAAGAACAACTGCTGCGAAGCTGTAAGCTAAACAGTTCCCAGAGCTCATCCAGGGCTAGGAATGCTTGAGCTCCAATCAGCCAGAGTGGAGAAATATTATTGAGTACTCAGTAATTTAAGTAGAGGCCCCAGAATGATCACACCTCAGTAATAATGCTAACTTAGCCCTACAGTAAAGTCTATCTTAGACCTAACCATAATAAACCTTGTAAACAAGCTTTGAAAGTTTGAAGCTGGTCTGGAAGTGACTTAACTGCCTGCCAAAACAAAATTCAATGTTCTTTAAAATAAGACAGCAAAAGCCAGGCACTGACAACAAAACAGTCACAATATTCATCATCCAAAAAAAAAATTACTAGACAGGTGAAGAAGAAGGTAAATATGATACATAAGCAGGAGAAATATCAAACATTAGAAAAAGACACAGAAATGACAGAGAGGATGGAATTCGCAGATAAAATGTTAGAATAGCTAGCTATTAAAATGTGATCCTGGGCTTAAAGGAAAACATTGACATAATGAGGAAAGAAATGGGAAATATAAGCAACAACCAAACAAAACTACTAGAGTTAAAAATTACAATATTTGAAATGAAAAGTTTACTGGATGGGACTGACAGGAGATTAGACACTACAGAAAAGAAGTAAATTTGAACATAGCAAAGGAAACTACCCAAATCAAAGCACAAAGTGGTGGGCGGGGGAGTGTAGAATAAGATAACCAGAGTCTCAGTGACATGTGGGTCAATATCAAGTGGTCTAACCTATATGTACTAATAATTGGAATGCCAGGATGGAAGTTCAGGGAAAATATTGGAAGAAATAAAGGCTGAAAGTTTTCCAATGTGATAATTCTGAATTCACAAATCAAAAAAACTCTACAGTAAAAAGAGAGAGAAAACCACACCAGGCACATCATAATCAAGGTGCTGAAAACCAAGTACATGGAAAAACATCCTAAATGCAGCCAGAGGAAGAAATACACCACCTTACATGTAAAGGAATAAAGGAAAAGGTAAATACTGACTTCTTATCAGAAATCATGTAAGCTGCAAAAGAATTCTATACCCAAGGGAGAAAATACTTTGAAAACAAAGGTTAAATAAATACTGCGTCAGGCAAATCAAGGCTGAGATAATTTTTCACCAGCAAACCTGCACAACAAGAAATGTTTCACCCAGTACCTAGATCTTGGTTTCTGATATCACTATACAATAAAAATAGCCAGGGCTCCTTGGAGAAATGGTTGACTCTAGGGTTAGAGCTAGAAATATACAAGATGAGCCTAAACTCTAGAGTATCTTGTAGCATCAGAAAGTG
>NW_005361652.1:4466778-4469050 GCF_000412655.1 Myotis brandtii | reverse complement strand
TAGCAAAAGATGGAAAAGTTTTAAGAAGAAAATAAAATAGTATTGGATTATAATCCAAAGTATAAAATAAATATCCATAAGTTCATAATGATATAAATAAATGATTTAGTAAACAAATAAATTAAGGATAACATACAAACCTCCCATATAAAAGAATTGCAAGTAATTTATGTAGCTAGTCTACATAAATGTATCATATTAATGATACTACTATCATACATAAGATATTAACAATAAGGGAAAGAGAATTCAGGGTACATGGAAACTATCTGTACTATCTTTGTAAATTTTTTTGGTAAGCCTAAATGTATTCTAAAATAGCAATTCATTTAAAAAGTAATATAAAGTAATATTTTCAGGCTGACACGAGATGGAAACTGAGGTCTACACAAAGAAATGAAGTGTCAGAAATTGTAAATAAGTATCTTGTGACTAATATTTTCCATTTGATCCTTGTTAAATTATCTTATTTTATTTCATATTACTAATTTATACCTTAACTCCTTAAATATATTTACCTTGCATATTTTAAATTATTTGCCTTTCTATTCTAATAATTCTGCAATGGATGTTATATATCATCCAATTTCCTGTCTTTCCATAGCAGTTATCCATCCTTCTCAGAAGTCTAGGTACGCTAATTCCTGTTTCCTGAGGGTATCAGATACTGCATCTAATATACGTATATTAAGGAAGGGCCCAAGGCCACATCCTAGTCTAGTCCAAGTGAAGAGCCCTAGACATCACAGAACTAGTGTTACTCCTATATCCTGGCACCTCATGAGGCAACTCCTTCAGTCAGTCACCTTGAGCAGCAATCCATCAGATCTAATAATTTGGAGGTGGAGAGGTGGATAAATGAACACCAGAGGGCAACTGATTAGTCCATCCTGATGCTCAAAAGTCAGGACTTTTATATTTCCCATCTGTACATTAGCATGCTGACACAGCAATTTGGGCTTTTGCAGCTGATTTCTATAATGAATAAAGCAAGCAGTAATTATACTAAGGGTACACAGTGGAGAGGCAGCAGTAGAGCTCTAAAAGATTTTTTTCTACCATATCCTATCTGATGCCTACACCAAGCTACAGCTATCTACCTTCTACACACACCAGTTCAAGGCAGCTTTCAGTATCCTCAGAGGTTCTTCACAGTGTTTTTGTTGTGGTTGCTGTTGTTCCTGGAATCTATCTTTCACTCTGGCTTCTATAATTTCTTCAGAGTTGATTTTGGAAAGGAAAACAGCAACTCATTTGCCAGGAATTGTAAATATAAGCCTCATTAGGTGCTTACTCTGTGCTTAGAACTTTACTTGCATTATCACATTTAACCCTCTCACCATCCCTATGAGGTATATACTATTATTATATCCATTTTGCAGATGAGGAAACTGCAACACAAATACATGGAGGGATTTGCACAGATCACACAGACATAGAGATGGAGCCAAAATTCAAACTCAATCAGTTTTACTTCAGAGACTAGGATCTTTGTTCACCACTGGTACCCACATTATAGGTGCTCAGAAATGTTTGTTGAGTATGAACAAATAGATGATGGTTAAAATTACACTGTCAGCTGCCAGCTTCTCCAGCAGTCTTATCACACCATGTTTTCTTCTGTTCAATTGACTTACTGTCTCTTAAATATACTATGAAACCTATCTGTGTGTCCTTAAAAGTGACCCATTCTACTTTCCTTTCAGTCTTTACCATTTAAAGCAGCATATTTGTACTTCTAATAAAAATAAACACTCGTCTTTTTATTTTTCTAAGCACAGGTGATACACTTTTCTCATTACCAGAGCTCTGTCACAAGACCAGGCTTGTTTGTCCTCTGCATTTCCTGGTAGAAGCAGGTCCTTCAAAAGAAAGAATATAAATAGCCATCAAACATATAAAAAGGCGCTCAGTTTCACCAACTATGAATGAAATTAAAACAACACCAACATATGATTTTTCAAACTGGCAACAAAATTAAAGGATTAAAATACCCAGAATTGGTAAGTGGTCTAGGAATTTATGCTACAAAAAAGCTTGCGTCGTACAAGCATATTTGTTGTAGCATAACTCATATAAAATTTTTGTGTAAATGAAATTTCTGTTAATAAGGAAACAGTTAAATAGATTATGACATTAGGATACTATGGAGTCATGCAGTGAGGAAAGTATTCATGGTCTATTGGTAAATTTAAAAATACAGAAAAGTATATAAATATGCAATTTTTATAAACTAAAATAATTTATATAAATAAATGTATATACTTATATA
>NW_005361652.1:4465126-4465610 GCF_000412655.1 Myotis brandtii | reverse complement strand
GAGGCCTGTCTGGCGCCAGCACTTCCAACCCCCTCAGGGGGTTGTATATGGTTCATGGTTTATGGCCTCTGTGAAATGGGAGTATTCTGGGAAACAGGTTCTGCAAGGCAGGACAGGCATCACTGATAAGAATGGAGTTTGTCAGAATGCAAGTTACTGGCACAGATTCATATAGCCAGCCCCCAAATGTCTTATTTTCCCCTTCACTCACTCAAATCCAATAGAATTGCAATTGAAATATAGCCAGGAATCTAAAGGCCTTGTTTTATTTGAGCAGGGAGCTTCTTGTGAGAGCTCAGTCCTTTCTCAGAGAAAATAGGGAGGTTTTTAGGTTGCTGTGCTAGTGATTAGGACAGCCCACACCCTTTCAGTAGAAAAGAAAGCATGACAATTGCTCTAGCCCTTGAAAGAAAGAAAAATTGAGTTAAATGCAAAAGTAGAATTCCTTCATTTCTTCTTGTGTTCTTGTTTTTAATATAGATAT
>NW_005361652.1:4456671-4465084 GCF_000412655.1 Myotis brandtii | reverse complement strand
TGTATATACTTATATATGTTTATTAAAAGTCTGAATTTATTGCTGCATAATAGTCCATTGCGTAAATGTACCATAGTTCGTTTTTATACACTCATCCCGTGGATATAGACAATGGGATGGTAAGGGGGGGGCGGGGATGGGAGCGGGCTGGAAGAGGTTAATGGGGGAAAAAGGAGGACCTACGTCAGTGATGGCGAACCTATGACACGCGTGTCAGAGGTGACACGCGAACTCATTTTTTGGTTGATTTTTCTTTGTTAAATGGCATTTAAATATATGAAATAAATATCAAAAATATGTCTTTGTTTTACTATGATTGCAAATATCAAAAAATTTCTATATGTGACACGGCACCAGAGTTAAGTTAGGGTTTTTCAAAATGCTGACACACTGAGCTCAAAAGGTTCGCCATCACTGAAATACTTTCAACAATAAAGATTTTTAAAAGTCTGAATTTATACCAATCTATTAACAATTGTTAACCTCTGGAGAGTGGGATTAAATAGAGACTAGATTGGTGGTTGCCAAATGGGGGTGGGGGTAGAGGAAATAGATGAAGGTGGTCAAAAGGTACAAACTTCCAGTTAAAAGATAATTAAGTTTTGGGGATGTAGTGTACAACATGGTGACTACAGTTAACAACATTGTATTGTATATTTGAAAGCTGCTAAGAGAGTAGATCTTAAAAGTGCTTACCACAACAGAAAAAAATTAACTAGGTGAGATGGTAGATATTAACTAAGCATATTGTAATTAAAAAGGGGGGATGTGAGCCTTCACTACTTGTAATATTTAATTTTTTTGCAACGTGGTAGTTCTTTTGCAATTTTTAAACGTGTATCTGGAAGCAAAGAAAGATAAAAGGAAGGGAGAGAAGAGAGAAGGAGGGTTAACATTCACTTGGAATCCTCAGGTTGCAGATAAGCTTCCAGGTGGCGCAGGGGAGTTAATCAGCCGGGCACTCAGAGGATATTCAGAAAAGTAGCCTTTATAGCAGATTGCACTAGTGCCGTGACTCAGGGGAGTCAGTCTCCAAATCCTGAGTGATGAATATGGATGAAGCTTTCCCTTTATAACCTTTAGTTCCTTTGTCCTCTAAATATGGATCAGACTCCTGGACCCTTCATGGGCTTTGCAGCACCCCGTGAGTTGGGATGGGAGAAGTGAGACCACACCCAGAGGCCTGTCAGCATTGGCGCCAGTCCCTCCAGAGATTGTATATGGTTCATGGTTCATGGCCTCTGTAAAATGGGAGTATTCTGGGAAACAGGTTCTGCAAGGCAGGACAGGCCTCACAGATAATAGAGTTTGATACGAATGGAGTTTAACCGAAAGCAAGAGTGTGCGTCAGAAGGCAGAATGCAGGTTACTGGCACAGATTCAGATAGCTAGGCCCCCAAATGTCTTATTTTCCCCTTCATTATAGTTAGTACATGGGATAGGTACCATTCAAATTCAAGTTTCTTTACACTATACTCAATACCCCTTCGTTATTTTATCGCATCTATTGTTAGCTGACCTCAGGTCACTCTTATGCGCCCAGTTTTTTTTACAGTAAATTTGGTGTTTGGTTTTTACAGCCCCATACTTTTCTTTGGATTTGAAAAAAGTTCTGGGAGCTCAGTATATATATATTTCTCTGCAGAAAACCTCTTCTATCAGCTATACATGAAAGTGGTCAATGTTGCTAAACAGATCTTTCTATTCCCAGAGGCTAAAGCTAGACAGATGAGGGGACTTGAAAAGCTGCATTGAGAATCTGAGCAGATGGGTGTTTCAAACACTGAGAGAAGATAAAAGGCCAGGTTTCAGGTGAATGGTCAAGCCTCTCTTTGCCTCCAGACTTCAGGCTGTGTGAATATCTCATCATTGGGCCTATGTTTACTATCTATCTATCTATCTATCTACCTACCTATTGTCATCTATCTGTCTATCTAGTCTTGGAGGAAAAAAGAAAAGCAAACTTCTGATGTTTCTTTAAAGATTGGCATCTGTCTTGATAAGACTATAATCATGTAGTCAGCACCCTAGCCTTTCTCCCTATAGTGATGCTAAAATGTAGCCAGATGGTATTGTGTAATTAGTTAAAAGCCAATTAATATATGCAACAATTTACCATCACTTTAATTTTCATCATGGAGACTATTCCTTACCAATCCTGATTCTCACAGTTATATTTTTTCATATAATAATAATCATTTTCAAAATACCAGTGACTAGAGTTTGACTGCCCCTTGTGTGAGCCATTAGCCTGAGAAACACAGGTTTATAATTCTAAGGAGGAAACAGACATGGAATTTAGACAGAAAGGATGTTCGATCAATAGACAAGACTATATTTGGAGAGTAAAGTCTTGCCCTATTTTAAAATAGACTACATTACACTCTTATTCCAACCAGATAGAACCATACTCATCTAAGAATAAAAATTTTTAGATGACACAGGTGGGATGCCATCAGTCCAAATGTACCTCAACAATTCTAGTAGCAGAAAAATCTTCATGAGATACTTTAAATTTCAGCTTCTCCATAAGCTATACTTAGTTATGTCCAATCACTGAGTCTGGAGTCTGTAAAGGTCAAGGAGTGGGGGCTGGGAAGGACCTTTAGATCCTTGGGGCTCTATGTTTGGTCTCCACACTAGCAACCTAGGCATCATTTTGAAGCTTATTAGAAATGCAGACTCACTGGTCTCTCCACAGCTAGCTGTATGGAATCAGAATTTGCATGTTAACAAGATTTGTATTAAAGTCTAAGAAGTGTTGCTCTGGATGTTAGCTGGTCAGTTAGCTTGCCTGATTTCAAGCACAAGAATTATGCCTCTAGTAGCTAAATCCCAGCATCCACCCTCATTTGTAGTTCTCGTGGCCAAACTCTTATCTTAGTAGATATAAATGCACAACAATATTAGCTAATGGTTTAATTGACCAAAATATATTAAACCCCTACTGTGTACCCACTCAAGTGTTAAGCCCTTAGGAACAAAAGACAAGCCCTACCTATTATCAAGAGTAAATCCTCTGTTGGGGGAAGAGAAGAGAGGCATATAGGTGCCAATATACTTTTATCACCTTCTCTCCCACTCTTTCCTCTAATGAATTTTTTTCTTTATTGATTAAGGTATTACATATGTGTCCTTATCCCCCCCATTGCCCCCCACTTCTAATGCATTTAATACTCTAAACATAAGGGAACTGATTCCATTTCTCCAAAGGTATCCTGTGCTTTTCTGCCTTTGTTCTCAATGTTCCCTCTGCCTGGAACTTTTGCTGTCCACCCCATCTTTTGACTGTTGAAATGCTATACACCCATCAAGAGCCAGCTCCTGCCTACCTTAAATTACTCTGTCTACCATTACTCAAGCATGAATTCCCACATGTGCACCTTCACCATTATCCAGTAACACTTGACTTCAGACTAACTACAAAGATTGATGAAGTTTTCTAAAGTGATAAAGAAACTTCAAGAGTAACTTCACCTTTCTCCCAGTTAAATACAATAATCCCTTAACTCTTGTACTTAAGGTTGCCTTTGACCTCCCCTTATCCTTTTAAATGTTTCCATTTCATTTCCAAAGCACTATTGAGGTAAAATGTCTCTCCTAGTTTGAAATCAAATTTTAGGACTGCATGGCAATTTTAAATATTTAACTCAGGAATCAAAGTATTAGACCCCAAAACACTGGGCTGCACCAAGAATATCACTCACCTCCTACATAGCTTACACAAAGTATCACACACACATAAACCTTAAGGCCCTAAACTAGTCTCTGAGAAGTCACCTGAATTGACAGCAAAGCTAGGTGTAATTTTCAGTAGATACACTAGATGGTAGCATTGTGCATATTATTCTTTTATTCGTTTTATTGGTTTTCTAATTCATCATTTATACATCAGGAAAGGCATATGTGTGGAGGGGAGATAGAAGGTAAAATACTAATTTTATATTAATAGGAATCCATAATGAGGTGAAAAGTAATAAGTTTTTCAAAATTCTATTGCTTCTCAAGACAGTTTCCCATTTCTCTTTTTTTCTATTGCTCACATTCTCAGAATTGCAGTCTCACTATTGACTGGACTGCCTCACCTCCTATTCACTTGCCAACCGACTTTGCAATCTGATGTTACCTCTCTCCCCACCTGGCCCTTCTGAAATAATTACTTCTTTAATATTTCCATTGTTCTCCTATTACATAGACTCAACCGCCTCTTCTTAGAGCTCATTCTAATTCATTTCTCCAGAACATTTGCAAGGTGATTACTCCTTTTTTTTCCATAATTTCCCTGACTTCTTTATTTTGAAACTTTTTAAAGCTATAAAAAGTTGATTGAATACTGCAACAAGCAGCCACCATACCCTTCACTTAGCTTCATCCTTTAACATTTCACCACATTTCCTTTGTTATCCCTCCTTCACTCTCCCTCACTCTCTATTTTCCCCTTTCTCCCTCTCCCCTGCACTCCTCTCTCTCCAGGTATGGTGCCACTCTAAATATTTCAGTATACATTTCCTAAGTTGCAAATGTTATTATACTTGAACCCTAAGTTCTTCAGCATGCATCTCCTAAGAATAAGTTTTTTCTCCTACAAAGTTCTTAATATCCTTTGCTCTCCTTGCCTTTCCTTGTTTCTCCTTCTACCTCTGACCGCAGCTTCCTAGATGCAAAAGCCAAATGGGCAGAGCATGGGGGGATGGTCCTGCTTCAAACACAAACTAGCTCTGTGCTTTGAAAGAAAATTTTTTTTTTGCTTTTTTATACAGGTAATATATGCTCACCTTAGAAAACAGGGAAAATACACAATTTAAAGAAAAGAAAAACTATCTAAACCTCCCATCTAGAGATGATTACTCTTCATTTTTTAGTATTTCCCAATGCAAAATGTATTTTATTTAATTGAGCTGATAGGATCGATACAATAGTCTAGCTTGTATTTTTTCACTTAACATTGAAAATAAGCACTAAAAATTCTTCATAAAACATTTTTATTGGCTTCATATTATTCTATTGAATATGGTCATCAAGAAAAAGATAACACTTCTATTTTTAAATGAGCAAAGGACTTAAATAGGAAATTCATAAAGAAATACAAATGGCCAAACGTCCATGAAAAATGTGTTCAACTGAACTATTAATCAAAAATAATTTTAGGCCCTAACCGGTTTGGCTCAGTGGATAGAGTGTCGGCCTGTGAACTGAAGGGTCCCAGGTTCAATTCCAGTCAAAGGCATGTACCTTGGTTGCAGGCACATCCCCAGTAGGGAGTATGCAGGAGGCAGCTGATCGATGTTTCTCTCTCATCAATGTTTCCAGTACTCTATCCCACTCCCTCTCCCTCTCCCTTCCTCTCTGTAAAAAGTCAATAAAATATATTTAAAATAATAATAATAATAATAATAATAATAAATTTTAACCCAGCGTGGCTCAGTGATTGTCAACCTATGAACCAGGAGGTCATGGTCAGGGCATATGCCTAGGTCACTTGATCCCCAGCGGGGGGCAGCTGATCAATGATTCTCTCTCATCATTGATGTTTCTATCTCTCCCTCTCCCTTCCTCTCTTAAATCAATAAGAATATACTTTAAAAGTAATTTTAAATTAAAACAGGGCACTATTTCACCTAACCAAACTAGCAAAGATGTTTAAAGGAAAAATAATAATAACCAGGGTTGTAAAAAGTTAAAAGAGAACAGAAACACTGTAAACACTGTTGATCAGAGTACAAATTAGTAAAAAAAATTTGGATAAAATTTAGCAGTATATAATTTTAAAACATTACAAGTATACATACATTTTAACCATCAAATAACTTGCAGGAATTTATTCTAACAAGATAATTGGGCAATTGCACCACAATGTTTACACAAAGATATTCAAAGCAGGTGGATTTATTAGATTGTTTCCAATTTATTTAAATAAAAAGTAATATGGAATTAATTGAGTAAATTATAGTACAACCATACAACAGAATATTAAGTAGCCTTAAATATACTGTTGTATTAACTATTAATAGAATTCTGAAAAAATAAGATTATATGAAAACTTTTATTTTCTATGTTAGACATTTTTATATTTTTTGAGATTTTTGTCCAAAGAACATGTGTAACTTCTATAATTAGTAGGAAATAAAGACATTTTAAATGTTGTAGAAATATAGCATAAAATATATTAACAATATATTGATAATTGAATATAACATTTCTAGAAAATGCATGATGCTATTTTACACTCCTTTGATGAAATATAATTTATATACCATAAAGTTCATCCATTTAAGTATACAAGTTTTTGGTATATTTACACAGTTGTGTAAGCATCACCATAATCTAATTTTAGAACATTTTCATCATCAGTAATTGATTCCTTTTATAACTGCATAATATCCCATTGAATGAGTATACTAGTTTGTTTATCCATTCATCAGTCAATGGGCATTGGCTTATTTTCATTTCTTGGCTATTTTTAATAATACTTTTATGAATATTCATGTGCAAAATTTTGTGTAGATATGACTTTTTAATTTTAAGAGTCTTTATATGTTCTGTGGAAAGTCCCTGGTCATATACAGGGTGGGGCAAAAGTAGGTTAACAGTTGTGAGCATGTGAAGCACAGTTAATTCTTGTATTATTATTTATTAATTATTATATTATTTTCCATATTAACAACTGTAAACCTACTTTTGCCCCACCCTGTATATAATTTTGCAAATATTTTCTTTCAGTCTATGGGTTGTCTTTTTTTTTTTATGGCTGAGGTTCCTGATGTCAAATCTAAGAAAATATTGCCTATCCCAAATCATGAAAATTTACTCCTATGTATTCTTATAAGAGTGTTATACTTTTATCTCTTACATTTAAGTCTATGATTCCTTATGAGTCATTTTTGTGTATGGTATAATGTAGGGGTCTAAATTCATTCTTTTATATGTGCATATCCAGTTGTTTCAGAATTATTTGTTGAAAATAATATTCTTTACCCAGTGAATTGTCACAGCTTTTTTGTCAAAAATAAATTAACCATAAATATTAGGGTATATTTCTAGACTCTCAATTCTATTCCATTGGTCAATATCTCTATTCTATTCCAGTACAACACTGATTTACTATTTTAACCATACAAAAATATGAACAGAAAATAATCTGAAAATAAATACATAAAAATATTAAAACTAAAATATTTTATTATATACCTAAATCATGTATTAACTACTTCCTTTTTATTGGGCATTTTAAGCTGCCTCCATATTTTCACTATTATAAGTAACATTGTGATGAGTATTTCTCCACAAAACTACTCTATTTCAAATTACTTCTTTATTGTAGATTTCTATTAGTAGACTCACTGAGTCAAAAGTAATATTTTAAAGATGATAGATAGGCAGAAAAAGGAAGGAAAGAAGGAAGGGAGGGAGGAAGGATATATGCATGTTGAAATTGCTTTACATAAAATCTGTATCAATTTACATTCCCAACAAGATGTGTTATTTGGATCAAGTCACTTATAATCTCTGTGCCTCAAGTTTCTCATCTGTCAAACAAGGTTACTAAAGCTAATATATCCTTTGTTTACAAGGAAACTGTGGGCATCAAATGAAATACAACAGAGCTTTAACAAGTTTTAAAGATGCTACAAACATAGAGGGTATTTTATTTTATTTTGTAATCCTCACCCAAGCATAAGTTTTACTGATTTTAGAGAGAGAGGAAGGGAGAGAGAGAGAGAGAGAGAGAGAGAGAGAGAGAGAGAAATATTGATGTAGGAGAAAAACATTGATCAATTGTCTCCTCCTCCTCCTCCATATGCACCCTCACAGGGGAACGAACCCACAAACTAGACTTGTGCCCTGATCAGGAATCGAACCCACAGCCTTAAGGTACATAGAACAACACTCCAATGAACAGAGTCACACTGTCTAGGGTCATAGAAGATATTTTAATTTCCATTTACTCTGACCAATTATATTTAACAAACATTTATTGAGCATTTATTTCTCATTTTTTTTTGTCTTTGTTCATAGTTTTATTCAAAATTAGCTGTCCGAAGTGATTTGACCGTTATGGAATAAACAAATTTAAGTTTATGCCACAGGTTTCTTTTCTTCTGTGGTGGGTTTCTTTTCTGTGGGCTTCTTCTCAGCTGCTGGTTTCTTGGTAGCTGCAGCCTTTTTCCCCACCAAAGGCTTCTTCTGCTTCTTAAGGCCAACAGCCTTCTTTCCTTTCTTCCCGACCACAGGCTTCTGGCCTGGAACCCCCTTCTCATCTGATTTGGCTTCTAGTGCTGCTGCTGCTTTATCTACCTGAAGCTTGTGGTTCTTGGCCTAGAGAAGAATGGTGTTCCGGTGCATGGTCTTTGCATATGGGTTTAGCTTCAACATGATTCTCAGGTTTTTCAGTGGATTCTTCTTCAGGACTCTG
>NW_005361652.1:4443882-4456383 GCF_000412655.1 Myotis brandtii | reverse complement strand
AGACCTTTTTTATATCATTCCAGGCCTTAAGTTTCTTAAGAAGCAAAACAGCCTCCTTGGTTTTCTTGTAGCTTCAACTGTATCTTCAACCACCAAAGGAAGTTCAGGAGCTTCCTCAATACGGTGACCTTTAGACATGACCAACGCTGGTAAGGCTGAGGCAGCGAGGGCAGAGCAGATGGCATATCGTTTCTGTGTTGTGTTTACTCTGCAGTGCCAATGGCGCCAGGTTTTGGTTGGTGCAAATATGCGGCCTCCACAACACATATTTCCAAAAGCACCCTGGCCAGAACGATGAGTTCCACCACCTCCGACTCTGGGAATTCGAGCCACAGCTCTGCCATACCCCAGGACTCCGCACTGGTTTGATGATCTGCCAATTCACTGACAGCATAGGGCTGTCCATTGTTTTTGCGCAAGTTGGTGTGAACAAAATTCACAATATCTGATCAAATGGGAGCCTTGAACACAGCAGGCAAAGTGACATTTTTTGCCAGATGTTTCCCCCTTTTCAGAGTACACAGATATCAGTGGACGAGCACACACCATGGCAGGGAGAGGAGAAGGCCACACTCCTGAGCACCTATTTCTTATAGAGAACTGTGAAAGACCCAAAAGATGAAAGAAAAAATAAATTTAAAAGTTAAAAGCAGAATCCATTTTTGGAAATTGAAAATTAATGACCAAAATGTAAGCTTCTTGGAGGCTGAAACCATATCTGGTAGAGGATATAAGAAAACTATTATTATACAAGGGAATGTAATAGCTGCTATAATAAATGTTACAAACAAAATATTTTTTAATTCAAAGAACATGAGATTAATTTTAGACAGGCAAATGAAAAAGACTTTTCAAAAGAGGTAGCATTGAGCTAGGATTGGAAATTTGATGAGGGTTATCATTCTTAATTCTCATGTTTCATTCAGAGGACAACATTTCTGCAAAGAGATGTTTCTTATGCCTATTTTATTTTTTATTATACTTATGATTTGCTTTTCTTATTCTTGTTTTCCCCCCAGGGTTAAGATTTTATTCACCTAACCCTGGCTGGTGGTCAGTAGTTTGGAGCGTTGTCCTATACACCAAGAAGGTTGTAGGTTTGATTCCCTATCAGGCAAATACCTAGGTTGCTGGTTCAATCCCCAGTCCATATGAGGAATGTATAGGTGGGTGGCAACCGACGCATGTTTCTCTCTCACTCCAAAGTCTCTCTCTCTCTCTCTCTCTCTCTCTCTCTCTCTCTCTCTCTTTTCTTTCCCTTCCTCTCTTAAATCAATAAAAACATATCCTCAGGAGATGATTAAATAATAATGACAATAATAAGCCTTATGCATTTCTAATTTTTAAAAAAGGTTTTATTTCACTTAACTAGAAAGTCAGACTTACCATATCAGATCTGGAAATAGAAAGTCAGAATTACCATATCAGACCAGGAATGGTTGAATACACTTGTTGATGGTAAAATATTCAGAATACAGAAATTTGGATGTGCCTTCTTCACCAATTCTATGACAGCATTTTATGCATTTAAAAAGGTCCATTTGTATAGTTTGACCTGACCACTCATATGAGGAACTATGAAATTATTTACTACTAGAGGCCCAGTGCATGAAAATTCATGCACTGGAGGGGGGGGGGGTCCCTCAGCCCAGCCTGCCCCTTCTCACAGTCCTGGAGCTCTCAGGGGTAGGAGGCGACCCAGCGGTCAGGGGAAGGCGATGCCCCATCACACCTCTGCTGCTGCCACTGCCAGCAGTGCAAGCCTCGGCCGGCCCTGGTTACCTGAGCCTCAGGCGGCCCTGGGCGGCTGGGCAGCTACCATCCGAGGCTTGCCTGGGCCTCGGGCCAGCCCTGGGCAGCTGGGAGGCTTAGAGGACTGGGGGACTCTGGACATCCTTATTACTATCATAATCAAATGTGCTTGTTCTTCAGTCCTATCTATAGTGTTCTGGGAGATAATTATCCATCACTAGAGGCCCGATGCACAAAATTAGTGTAAGGGGCTCGGCCCTCGCAGCCCCAGCTTCGTCTGGAAGGTCGTCCAGAAGGATGTCTGGAAGGTCATTCGACTGTCTGGTCTAATTAGCATATTACGCTTTTATCACTATAGATAGGTCTCTCCCATATCCGCATTTCTTGCAAGAAGAGGCACTGACTATATTTTTAAGGATGTTCATATAGCAAATATTCATGAAGGATAGAGATAGTGTCCCCTTGTACGGAAAAGGGCAGATTTGTTTATTATCTGGTGTACTGTATGTTTTCCTCCCACTCTGCTCCTGCAGATAATATCCCCTAGCCAACAACCCTCCTTATCAAGGGGACAAGTCACAGTTCCTGCTTAACCCTGAGTAGTGGGTTTCAGTTCCCTGCCATCCTGCAGAATTATTCAGACAAGCCAAGCACATTTTCTCACAGGAAGCAAGGGGCACTTCACCCTCTTGATATTACAACGCTTGCTTCCCATAGTGCCTAGTTGTTAACTCTGTTCCTATGTGCAATCCCATGTAACCTGCAAGGCATATGGTGTCTTCCCCTGGGCTGTGAGTAGCCTATATAATAAAGAGGTAATATGCAAATTGACCATCATGCCCTCACACAAGATGGCTGCCCCCATGTGGTCACAAGATGGCCACCACAAGATTGCCAGCAGGGGAGGGCAGTTGTGGGCAATCAGGCCAGCAGGGGAGGGCAGTTGGGGGCAACCGGGCCTGCAGGGGAGGGCAGTTGGGGGTGACCAGGCCTGCAGGGGAGGGCAGTTGGGGGGACCAGGCCTGCTGGGGAGAGCAATTGGGGGTGACCAGGCCTGCAGGGGAGGGCAGTTGGGGGCCTCCAGGCAAGCAGGGGAGGGCAGTTGGGGGGACCAGACTGGCAGAGAAGGGCAGTTAGAGGCGACAAGGCCTGCAAGGAAGGGCAGTTGGGGGCAACTGGGCCGGCAGGGGAGGGCAGTTGGGGGCCTCCAGGCAAGCAGGGGAGGGCAGTTGGGGGGACCAGGCCAGCAGAGGAGGGCAGTTAGAGGCAACGAGGCCTGCAGGGGAGGGCAGTTAGGAGTCACCGGGCCTGCAGGGGAGGGCAGTTGGGGGTAACCAGGCCTGCAGGAGAGGGCAATTAGAGGCAACCAGGCCGTCAGGGGAAGGTAGTTGGGGGTTATCAGGCTGGCAGGCAGAAGCAGTTAGGGGCAATCAGGCAGGCAGGCAGGCAGGTGAGCAGTTGGGAGCCAGCAGTCCTGGATTGTGAGAGGGATGTCTGACTGCCGGTTTAGGCCTGATACCACAGAGCCTAAACCGGCAGGACATCCCCAAGGGGTCCCAGATTGGAGAAGGTGCAGGCTGGGCTGAGGGACACCCCCCCCCCAGTGTACAAATTTCGTGCACCGGGCCTCTAGTATGTGATAATGAACTGCTGTAGATATCATCTGTCCACTGCCAGGTGTCACGTGTTTGACCATCCCCATAATTGTATGGGTGAGACTCCTTTCCTCACCAATGGAGTGATGAGGAGAAGATTAAAACTTCCAGTGAAACAAAGATAATGTTTCTCTCCAGAAAAAAAGGTTGAACAAGTTAATGTGCAGCCCATTATAAAACATTCAAGTTCCCAAAAGTGCAGGATTCCTCAGCTGTGATGCAAACCTACTGTATGCAGTTTTCATCTAGCAGCCTTCTGCATTGCCCTGTGGGAAGTGGGAAGTAGGCATGACAAGGGAACCTGACATGAACATGAAGTTCATGCTGATTGCTGAACAATGAATAATGAAATCCTTTGTCTCTGACCTAGGAGTTTTATATCTTCTGCTAGTATCCATGAAACTGTCATGCAAGTAAAACTTCAGACCATTTACAGTTCTTGACACATTGTATAGCCTGACATAACTAATTTGCACTGTTTTCATGGTGTCTCTTCTTTATTAATCAACCAATATAAGCCCGATTTTGCAATGGTTCTGACTTGGGCATAATCTGGTTCAGTTAAAGTTAAAGCCTTTGGTCAATCTGGTTCACTGATATTGTAAGTTTTCTTTCTCATAGATTATTAAGACCTATGATATTGACTTCCACTGGTTTAAAAATGTCATTGCTACCACTGGGATACTGAAGAATAAATCACTGAAATCATTGGCTGTTGTCTATAGTAAAAGAGTCCTAATTAAATAAAGATAGTATTTATTGGGATGTACGGAAAGGTACCTATTATCCAAGTGTTCAGTTCAGAGTCTATACAGTAAGTTCCTACAGGGAGCAAAAGCTGCTGTAACACACACAAAAAAATATTCATCAATGAACTACTTTTAGTAACATTAGGCCCTTTTTAAACATTCCTCTTTGATTAATGATACTGTCCATCCATAGTTGTGGTACCAAGGATCTTTCTTTCTTATAAATATCCTAAAAGCAATGCACAATTCAAATTGCAAAGTAAAACTGAAAATTTTGTAAAAAGACTTAGAAATATGAAGTGTTTAAAAATGCTGGCAAACTGTTCAAATAACACACAAAGTCATTGGCAAATAATAACCTGGCAAAATTAAATCAGTTAACAATTGAAGAAGAGAAAATGGACAAGGATGATGATAGCATTGACATTTCAAAAGAGAATTATTTGAGTAATAAAAGCTTAAGAGAGACCCTTAAAATGATGCAGCTCTCAAACATTTTTGCAAAAATGGCCCTCTAATAAAAGTGAGGTGAAGGGTATTATAATCATGCTATCACATAAATTTGTCAGAAAATTACAATAGAAAAAACAATAGTTTATTTTTTGTTCTAAGAATTAGAAAAGAGTTGAATTCAAACCTGAATGAAGTTAAATTTAAAATAAACCTCTTTTGATAATTGTTTGTTTCACCTTTGAACAAAATAGCTATCAAACTTTTTATTTTTTCACTATTTATCATGAAATATCCCCTGTGTGTGGATGGTAGGCAAAAGTTACATTTGTGACTCATAAATGACTTCAGTCTAGGGAGCAATGCACTAGCATAAAGGTACCAGCCATAAATTTCAGGTACCTTCAGAAGATGATATCCAGTGGCCAAGCATGTGTTGAACAGAATAGCAGAACCTAACATTAATGATAAGACAATCCCTTTTACATCATAATTGTGAAATAGGTCCCACCTATTCAGACATACTTAAAACTCTCCAGGAACAAATACTTAAAAATAATTACAGGCAGAATTGTTTTCATTCCCCAACTCTTTCCTCTGTATGTTACTACATCTTTCTCTGTTGTCTGAACACCCTACCCTCCAACCCCACCCATTCTTACCCTCTTACCTGAAGGCTTGACCCTATCCCACTTTCTAATAGTAATCCAGTCTGGAGGCTCATTTGTTTTACTTTGAGCAATGTTATTTTTCAAATTACTGTTTTGTCTTAGTTACATTTTTCTATACAATGTAAAATATATAATATCCAACATCTACTTTAAACAATAAAGAATTTAAATTAAAAAAAAATATCAAACATCTACTATGAGGGAGATACCACTCTAAATGCTTATATGGATTACCTCACATAATCCTTTCATCAAGCCTAAGAATTAGTTACTATCATTATCCTCATTTTATAGATAAGGAAGTTGAGGCACAGAAGATTAAATAACATGCTAACAACCACCTAGCTAGAAATTTATAAGAACTAGTAAGTGAACTCAGCAAGGCTTCAGCATATAAAATCAATATTTAAAAATCCATCTGTACTTCTATATACTAGCAATAAATGATCCAAAAGTGAAATTAAGAAAATTCTACTTACAATAGTGTCAAAAAGAAGAAAATACTCAGGAATAAATGTAACCAAGGTGATGGATGACTTGTACACAGAAAACTATAAAAATGTTGCTGAAATAAATTAAAGAAGACACAAATTAAGTTTAAAAAGCATCTGTGTTCATAGATTGGAAGACAATATTGTTTAAATGTCAATACTACCAAAGCAATGTACAGAGTCAATGCAATTCCTCTCAAAATTACAATGACATTTTTCCCAGAAGTAAACAAGTACATTCTGAAATTTATATAGATCTCAAATATCCCAAAAAAATATTGAAGAAGAAAAAAGTTTGAAGTCCAACATTTTCTGATTTTAAAACTTACTACGAGATTACAGCAATGGAAACAGTGTGATACTGGCATAAAGAGAGACATATAGGCCAATGGAATAGAAATAAATCCCCATATATAAGGTCAAATGACTTTTGACAAGGGTGCCAAGACTATATAGTGGGGAAAGCATAGTCTTTTCAACAAAGGGTCCTGGGAAAACTGGATATACACATACAAAAGAATTACGTTACTCTCTATATAAAAATTAACCCCAAATAGATCAAAGACCTAAATGTAAGAACTAAAATTATAAAAGTCTTTGAATAAAATAGGAAAACAAAACTTCATGACATTAGATTTGGCAATAATTTTATATAACATCAAAGTCATAAGCAACAAAAGAAAAAATAGATAATTGGATTTCATCAAAATTTAAAAATTTTGTACATCAAAGGAATAAAAAGGTAGCCCACAAAATTGGAGAAAATATGTACAAATCACATATCTTATAAGGGACTTGTATCTGAAATATATAAAAAACTACTACTACAACAACAAAACAAATGACTCAATTTAAAAAATGGTCAAAAGGACTTGAATAGACATTTCTCCAAAGAAGAGATACAGACAGCCAATAGGCACAAGAAAAGAAGCTTACCATCACTGATCATTAGGGAAATGTACATCAAAACACAATGAGATACCACTTCGCACTCTTTCAGATGGCTATTATTAAAAAGAAAATGAAAATAACAAATGTTGGCAAGAATGTGGAGAAATTGGAACCCTTGTGTACTGTTGGTAGGAATATAAATTGGTACAGCTGCTATGAAAAACAGTATGGCAGTTTCTCAAAAATTTAAAATAGAATACCCACATAATCCAGCAATTTCACTACTGGGAATGTATCCAAAAGAATTGAAAGCAGGGACTTGAACAAATATTCATATACCAATATTTATAGCAGCATTATTCAGAATAGGTGAAAACAACCTAAATATCCATTGATAGATGAATGGTTAAACAAAGTATGCTCTGTACATAGAATGCAATATTATTTAGGCTTAAATAGGAAGGAAACTCTGGCAACACACTATGACATGGATAAAACTCAAAGACATTATACTAAGTGAAAAAAGCCAGACATCAAAGGGCAAATATTATGTGATTCCACTTATATGAGGCTCCTAGAGTAGTCAAACTCAGAGACAAAAAGTGGAATGATGGTTTGGAGGAGGGGGAGTGGGGAGTTATTATTTAATGGTCATGGAGTTTCATTTTAAGATGAAAAAGTTCTGAATATGAATGGTGGTGATGGATGCACAATGATGTGAACATACTTAAAATGACACTGAATTGTAACTCTAAAAATGGTTAAAATTGTAAATTTTATGTTAATCTAGTTGCCAAAATAAGGAGGAAGACAAGGAGAAAGAGAACTGATTCACCTTGAAAAAGCACTTACAGGACCAGACCTTGCAGGTTTCAAACACCTCAGAAAACTAGAGTGAGGCATAGGGTTACTACAGGGTAATTAGTTGAAAGTCTATATATGAAGTGGTTGAATCACCACCTGAAATTCTAGACAATTATGCCCACCACCAAATGTTTATTGTATGGAGAAATTGATCCAATGCAGACCTAATGAAAGATAGGAGTGAATGTAGGAGTGAACAGGTAGATGAAGTAAAAGTTTGCAAGCTAAATACAGGACCCTGCAACTCCAGTCCCCTCTTTCTTGCTCCCAGAATGCCAGCAACCAAGCCTCTGGCTGCCAAGAAGATGAATTTTTCTATTGAGAAATGGAAAAGCCCAACCTATATAATAAAAGCCCAGCGACCAAAATGGAGGAAGGACCAGAAGGACCGTGGCCCCTGGCCCTGGCCATCCCTGCCCCCAGCGGGGACCTCCCACCCCAATCTGGGCCCCCATCAGGGCAGGAGGCCAGCCTCCACCCATTCACCGGGCCTCTATAGAAATATAAAACCCTACCCCGCCACCACTCCAACCCAACCCGCCAAAGGCTCCTGAAACCACAAAATTAGATCACTGATTCAGGCTAGCAGTGCAAAGTGTAAAGCCTCATTCACATGTGAGGAATTCGCACCTTTCTCCTTCCCCTTGGACTCTGTGTCTCAGAGGAGGCATGCACAGTGTGGACACGCAAATGAAACCTCAGAAAAGTTACTCTGTTGGGGTCCTGTGGCGCATCCAGGCAGAGACAAACTGATCACCAACGGCCAAGCACCAGACTCTGTCCCTCCCTCATCCCGCTGCCTCAGCTACAGCAGGCACTCCCCGTGGCAGGCTACAAGGGGAGCTGCCTCTAATCTTGACAGAGACGGGAATGCTCAGGAGGCCAAGGTAATAGAAACCTAAGGACCCAAATGCTGGGGCCCATGCCGCCAGGGCCCGCTCAGCACAAGGCCAAGGGGAGCTCGGACCAAGTTCTGGTCCAATTCCTAACCTGGTCCTGACCTGCCACCTTAGGGCCTCAGCGCACGCTGGAGTGTGTAATCGCAGGGGGCGCTCTGGAGGCAGAGGGTTCACCCCAACCCCTGGGCCCCAGGGGCTCTCAGCCTGCGCGCCCTTCCCCCAGGCGCTCAGCCTCAGTTGTGTCAGCAAAGCCCCTTTGCTGGGGCGGGATCGCAGGGGGCAGGCTGGGGGAGGGGTGGCCTCCACTGAGGCTGTTTGCTCACATGTAATTAGCTCTAATTATCCTGGGCTTTCAGTTCCCCTACTCCGGGCCTGGGAGCTGCGCCTGGGTTGAATGCGCCCACAGAGCCCCTGCTCCCCCAATGAGCCCTCTCCCCGGCCAGGAAGCTCTATCCCCACCATAGCACCCTGTGTGGTGTGTCTGTGTTTGCCCAACTGTCTACACAGCCACCACGTGCTGGCTTGGGGATATCTTTGTGTGTCCTCGGTCATGTGTCTACACTGGCCGCAGGGAAGGTTCGCGAGTACCAGGCACCAATGAGGAGAGGAAGGGTGGCGAGACGGGAGGAGGGGCGGATGAACTGGTTCTCAGCTGCGAAGGAAGGAAGAGCTAGCGCCAGGCTCTCCCATCTGCGCAAGTCCTACAGAAACGTGAGCCCAGGGCAGCAGCCAAGGCCAAGAATCCCTGGGATTTCCGATGTAACTGCCAAACAGAGGTGTCCTAGACCGTGCTCTGTCTCATCGCTTCCCCCCCCCCCCCCACCCAACCCAATTACAAAATCCTTAATCCTTACTACAAGGCCCTAGATCAGTGGTTGGCAAACTCATTAGTCAACAGAGCCAAATATCAACAGTACAATGATTGAAATTTCTTTTGAGAGCCAAATTTTTTAAACTTAAACTATATAGGTAGGTACATTGTTATTAACTTAATTAGGTACTCCTAAGGCTTAGGAAGAGCCACACTCAAGGGGCCAAAGAGCCGCATGTGGCTCGAGAGCCACAGTTTGCTGACCATGGCAAATTCCCTAACTGTTAGGGAATTCACCCTAGGTGGCACAGCAGGCCAGGGCCGCCTCTCTCCAGAGCCGCTGCATGTGATTCGGGATTCGGGCTTCTCTCAAAAACAGAAGGAATGCCTCCAGTCCTCCTCTCTCTGTCTGGTCTGGGATACCTAGCCCTCGGTGACCCTGGCCCTGCGTACTCAGTCCATTGCCCGCCACATCTTTCCAGCCCTTTCCCTGAGGCCAGTTCAGCCATGTCTACCCTGAAGGGAACCAGAGCACAGAGGAGAGCAAGCTCAGCCCCAGGGGCCTTAGTTGGAGGAAGGAATCAGGCTTCCAGAAGCAGGGTTTCTCAGCACACTCGCTCTGCCCTTAGAGCTGAGTCCCTCCCTCAGCCTTCCTGGGTTCTGTGTCTGTCTTGCCCTGTTCGTCTCTCTCCCTGTTCCTTGCTCTCTGATCCTGTTTACTCATTCCCCATGTCTTGCTGGGCCTTTTGTCTCTGTCTCTCATCAGATCTCTGCCCGTGAAGAACACCCCGGCTGCCCCCGCAAAGGAACACACACCAGCAGAATCTGCCTTTTCAATAAAAAATTACAAGTGGGAAACAGTGAATTAAAGAGCATTTACTTAAAAACAATCCATGTGTCTGCAAATGTGTTCCAAATGGCAGCACTTTGGTGGGGTGGCAGGGGCGGGGGTGTTGGCCACATGTTCTGGAGCCTCAGACACAAAGTGTAGGGGGCTCAGCACCTTGCTATGGGCCCCTCCCACTAGCCACCTGGGATGGCAGTGTCTGAGGAAGGGACTTAGTCTATATTCACACTCACGGACCCCCACCTGATTCCATAGACCCTTTCCCCTGTTCTAGCATCTACTGGTCCCTCTTACTCTCCCAGTACCTCCAAACCTTCCTATGCTGACCCCAACTCTCCTTCTGTGCCAGCCCTCCCCCTGCCCCACACACAGATTTTACCCTCTCCCTCCCCCTCCCCCAGTCTTCTACCCCATACTTCTTCCTGCCCTGCCCTGCCTTGCCCTGCCCCTCCTCCATTCTGCCCCAGACCACCAGCAGCCCTGGCTCCAGGAGAAATGGTTAGAACAGTGGTTCCCAAACTTATTTGGCCTACCGCCCCCTTTCCAGAAAAAATATTACTCAGCCCCTGGAAATTAATTTTTTTTAAATTTTAATAGCAGTTACTCATCGCCCCCAAATGCACCTGTGGCCATCACCGCCCCCCTGGATCGCTGCAGTGCCTACCAGGGGGCGGTAGCGCCCACTTTGGGAATCACTGGGTTAGAACAAAGCTTTCCTTGGCGGGAAGAGACTCTCCAGGGAGCTGCATGCAGAAACGCGCTCCCAGTCCTGTACCTGCAACTGCTCTGTCCTGCCAGATGCCAATCAGAAATTGTGTCCCTGGAGACAGAGGGTAGCAGAAGTGGGCTGCTGTCTTTTTAAGCCTCTCATCAGGAGGAAACCCCCGCCCCCAAAAAAAGAGTTCACCCTGCTGCCTCCCCTATCACTTTCAGCAACCCTCCTTGGCCTCTTTTCCTAGAAGTGGCAGGATTGGAGTACATCTATATCTATAATAATAAAAACGTAATATACTAATTAGACCAGACAGACGAATGACCATCTGACATCATTCCAGACGTCCTTCCGGACAAAGTTGCCATGGTGGGGGCTGAGGCAGAGGCTGTTAGGGGTGATCGGGCAGGCAGGTGAGCATTTAGGGGCAATCAGGCAGGCAGGTGAGTGGTTAGGGGCAATTGAGCAGGCAGGCAGAGTGGTTAGGGGTGATCAGGCAGGCAGACGAGCAGTTAGGGGTGATCAGGCAAGCAGGCAGAGGTGGTTAGGGGCAATCAGGCAGGCAGTCGAGCAGTTAGGGGCAATTAGGCAGGCAGGTGAATGGTTGGGGCAATCAGGCAGGCAGAGTCATTAGGGGTGATCAGGCAGGCAAGTGGTTAGGGGCCATTGGCAGGCAGGCGAGTGGTTAGGGGCGATCAGACAGGCAAGAAGAGGGGTTAGGGGTGATCAGGCAAGCAGGCAGGCCAGTGGTTAGGAGCCAGGGGTCCCGGATTGTGAGAGGGATGTCTGTCTTCCAGTTTGCAAGAGGGTGCAGGCCGGGTTGAGGGACCCCCCCCACACACACTCCCATGCACGAATTTCATGTGCCGGGCCTCTAGTATATATCTAAAAGAGTAATATGCAAATTGACCAAACAGCAGAATGAACAGAATGACCGCTCAACCAGTCGCTATGAGGTGCACTGACCACCTCTTGGTCCCTCTCCCACAGGCTGGCAGGCTCCAATCGCCTGATAGCGAAAGGGGAACTGGGGGTGGGTGGTGGCAGGGGACGGGGCTAGCTGCCAGCAGCTGGGAAGATGGCCCTAATCACAGGCCAGGCCTAGGGACCATACCTGTGCATGAATTTCATGCTCTGGGTCTCTAGTATAATATATCCTTCAGAATCTGGCATTGCAGATCACTCAATAACACCAGCTTGCTAAAAACCAAACAAACAAACAATAAAAGGAAACAGGAGGAAATAGACACAATACAGGTAAAAGATGATTCATCTTTTTATTATTTTTCAATCAATAATACATGTACATGATTCAAAGGTCAAAAAAATATAAATAGGGACTCTCTGAAAGGTTTCACTTAGACCCTTGCCTCCATTTACCTGCACCCCATTCCCAGCCTGCTACAGAAAATCATTTTATTAGCTTTTTGTGTGTCTTTTTAATATGTAGGTAAATATAAGTAAATATAAATATATAATTTCCTCCTTATTTTTATCACAAAAGATAGTATACAATCTACTAGTTTTCAGCTTAAAATTTTTTTCACTATAAATGTATCCTGATGATCTCTCCATATTAATACACAATGAATTTTTGTTTTTATTGTAGTTTTCTTTGGGGTGTTTCTACATCTGGACTTTGTTTGTGGGGGGCAGGGTTTGCCTAAAAGGGTTTACATTGTATACACATCACTGAAAATTATATATAT
>NW_005361652.1:4437171-4440895 GCF_000412655.1 Myotis brandtii | reverse complement strand
CAGTGATGGTGAACCTATGACACGCGTGTCAGAGGTGACACACGAACTCATTTTTTTTGGTTGATTTTTCTTTGTTAAATGGCATTTAAATATATAAAATAAATATCAAAAATATAAGTCTTTGTTTTACTATGGTTGCAAATATCAAAACATTTCTATATGTGACACGGCACCAGAGTTAAGTTAGGGTTTTTCAAAATGCTGACACGATGAGCTCAAAAGGTTCGCCATCACTGCCAAGAGGACATACATTCAGATTCCTGTTTCTGTGGTCAAAAGTGCATGTCACACCAAAAAAAGAAAAGTGTATGTTACACGTGTTCTCTGCCAATAGGAGAACTTTCTGAGCAGCAACACAGAAAACAAAACAAAACAAAAACCCATGAAATCCAGGCACTACTGTGTTTTCTCTATAGCTTACATAAAAGCTTTCTAAGGCTTTATTTCAACTTGTGAACCCTTTTGGTTATCCCTTGAGCAGGACGTATGTAAACCGTATGTTTTTGAATGCTCTGTCTTACCTGGCCTGTTAGTGGCTGCCATGATGAAAACCTGCTGACGCGTTTCCAGACCATCCATCTCTGTGAGGAGCTGATTCACCACTCGGACGCTTGCCCCTGTCTAAAAAGAAACAAACACAGCTCCATCAGCCCCCAACAAAAGGAAAAATCCATCACCAATTTTATTTTGCCATACAAAATAATACACTTGCTCATTTGAATGTTTCTGTCAAGAGATAATAATGATCATTCCCTGACTGGTTACTGTACAAGCACTGGACAAAACATGTTCTCATTCCCATGTTTCCCCAGCAAACCTTTTTAAAAAAGATATATTTTTATTATTTCAGAGAGGAAGGGAGAGGAAGAGAGATAGAAACATCAATGTTGAGAGAAAATCATTGATTGGCTGCCTCCTGCATGCCCTCTACTGGGGATCAAGCCTGCAACCCAGGCATGTGCCCTAACCGGGAATCTAACTCTGACCTCCTGGCTCAGGTCAACACTCAACCACTAAGCCACACTGGCAAGGCATATTTTTATATTTTAAGGGATCTTTGCATTTCTTAGAAATGTCTGTTTATGTCCTATGCCAGTGATGGCGAACCTATGACACGCGTGTCAGAGGTGACACGTGAACTCATTTTTTTGGTTGATTTTTATTTGTTAAATGGCATTTAAATATATAAAATAAATATCAAAAATATAAGTCTTTGTTTTACTATGGTTGCAAATATCAAAACATTTCTATATGTGACACGGCACCAGAGTTAAGTTAGGGTTTTTCAAAATGCTGACAGGCCGAGCTCAAAAGGTTCACCATCACTGTCCTATGCTGATTTTTAAAGAGTTGTTGATTTTCTTCTCAATTTATTTGAGAGAGTAGTTCTTTTGTTTTTATATAAATTGCAAATATTTTCTTGGGTTGTTATTTTCTTTACTTTGCTTATGATGCCATTTGCCAGGAAGATGATTTTCATTTAATGTTACCAAATTTGTCAACCTTTTAATGGCTTCTAGATTTTAAGTCATAGATAAAAAGGCATTTTTTATGCCAAGATTAAAAGGAATTCACCCATATTTTTTTCTAGTACTTCTATGCTTTCATTTCTCTTTAAATTTAAGTTATTGACCAACTTGGAGATTACCCTGCTATAGGGCATGGGATATGAATCCAACTTTATATTTTTCTAAAATTATTTATTTAAAAGTCTGTCATTTTGCTGAAACTGGTTTGGCTCAGTGGATAGAGCGTCAGCCTGCGGACTGAGGGGTCCTGGGTTCGATTCCGGTCAGGGGCATGTACCTGGGTTGTGGGCACATCCCCAGTGGGGGATATGCAGGAGGCAGCTGATCGATGTTTCTCTCTCATCGATGTTTCTAACTCTCTACCTCTCTCCCTTCCTCTCTGTAAAAAAAATCAATAAAATATATTTTTAAAAAAGTCTGTCATTTTAATAAATGGGGAGAATGGGACATATGTAATACTTTCAACAATAAAGATTTCTTTTTTAAAATGTAAAAAAAAAAAAGTCCATCTTTACCACATTGATTTGAGGTGACCTATAGTAAATTCCTATATCTATTTAGGTCTATTTCTGTACATTTCCATTCCATCTGTCTGGTCATTTTCACAAATACCACATTCTTAACTTTTGAGGCTTTAATATGCTATAATATTTTATTTTTATTTTTCAAGGATCCTCTGCCAGAAGCTAATTCCAGTATGTCATAAATGCAAAAAGTTTCATCAAAAGGTTGATGGAACCTTGAGGATTGCCTGCTGGAAATGGCTAAGGGCATTTCCCCACACCTAAATATTTGCATAGATGATTGCTTGCTGCCAGGACAGCTGACAGCATTTTAATCTACATGTTATTGCCTCCTACTGGCCAAACACCTAAACAGCCGTAGGCAGATCCTCAATCTGACAATGAATTCTGTATACTAAACCTTGCCTTTGATAAGTATATCTACTTTGCCTTAGGACAATTTGTGTTATTAAAAAGCAAGGGGTTCAGAGAGACAGAAGAACTTGGTTCCTATAGCCAAGCTCCTCTGACTCCCCAAAATGCCTTCCAAAATTATGTTTCATCTTTAGACTCTTTAATCATTTACAGCAGCCCCTTCTCCAGGTTCCTGAACCCTTCTAGATTCTGAGAAACACACACCAGCATTCATTGTGAACTGAAGACAATACACACTTCATCAAGTTATTAGAAGACTAAATGATATCACTTTTTTCATTCTACTTTCATTCAATTAATGCATATTATGACACATGTCAGGCAGTATTTGATGCAGGAGGAAAAGCATGTCAAACTTGTGGCCGCCGGGCCGCAAGTGGCCCACAACGAATATTTTTGCAGCCCAGCCTATATAACAGTATGAACATAATTAAAGCATAGTGATTAATCACAAAAACAATATGTAATTATATATGTGTTTTCCGATGTTTTAGGCGACCCCTGTGAGAGGGTCATTCGACCCCCAAAGGGGGCGCGACCCACAGGTTGAGAACTGCTGCTGTATACTAAACCTTGCCATTGATCTGTATATCTACTTTGCCTTAGGACAGTGGTCGGCAAAGTCTTTAGTCAACAAAGCCAAATATCAACAGTACAACGATTGAAATTTCTTTTGAGAGCCAAATTTTTTAAACTTAAACTATATAGGTAGGTATATTGTTATTAACTTAATTAGGGTATTCCTAAGGCTTAGGCAGAGCCACACTCAAGGGGCCAAAGAGCCGCATGTGGCTCACGAGCCGCAGTTTGCGGACCACGGCCTTAGGACAATTTGTGTTAATAAAAAGCAAGGGGTCCTGAGACAAGCAGAACTTGGTTCCTACAGTCAAGCTCCTCTGGCTCCCCAAAAATGCCTTCCAAAATTATGTTTCGTCTCTGGACTCTAATAATTTACACACAGCAGCATTAATCCCCGGTTATTTTTGTTTGTTTATTTTTCATATGAAGTTTAGAATTCTCTTCAAGAAAAAAATTATTGACTATTGAGATTAAATTAAATTTATAAACTTTATATTCTAGCACTCCCTTAAATTCTCATTTTCTCTCTCTCTCTCTCTCTCTCTCTCTCTCATTTTCCAAGTGATTCCCTGTTCAGTGTGGCTCAGTCAGTTGAGTGTTGTCTTGTACACCTAAAGGTTGTCAGTTAGATTCCCAGTCAGGGCACATACCCAGGTTGTGGGTTGTGAGTTTGGTCAT
>NW_005361652.1:4434828-4436308 GCF_000412655.1 Myotis brandtii | reverse complement strand
TCTGTTTCTTTGTTACTAATGTTGTGGCCCCACCCCATAACAAAGAAACAGAATTTCTGGAGGATGAGGCCCAGAAATCAGGATTTTAAAAAGATTCCCAGGTAATTCTAATGTGCAGCCAAGGTTGAGAACCACTGTGCTAAACAGATTGATTCAACACCCATGTGTGGTGTGTTTTTAATCAGCAGGGATATCTCCACTGTGGAGGCCTCCTGTGAGAAGCAAGGGGTACCAGCTCCACACAAGACCACTAGCCCAGGGTTCCAGAGCTGGGAAGAGAATTCCCCATAACTTCAGGCTGTGAAAACCAGTGGGGACTGTGGCTGAGTGACACGGAGGCTGCTGCAAACTCAGGCAGTTTCTTTTAAAGGGCTGGTGCACATTACATAGTCCCACTCCCTCTGAGCTCCAGTGCTGGGCGGCATTGGAGGAACCAGAGACATACTGTGGGAACTGGATTTTCTGGCATTGGGATAGGAACCCCAAGGCAGCTTTATCCAAGAAGGAGGTGCTTGCAGGAGTCATTGTTCCTATGCTGGGACCTCCCCCTTCACAGAGCTGACAGGCAGCAATATCTAAGTTCCTTTCTTCATGGCTCACACTGTTTGCTCTGCTCTGATGATTCTCTGAGCCATTACAAGAAAACTACAGATAAACATCTCTCATGAACATAGGTACAACATCCTCAACAAAATATTAGCAAATCAAATCGAACAATGTGGGGACTCTTTCCCTCTCCCCACGTGGGAGTCTGTACTTGTTCTTCAATAAATCTCCACTTTTGCTGTGCCATCTTAAGTACATGGATTCATTCTTCGACTCTGATGGACAAAGAATCTGGGGAACCATCCTGCCCAGGGGAACACCACGTGTTCCTGTCCAAAAATCATGTATCAAATTGGTGCTTCGGCCAGGAAATTCAGAGGTCAACCCTCTTCACATCAAAGGGTGAGTGTTCTCACGGAGTCTGTCCCTTTTCTGTCTCTTGTATGATTTTGGAGGCTGATGCACGCCTGACAGCCACTTAAACTTGGCTGCCATCTAAAAAGTGGGCATTTCTCTCTCCCTCTCTAGCTTCACATACAAAAAAAGGTTAAGGGACTTTATTACCACCAAGCCAGCAATGCAAGAAATCCTAAAGGGACTGCTGTAAAAGAAGAAACAAAAAGGGAAGAAGGAACACAGGCATAAAGAATAAAAATGGCGACAAACAAGTACCTATCAATAATAACCTTAAACGTAAATGGATTAAATGCTCCAATCAAAAGACATAGGGTAGCTGAATGGATAAGAAAACATGGAAAAAAAACATAATGCGGAGAAACCAAGATGGCGGCATAGGTAAACACCGGAGATTGCTGCCTCGCACAACCACTTCAAAAATACAACTAAAAGACGGAATGGACATCATCCAGAACCACAGGAAGGCTGGCTGAGTGGAAATTCTACAACTAGAAGGAAAGAGAAAAGCATACCGAGA
>NW_005361652.1:4431176-4433069 GCF_000412655.1 Myotis brandtii | reverse complement strand
GAGGAACCAATGTAATAATCTGAACAATAAAGATTTAATTTAAAAAATATATCAAAAAGAAAAGAAAAGAAAAGAAAAGAACACATGACCCATATATATGCTGTCTACAAGAGACCCAACTCAGAACAAAGGACTCACACAAACTGATAGTGAAGGAATGGAAAAAAATGTTTCAGGTGAATGGAAATGAAAAAAAAAAAGCTGGGGTAGCAATACTTACATCTGACAAATTAGATCTCAAAGTGAAGGACATAACAAGGGATAATGAAGACCACTTCATAATACTAAAGGGAGCAATTCAAAAAGAGGACACAACTCTGGTAAACATACATGCACCCAATACAAGAGCACACAAATACATAAAAAAAACTCTGGAAGATATCAAGGGAGAGATCAACAGCAATGCAGTCATAGTAGGGGACTTTAATACCCCACTGACACCACTGAATAAATCCTCTAAACAAAAAATTCAAGGAAGAAATTTTAAAATGACCTGAAAACAAATGAAAATGAATACACAACAACCCAAAATCTATGGGGCACAACGAAAGCAGTCTTGATAAGGAAGTTCATAGTATTACAGGCCTACCTCAAGAAGAAGCAAGAAATATCTCAAATAAATAATCTAACCTTACAACAAAAAGAACTAAAAAGAGGACAAGAAAAGCCCAGAGAAAGCAGAAGGAAGGAAATAATAAAAAAATATCAGGGCAGATGTTAAAGACAAAGAGACCAAAAAAAAAAAAAAGGTCAATAAAACCAAGAGATGGTTCTTTGAAAGGATACACAAGATTGATGAACCTCTAACCAGGCTCACCAAGAAGCAGAGAGAGGACTCAAAAAAAATAAAATCAGAAATGAAAGAGGTGAAGTAACACCTGACCCCAAAGAAATGCAAAGGATTATGAAAAAATACTATGAATAACTCTATTCCAACAAACTGGACAACCTAGACGAAATGGAAATATTGTTAGAAAAGGACAAGCTTCCAAAACTCGATCAAGAAGAATAAAAAAACCTGAATAGGTCGATAACTACTGAAGAAATTGAAGCGGTAATTAAAAATCTTCCAGCAAACAAAAGACCTGGTCCGCATGGCTTTACAGGGGAGTTCTACCAAACATTCAAGGAAGAACTAAAACCTATCCGCCTCAGACTATTCCAAAAAATTCAAGAGGAAGGAACACTTCCAAGCTCATTCTATGAAGCCAACATCACCCTAATACCAAAACCAGATAAAGACAACACAATGAAAGAGATATACAGGCCAATATCCCTCATGAACATAGATGCCAAAATCCTCAACAAAATTCTAGCAAATCGGATCCAGCAGTACATCAGAAAGATCATACACCCTGACCAAGTAGATTTTATTATGCTGGGGATGTAAGGATGGTACAATATCCACAAATCAGTAAATGTGATACAACACATAAACAAATTGAGAGATAAAAATCACATAGTCATTCCAATTGATGCAGGAAAAGCATTTGACAAAATCCAACACCGTTTCTTGATTAAAAAAAAAAAACTCTTAGCAAGGTGGGAATAGAAGAATCATACCTCAACATAACAAAAGACTTATATGACAAACCCACAGCCAACAGTGTACTCAGTGGGCAAAAACTAAAACCATTACCCCTAAGAACAGGAACAAGACAGGGATGCCCACTCTCACCACTCCTGTTTGATATAGTACTGGAGGTACTAGCCATTGTGATCAGACAAGAAGAAGATATAAAAGGAATCCAAATTGGAAAAGAAGTAAAACTGTCCTTATTCACAGATGACATGATATGTACATAGAAAACCTTAAAGACTCTATCAAAAAATTATTAGACTTAATAAATGAATTCGACAATATAGAAGGATACAAAATTAATGCCAAGAAAT
>NW_005361652.1:4381405-4430415 GCF_000412655.1 Myotis brandtii | reverse complement strand
GGGGAGGGGTAAGAGATCAACCTAAGGACTTGTATGCATGCATATAAGCATAACCAATGGACACAAGACACTGGGGGGTAGTGGAGGCCGGGGGAAGGTCAAGGGGAAAAATAAAAAAGGAGACATATGTAATACTCTTTGTAATACTTCTTTAAGCAATAAAACAAAATTAAAAAAACAAACAAACTAAAAACTAAAAATGGAACTCCCATTTGACCCAGCAATCCCACTTCTAGGAATATATCGCAAGAAACTACAAACACCAATCAGAAAGGATATATGCACCCCTATGTTCATAGCAGCACAATTTACAATAGCTAAGGTTTGGAAACAGCCTAAATGCCCATCAGCAGATGAGTGGATTAGAAAACTGTGGTACATCTACACAATGGAATACTATGCTGCTATAAAAAGAAGGAATTCTTACCATTTGCAGCAGCATGGATGGAACTGGAGAACATTATGCTAAGTGAAATAATCCAGTCAGTGAAAGATAAATACCACATGATCTCAGTCATTTATGAATAATAAAGAACATTATCATCTGGTGAATAAAAAGATAGATACAGAGGCAGAGAAGCATTGAACAGACTGTTAAATTACAGCGGGAAGGCTGGGGAGGTTTGCGGGGGAGGTAAGTGATTAACCGAAGGACTTGTATGCATGCATATAAACATAACCAGTGGGCACAAGACACTGGGGGGATGGTGTGAGGGCATGTGCTAGGGGGTAGGGGAGGCCAGAGGAAGGTCAATGGGGAAAAAGAGGAGACATATGTACTATTATTTGTAATACTTTAAACAATAAAGAACACCCAGCAAATTAGAAATGGTGAATAACACAATAAAAAGATTTAAAAAAATGTAGCTAACATAATATTTAAATGTGATAAACTATAATATTTTCCAATAAGATCAGGAACAAGATATGGGTGTACCCCCTAACCACTCCTTTTCAACATTGTACTGGAATTTCTAATTAGTGCAATAAGACAAGAAAATGAAATAAAAGGCATACTGTTTGGGAAGAAAGAAATCAAACTGTCATTGCATGACTATATGAAAAATAAAAAAAATGACAAAAAAAACCCTCTTGGAAATAATAAGCAATGATAGCAAGGATGCAGGATATAAGACAAATACACAAAAGTCAATCACTTTCCTATATACCATCAATGAACAAGTGGAATTTGAAGTAAAAAACACAATACCATTTACATTAACATGAACAAAATGAAAAACTTAGGTATAAATCTAACAAAATATGCACAAGATCTATATGAGAAAAACTACAAAACTCTGATGGAAGAAATTAATAAAGAACTAAATAAATGGAAATATATCCCATGTTAATGGATAAGAATACTCAATATTGTCAAGATATCAGTTCTTCCCAACATGATCTATAGACTGAACGCAATCCAAATCAAAATCCCAGGACTTTATGTTGTGGATATTGACAAACTGATTCTAAAGTTTATATGGAGAGCAAAAAATGAAACAGAATGATCAATGCAATACTAAAGGAGAAGAACAAAGTTGAAGGACTGACACTATCCAACTTCAAGACTTACTATAAATCTGCTGCAATCAAGAGAGTGTGGTATAGGCAAGAGAGTAGACAGATTGCTGGAACAGAATAGAGAGCCCATAAATAGACACACATAAATATAGTCAATTGATCTTTGACAAGGGACCAAAGGCAATAATGGAGCAAAGGTAGTCTCTTCAACAAATGGTGTTGGAACAACTGGACATCCACATGCAAAAAAAAAAAAAAAGAAGAAGAAGAATCTTAAATATTTTACATAAATTAACTCAAAATGGATCATAGATATAAATGTAAAATGCAATATTGTAAAAGGCCTAGAAGAGAACATAAGATAAAACCTAGATAACCTTAAGTTATGGCAATACCTTTTTAGATAAAACTCCAAAGGCACAATCAATAAAATAAATAACTGATGAGCTTGACTTCATTAAAATGAAAAACTTGTGCTCTGTGAAAGACATTGTCGAGAGAATTAGAAGACAAATCACAGACCAGGAGAAAATATTTGCAAAAGACATATCCAATAAAGAACTGTTATCCAATATACACAAAGAACTCTTAAAATTCAAGAATAAGAAAACAAGCAACCCATTTGTTATTTTTTTCATTTGTTTTCCTTGCCTAAGGAAATATATAAGAAAAAAATATTGCTACAAGAAATAATTTTGTTAACCAGTGTCATTGCAATAAATTTAATAAAAAGAGGGGGAGGAGAAAACAAGCAACTCAATTAAAAAATGGGCCAAAGTCCTTGACACTTTATCAAATAAGAGATATAGATGATAAATGAGCATATGGAAAGATGTTCCATATCATGTGTCTTCAGGGAGATGCAAATTTAAACAATAATATGATAGCACTGCACACTTATTAGAGTGGCTAAAATCCAGAATACTGATAACACCAAATGCTGGTGAAGATGTGGAGCAAAAGGACTTCTCATTAATTGCTGGTGGGAATGCAAAAATGGTTACAGCGACTTTGAAAAACAGTTTGATAGTATCTTACAAAACTAAACATACTCTTACCAAACAATCTGGCAATCATACTCCTTGGTGTTCAAAACTTATGTCCACACAAAAACCTATACACTGATTTTATGACAGCTTTATTCATAATTGTCAACAACTTGGAAGCAATTACGATGTCCTTCAGTAGCTGAATGGATAAGTAAACTGTGGTCCATCCGGACAATGGAATGTTACTCAGCACTAAATAAAAATGAGCCATTAAGCCGTGCAAAGACATGAAGGAATCTTAAATGTATATTATTAAGTGAAAGAAACCAATCTAAAAATGCTATGTATTATATGATTCCAACTATATGACATTCTGGAAAAGGCAAAACTATGAAGAAAGTAAAAGATCAATGGTTGCTAGGGTTTAGTGGGGAGAAAGTAATGAATAGGTGCAGCAGAGACGTTTTTAGGGCAGTGAAACTAGTCTGTATGCTATGATAATGGTGGACACATATCACTATGCATATATTTGTTCAAACCCACAATATGTACAACATCAAGCATATATCCTAATATAAACTTTGGGTAATTATGATGTGTCCATGTAGGTACATCAATTCTAATAGCTGTGGGATTTTGAGACTGGGAGAGGCTGTGTGTATGTGAAAACAGGGGAAAATGGGAACTCTCTGCACTTTCTCTGGCTTTTGCTGTGGACCTACAACTTTTCTAAAAAACAAAGTCTATATTTTTAAAAGAAAATCAAAAGGTAAAAATATAATAAATGGGAGAGAAAAGATAATAAAATTTGAGGATTGATCCAGAAGGGGTCTATTATCCACTTAATTGTACTTCGGAAAGAGAATAAATGTGGGGGATGAAATTACCAAATAAATAGTGCAAGAAAGTTTTCCAGAATGAAGGGATACAAGTCCCTAGGGTATTTGGTGAGTACTTGGTGCGCCCACTAAGTGCCCAGCAAAATGCACAAAAAAGTCTGACTACTCTGAAGTGATTTGTTTATTATCAGTGGGAGCTGGTCTGTAGTAAACTCATGTTGTGAATGCTATTGCTCTTTTTCAGCAGCTCTAATTTTAGGCTTGGAAATCCATCACAGCCACTTCAGGGGAGCTTTCATTAAAATCAGTTGACAGAGCCAAGGTGCTAATGAGGCACTAGTCATGGGCTCAACCCCTGGGTAGGCCATTCCATTTATTCTGTTCTCTAGCCAGCCTTTTAGCATTGAACATGAGGGAGGCAGGGTTAGAAAGTACTAGTACAGTGTGATTATTTTTTAAAAAGCAACAATCCAAGTACCTGTTCTAGTGGAAGTTCTGCATCTTCATATATCAAAGGCAGCCCCCCTTATTTTGCATAACCAAAATTTACAAATTATTTTCTATACTTGATTACTAACCACACACTAGGCTGATTCTGCGCCTTGAGCTATTCTTTGGAGATGAAAATAGTTGGGTTCTCTGTGTTTTTTGGTAGTTTCCTAGTTTTCTTTATTCACGTAAAAATTCAAGCAAGAGCCCAAAATTAATTTTTTTCAGGCTAGTATTTCCAGGCACACAAATTTTATATGCCAGTCAGATTTATTGTAATAGGAATAGAATGAATTAAGTCAGCTGCTTCTAGATGATGTTTGTGATTGATTTTCCAGAGCCTTGGAGACTGCTCGTTTATCTCTTACTATTCTCAATTTTTTTAAAAATAAAATAAAATAAAAAGCCCTTTGGCCAGGCACATGCTATTTTCCACCTATCCTCCTTGGCACTTACCACTGCACAGCATCACATGTTCTTTTCACCCAAATTGCTTGATTTTACCACATCTCTCTGAGGTTTTCTTTTTCTTCTCTACAGTCGTTGCTCTCTCATTAAATTCTCTTTGAATTATTTCTTTCATTTCCTGTCTCTTCCTTTCATGCTTACTTTCTAATGACTCTTTTGGTGATATCCTAAAGGCTTATTTTAAAAAAAAGATTAGTAGGAAGAAAAACAACTTATCTTACTCCAGATTATTCTCCACTTTAAACTATGATGTTCTATTCATCTTGGAGATTTTTTAAAGTATTCAAAAGTGAATATTAATCAAGTTACAGAATGAGGCAGTGAGGAGTCCAGTCACCTTTCTATAACTCAATCTTATCCTTTGTAAAATGGTGTCATTAAGTTGCCCAGAGCTAATACCCCTTGAATATAAATAACTTTTTTTCTTTTTTCTTTTTTATTGTTTAAAGTATTACATATAGTATTATATATGTCTTCTTTTTCCTCCATTGACCTCCCCCCTTCCACTCCTACCCCCAACATATTATTTTCCTTTATTTTTTCTTAAACCACTTCTTTCTCATTGGTCTGCCTAAAGCACCCTGAGTAGAGTCCTCCCTGTAAAATAAAGAAACCAAGGAACAGAGTTTCGTTGTGATTTGATGAGGGACACATGGCTGGTCCGTGGCATTCAGAAATAGCCTGGTAAACCCAGTACACCAGACAGTCTTCCCACTCAATTGTAAATCATTTAAATTCAGATTTAAGTATAATACCTTCCCTTGGTCTCATTGCCACAGCAGTCATTTTATTGTTTCTGGCAGAGAAGGAGGAAAAAATGAAAAGTAATATAGTGGTTGAAAGTTAAATCTCTTTAACAGACTAAGCTTAAAAAGAAGATCACTATTTTCCTTCAGTTCTTCCTTTTGCACCCCAGACTTGGTCCTAGTTGAAGAACATATGAAAAAATATTAGTTTGTCATCTCTGGGGATAACTAACCTTGTTGTCGTGGACAGAACCCTGCAAAAGGAATCAGGAGTCCCAGAGGCTGGTTCTAGCTGGGTCACTAACTAGCTGTGTCACTTTGGATAAGTTGTTTCATGACTCTGGCCTTTAGTTTTCTCTATCTGTAAAAATAAGATTTTGAGCAGAAAATCTCTAAGGTCATTTTAGTCCCAACATTTCTTGATGCTATGATCAATAAAAGAAAGAAAACTTTGTGAATGAGCACATGAAATAGATAAGTAAAAAAAAAAGAGAGACTAACTGGTTGGCCAAGACAAATAGAAAGAAGCATGAAGCTAAAAAGTATGAGATGCTGTTAGCAACCTAGGAATGGATTTATATATTGTTTAATACAGGCCAGTCATTTTATGAGAACCTGAAGATTTGAATTAGATGGTCAGTTTCCACCCCTTATCTGTCTTTTTTTAAAAAAAAAATTGATGTAGTTATTGATCAAAGGAGATATAGAATGGGCTGAAATCAAGGTCTTAACTTTAAGGGATGAAAAATATAAAAAGATGAAATCTGATCAATGAAAGACCTTAGCACCATGCAGTAACCTACAGAGGATAGGCACCATTGTTTCAGCCGAACACTGATGACATCATTGGTAACATAACAGAATGTTTGACACTTAGCAAACATTCTATGAGTGTGCATAGCCATATACACAAAGATAGCCAAATAAACTCATGTTGCTACAACCAGCATCTCTCTTAGGTATGTATTTCTTAAAGTGTTACTGGTGACTCTAATGCAACTAAAAGCATCCTTTGAGAAATTCTGGGGAAGAAAGAATAGATCAAGCCTCTTTTACCCAGGACCTGCTCATATATGGCCAGGTAGAACAAATTTTTTTCAAGCAAAGAGTTCCCTACAGTGAGTACAGTGAGTTTTCCACCACATCAAAAAGACATAAGCAATGCACAGAGAAAATTCAGGTATAATCCAAATCCAAAGATAGCATTCACTGACTGAAATAAACACAGGCTGCTGATTATTCCCTCTGTCTTTAGAATCCTCACCATCAACTTTATTGATTTTGTTCCTTGAACATTTTGATATGCTCTAATCTATCTCAGACATTATTTTACTAATCTTTCCAGCAGCATTTGAAACTTTTTATATCCCCCAAACTAATGACCACTTCCACTTTTTTGAAACTTTCTTCCCTTGACTTCAATGACACAATACTCTCATGATTTAACTCTTAATTTTCTGGCAGTGACTACTCAGTTTCCTTTATGATCTCTTGTTCCTATCCCCATTCCTTATGGAATATTAATCTCTGTTCCAGGCCCTCTTTTAATTCTAAGCACTCTTCTTGGGTAAGGTCATCTTTTTAAGCGGCTTCAATTAACATATCTATGTGTTAACATCTACTAAACCTCAATCTGTGGACCAGATTTCTCTCCTGACTTGAATAGTCAGTTATCTACTTGACTTCTCCACTTTCATGCTGTCCAACCACCTCTAACTCAGCATATACAAAAATAAATTTGCAAGCCCAATAGATCTACTGGAGAATCTAGCCAGGAAAATTAGGCAAAGGAAAAAATTAATAGGAATCAGAATTGGAAAAGAAGACTTAAAACTAAATTTGCAGATAACATAATCCTATAGTGGACAAACTTAAAGAATCCATTACAAATTATGGAAGCTAATTAACAAGATCAGCAATGGCGCAAGGATATAAGATCAAAATACAAAAAACTATTCTGGCTGGGTAGCTAAATTGGTTAGAGTGTCATACCAATGTGACAAGGTATGGGTTCAATCTCTGGCCAAGGCATATAAAAGAATCGACCAATGAATGCATAATGCATAAATAAGTGGAACAATAAATCGATGTCTCTCTCTCTCTCTCTCTCTCTCTCTCTCTCTCTCATCAATAAGGCCTGGCCAGAGTTGCTCAATGGTTGAGTGTTTAACCATGAACCAGGAGGTCATGGTTTGATTCCAGGTCAGGACACATGCCCAGGTTGCAGGCTCAATCCCCAATGGGGAGCATGTAAGAAGCACTCTGAAATCAATAAAAAATATATTTTTAAAAAAAATAAAATAAATAATTAAGGATAAATCTGTGACCCTACCTCTAGTCTTATGCAACTTCCTCTGACCCAAACTAGGTGGCCAGAGTTCTCTTTCTAAAAGATAATCTGAGCTATAGGGTATGAGCACATTTTATGCATGCTGAAAACACCCTTCACAAACTAGCCCCATTCTCCATTTTCAACCTTGTTTCTGCTTGTTTCTTCCAAAGCACAATGCACTCCAGATATATTGACCTGTCACTACCATCAAGAAGACAAGCTCTTTTCCCAACCTAATGCTACTGACAGTACCATCTGTGGAGTAGTCAGGTCTGGGTGTGAATCCTGGTTTCTCAAAGTGGTAACTCAAGTTATGAGACTTTGGGCAACTAACATAACCTTTCTGAGACTGAGTTTCCTCATGAACAAAATGAAGACAAAGATATGGACCCTATAGGACTGAATTAACTGACATGCAGTGGCTGGTACCCAGTAGGCACTTAACAAAAGTTAATTCCATTCGCTCTCAGTATATCTCTTTGTCTTGACATTCTTCCTTCATCTCTAGTCCCTTTTCCACCTACAAACTCTTAGTGAACTTTCATGACTTATGTCACTGAAATGTCAGTTCTTCTAAGAATCATTCTCTGGTACCTTCTGGCAAAAGGGACTCCCTCCTCCACATTTCAGTAACCCCATATACACTCCTTTCACATCACCTTAAAGTTGTCCATGCATGAGTTTCTCTTCCCTGCCAGCCTATACTTGGATATCCTTGATCCTAACACTGTGCCAGGCACATAGAAAGCCTTTAATAATGTTTGGTGAATGAAGCATCATAAAAAATAATAAAATCAATCAATAAAAATATATAAAACCACTTGCATTTCTATATACTAGCAATGAATGATCCAAAAATGAAATTCAGTAAACAATTCCTTTTGTAATAGCATCAAAAAGAATAAAATCTTAGGGATAAATTTAACCAAAGAAATGTAATATTGTACACTGGAAACTAGAAAACATAAAAGACTTTAAAGAATACATAAATACATAAAAGCCATCATTGTAGGTTCATGAATTGGAAGAAGACAATACTCCCCACATAGATCTACAGATTCAAAGAAATCCCCATCAAAGTTCCAACTACCTCCATTGCAGATATTGAAAGACTGATCCTAAAATTTAAATGGAAATGCGAGGAACCCATAATAGCCAAAACAATCTTGAAAAATAAGAACAAAGTTGGAGGACTCACACTTTCTGAATTTAGAAAATTATTGCAAAGCTACAGTAATCAAAACAATGTGATATTGGTATAAAGGATAGGCATATTGACCAATGGAATAAAATTGAGAGTGCAGAAATAAACCCCAAAACTTTGTAGTCAATTGATTTTTTTACAAGGGTGCCAAGTCCATTCAATAGGAAAAGGTAGTCTTTTTAATAAATAGTGCTATGAATACTGGATATCTACATGTAAAAGAATGAATTTGGATCCCTAAGTAACACCATATACAAAACTAATTCAAAATAGATCAAAGGCTTAAATGTAATAGCTAAAACTATAAAACTCTTAGAATACTAGTAAAAAATAGGAATGAATCTTCATGACTATGCATTTGGAAATTGAATTTTAGATAGGACACAAAAAGCACAAGCAACATGCCAAGCTGGTGTTGCTCAGTAGTTGCACATCAACCTATGAATCAGGAGATCACAGTTTGATTCCTGGTCAGGGCACATGCCTCAGTTGTGGGCTCAATCCCCAGTATGGGGCATGCAGGAGGCAGCCAATCAATGATTCTCTCTCATCATTGATGTTTCTATCTCTCTATCCCTCTCCTGTCTTCTCTGAAATCAATAAAAATCTATTTTAAAAAGCACAAACAACAAAAAATATATGTTGGAATTAATCAAACTTAAAATTTTGTGTATCAATGGATATAATCAAGAAATAATAAGGCTACACATAGAATGGGAGAAAATATTTGTGAATCATATGCCTAACAAAGTATTTGTATCCAGAATATATATAAAAATTATTTAAAACTAATTAATGAAAAGACAAATAACCCAATTTAATAATGGATGGATGATTCAAATAGACATTGAAAAGGATATATAAATGGGTAATAAGCACATGAAGAAAATGCAAAACATTGATAGGGATTAGGGAAATGCAAATCAATACCACAATGAAATACGACTTCACACTTACTAGGATGGATGTAATTTTTTTAAAATAACAATTCTGGGCAAGGATATGGAGAAATTTGAACCCTCATACATTGCTGGTGAGAATGTAAATGGTGCAGCCTCTGTGGAAAACTGTTTGGTGGTTCCTCAAAATATTAAACATAAAATTACCAAATGACCCAGAATTTCCACTTCCAAGTTTAACCCAGGGGAATTTTAAAGCATATGTTCACACAAAAACTTGAACATGAATGTTCATAGCAACATTATTCATAATAACCAAAAGAGGAAACAAGCTAAATGTCCATCTACTGATGAATGATTAAACAAGATGTTGTATGTTCATGCAATGGAATACTGTTAGACAATAAAGGAGAATGAAATGCTTACACATGCTGTAATATAGATGAAACTTGAAAATATTATGCTAAATGAAAGATGTCAAACACAAAGGTCACTTAACATATAATCCCATTTATATAAAACATCCAGAATAGGCAAATCCATAGAGACAAAAAGTAGATCAGTTGTTGTCAGGGGCAGGGAGAAGGGAGAAATGGGAAGTGATTGGTAATGGATACAGGGTTTTTTTGGGGGGTGATAAAGATGTTCTGGAATTAGTGATGATGACTGTACAACTCTTGACTATACTAAAAACCACTGAATTGTACAATTTTAAATGGTGTATTATTATGATACTAGAGGCACAGCTCACAAAATTCGTGAGCGGGTACAGTCCCTAGGCCTGGCCTGAGATCAGGGCCATCTTCCCCAGCTGCCCACTGCCAGCCCTGTCCCCCACCACCACCCACCCCCGGTTCTCCATTCACCATCAGGTGATCGGAGCCTGCCAGCTGGGCAAAGGGGCCAAGAGGTGGTCAGTGCGCCTCATAGTGACTGGTCCAGCAGTCGTCCTGATTGTTTTGCTGTTAGGGTAAATTTGCATATTACCCTTTTATTATATAGGATAGAAGCCTGGTGCATGGGTGGGGGACAGCTGGCCTGCCTTGAAGGGGGCCCTGGAGTGGGGTGGGGGGTCCTCCCAAGGGGGTGGGGCCAGCCTGGGCGAGGGGCCACAGGCAGTTTGCAGGCCAGCCATGCCCCCAGCTTTGTCAGGAAGGATGTCCAGAATGACGTCTGGAATACATCTGGTCTATCTGGTCTAATTAGCATATTACCCTTTTATTAGTATAGATGTTAATTATATCTCAATAAAAAGTTCAAACTAAAAGAATAGAATTTGATTCCAAAATGGCAGTGAAGTTTTCTCCCAGGACAAAACTGGAATTATAACTAAAATACAGAAAAACCATCCTGAATAATCAATTGAAGATTAGCTGGAGAGAACCCTGATAACCAAGAACAGAAAGTGGAGACTGCACAGAGACTGCAAGGAAGTGCAGAGGTGTGAAAGGGCTGGCTGGGCTCCTACAGACAGCAGCTGAAGTGCTAAAAGGATATTTCAACTGTGGGGGGTTCCCACTGAGAACTCTGTGGTCTAAAACCCAAGCTGAGCTCCCCAACACAGACCACCAGAACTGAGAAAGGAGCCCACATAACATCTGGCTGTGAAAAGCAGCAGGGATGCTGGTGAGAGATGCTTGGAAATGCAGCAGCCTCTTAAAGGGCCAATGCACAAAATTTTGTGTGCAGCCACTCACCCTGTGCTCTGTCAGAGGGTGGGCAGAGTGGACAGGAGCTGGAGGACTTTAAGGTAAAGATTGACAACAGTACAGCCATAGTAGGGGACTATAACACCGCATTGACAGCACTGAATAGATCTTACAGGCAAAAATTAACAAAGAAAGAGTGACTCTAAATGAAATACTGGATCAGATGGATTTAATTGACATTTATAGAACATTTCACCACAAAACTGCAGAATATACACTCTTCTCAAGTGCACATGGGTCATTCTCCAAGATAGACCACATGTTAGGACACAAAACAAGTCTCTACAAATTCAAGAAGATTGAAATTATGTCAAGCATCTTCTCAGATCCTAATGGAATGAAATTAGAAATCAACTACCATAAAAACACTAAAACACTCAAACACATGGAGGTTAAATAACATGTTATTAAACAATGCATGTGTTACGAATGAGATCAAGAAACAAATAAAAAAATGTCCTGGAAAAAATGAAAATGAAGGCACAACAACCAAAATTCTTTGGGACACAGCAAAAGCAGTCCTCAGAGGGAAGCTCATAACATCACAGGCCTACCACAAAAAAATATTAATAATGAACCCTATAACTTAAAGAATTAAGAAGAGAACAACAACCCTAACTGGTTTTGCTCAGTGGATAGAGCATTGGCCTGCGGACTGAAAGGTCCCAGGTTCGATTCCAGTCAAGGGCATGTACCTTGGTTGTGGGCACATCCCCAGTAGGAGGTGTGCAGGAGGCAGCTGATCGATGTTTCTCTCTCATCGATGTTTCTAACTCTCTATCCCTCTCCCTTCCTCTCTGTAAAAAATCAATAAAATATATTTTTTTTTAAAAAGAAGAGAACAACAAGAAAAGACAGAGTGAGTAGAAGGAAGGAAATAATAAAGATTAGAGCAGAAATCAATGACATAGAGACTAAAACAAAACCAATACAAAAGATTAATGAAACCAAGAGCTTGTTATTTGAAAAGACAAATAAAAATCAATGAACCTTTAGCTAGACTCATCAAGAAACAAAGAGAGAGGACCCAAATAATTACAATCAGAAATGAAAGTGGAATAGCAACTGACATCACAGAAATACAAAGAATCGTAGCAAAATACTGTAAGCTGGACAATGTGGATGAAATGGACAAATTCCTAGGTAAACACAATCTTTAAAAATCAGAAAACCTGAATAGGTCAATAGCAATTGAAATTGAAGCAGTAATCAAAAACTCCCAACGAACAAAAGCCCTGATACAGATAGCTTCACAGGGAAGTTTACCAGACATTCAAAGAAGAACTAACACCTATCCTCACAAACTATTCCAAAAAATTCAAGAGGAAGAAACACTTCCAACCTCATTTTATGAGGCCAGCATTATCTTAATTCCAAAACCAGATAAAGACACCACAAAGAAAGAGAATTACAGGCCAATAACCCTGATGAACATAGATGCTAAAATCCTCAACAAAATATTAGCAAATTGCATCCAGCAATATATTACAAAGATCATACACCATGACCAAGTGGGATTTGTTCTAGGGATGCAATGCTGGTACAATATCCGCAAATCAATAAACGTGATACATCACATAAACATATTGAAAGACAAAAATCACATGATGATATCAATAGATGCAGAAAAGGCATTTGATACTATCCAACACCCATTTTTGAATTAAAAAAAAACAACCTCTCAGCAAAGTGGGAGTAGAGGACGCATACCTCAACATAATAAAACCATATATGACAAACCTACAGTGAACATAATACTTAATGGGCGAAACTAAAACCATTTCCCCTAAGAACAGGAACAAGACAAGGATGTCAGCTTTCACCACTCTTATTCAACATAATACTGGAAGTCCTAGCCAAAGCAATCAGAAAAGAAGAAATAGCCCTAACTGGTTTGGCTCAGTGGATAGAGCGTCAGCCTGCAGACTGAAGGGTCCCAGGTTCGATTCCAGTCAAGGGCATGTACCTTGGTTGTGGGCACATCCCCAGTAGGGGGTGTGCAGGGGCAGCTGATCGATATTTCTCTCTCATCGATGTTTCTAACTCTCTCTCTCCCTTCCTCTCTGTAAAAAATCAATAAAATATATTTTTTTAAAAAGAAAAGAAGAAATAAAAGGTATTCAAATTGGAAAGGATAAAGTAAAACTCTCATTATTCGCAGATGACATGATATTGTACATAAAAAACATCACTTTCTCCCAGAAGCCTGCCCTGAATCCTCTTCCCCTCCCTCTAACCTTGCAAAGCTTGTTTAGGTGTCCTCCTCTGTGGTCGCAATCATCCTGAACTGCTTGGGAACAGGGTACTTGAGATAGCACTTACCACACATTGGGCTGTGAACCTTGCCTTACATGTCTCTCTCACTATACTGTTTTATGACTACCGTAGTTCCTTCAATATTCAATATTTATTGAATTCATTAGTTGATTTATGGACAAAACATAACCAAAAAGCCAATTCCTTTTATTCCAAAAAAAATAGAAAAATATGTAAGACACTAAAGGAGGGAACAAAAGAAAGATAACTTAGAGATATTTTTCTTCAATCCAAATGAAGAGCTAGGTGAAGAGGCAGAGGGGGGAAAACAAGGCTTCCTGAAGGGGAAAAAATCTGAATAACTTGATTTGTCATAACTTAATGTCTCCCATGCAATCAATATTTCATCTATAATGGACTACTCAGTATTCCCACTCCCCAAACACATACTTAAATACCTATATGACTTTGCTCATTTTATTCTTGCAGCCAAGAATGCTCTTCCACCTTTCCCCCATGCAAATCCTATTTTTCACAACCTTTCAACCTTGCAGAAGCTTTGCTAGAGTTCCCCACTGCTGTCTTTATCAAACACATTCTTCTCTTGGCTTTTGTGACAACTCAGTGTTTTCTTCCCATTTTCCTGGCCATTCCATTTCAGTCTTATTTGCCAGCTCCTCCTCCTCTATCATTTGACTTCTAATGCTGGAATTTCTACAATAAAATATGGCCAACCAAAGGATGAAATGAGAGGCCATTGTCAAAGGACCAGTGTAACCCACAATGACAAAAGACCATGAAGTAATACTGACAGACTCCTGAGGGAACCAAAGGGTGACTCAAGAATTTTATATTCTACATTTTTCCCTTTTACAGGCAGATATTCTCAAGCATGCAAAAGTGCAAGAAATGTAACATTTATAAGTGCCTCATTTAAAAAATCACAAGTAGATGAAAAAATCTAGACAACCAAGAGATATAGAAAAATAAAAAATTCCGAAATAAAGAAGCAAGCCAGCAAGGATGTACTTTTGTAATGGGAAGAAAATGTAATGAAAAGACTAGTGGTAAGCATTGAATTCATTTAAACACCAAACTAAGACCAAACAACTTAGATAATTCTAAGTGGACAAGATGCCAGTGTTATCAAATATGAGAAGGTAAAAATAGCAATATAGCTAACAAAAATCAGGAGATGGGAGGGGAAGTGCAAAGGGGTTCATTTCTTCATGTTTATGATAATAATTTATTATATACCAAGCACTGTACCAAGTATTTTATATGTCTTAATTTTTTTTATTCTTCACAGCAACCCAATGAAGTAGGCTCTTTGTAATCCTCGTCTAGAAATGAGAAAACTGAGGCACATAGAGATTAAATAATTTACCCACCTGATAACAAGTAGCAGAACTGATTTGAGTCCAAGTAGGCTATCTCTAGTATCCATAATCTTAACTAACTACCCAGGGAATCAGGTAACACTATCAAAATTTGAAACATAGAGATAAAAATATAATGCCTACAATCTCTTTTGCAAATCTTTGATCTTAACTTTAAAATAGTCTTTCCGGGCCCTGACCTGTTTGGCTCAGTGGATGAAACATCAGCCTGCGGACTCAAGGGTCCCAGGTTCTATTCCAGTCAAGGGCATGTACCTTGGTTGCGGGCACATCCCCAGTGGGGAGTGTGCAGGAGGCAGCTGATCTATGTTTCTCTCTCATTGATGTTTCTAACTCTCTATCCCTCTCCCTTCCTCTCTGTGAAAAATCAGTAAAATATATTTTTAAAAAATAGTCTTTCCGGGACTACAACTCTTGAGGGGTAAGAAACATTTATCTGGAGTTTATCAATTTCTTTACTTTCCCTCTGATTTTTCTTTGGTTTAATTCAAGTATGTATATTATTGTTATTAAAGTTTTCCTATCTATCCATTTACTAATCCTATATAATAAAAATGATATTTAGAATAATGTTTATTAATCTTAGTTGGTAATGTTTATGAAGGATTTACTCTCTGCCAGGTAGCAGAGTAAGCACTTTAAATGGATTATCCCATTAAATTATCACGACAATCTTATAAAGAAGTACTATTTATATCCTTCTTTACTCACATAAGAAAACTGAGGCACAATAATGGTTATTCTTAGTTGGTGCAGATTTGAAGGGATTTTCCCCTCTTTTTTGCACTTTTGTATATTGCTTGCTTTTTATAATGAGTATGTATGTTCTTTTTACAAAAATATGAAAGCCATTCTAAAAGTATTTTTAAAAATAAATAACTATGAAGATTCCCCAGAACTCAGTCTCTTTCTCTTTCTATTCTGTACTATCTTTCTAGACCATGTCATCAACTACCACAGCTTTGAATACTGTTTATAGGCAAATGGCTCCCAAATGTATATTGTCACTTCATGCCTTTCTTAGACACATATGCCCAATTGCCAACTAGACATTTCCTCTTATATGCTTCAAACATACCTCAAATTCAACATGCAAAAAACATTACGCATCACCCCAAACTGGTCCTCCTCTGTGTTTACGAATCCCCCAAAATGGCACCATTCTCCATCCTCGTGCATAAAACAGAAACATATGAATCATTTTTTTTTGTTTTTAATCCTCACCTGAGGATATTATTTCAATTGATTTTTTTTAGAGAGTGGAAAAGAGAAAGGAAGAGAGAGAGAGAGAGAGAGAGAGAGAGAGAGAGAGAGAGAAGAGAGAGAGACAGAGAGAGAGAGATATGTAAGAGAGACCCATTGATTGGTTGCCTCCTGTTCGTGCCTCAACTGGGGTGGGTATCAAACCTGCAACCCAGGTATGTGCCCTTGACTGGGAATCAAACCTGAGACCTTTTGGTGTGTATGCCCGCACTCTAACCACTGAGCTACACTGGCCAGGGCCATGAATCATTTTTTTTATTTATCCCTTTCTCTCACCTTGTATATTTAATCTATCACCAAGTACATGCTACCTATAAAATATATCTCAGCCCTGGCTGGTTTGGCTTAATAAATAGAGCATTGGCCTATGAACTGAAGGGTCCTGTGCTCGATTCTGGTCAAGGGCACATGCCCAGGTTGCAGGCTCGATCCCCAGTGGGGCATGCAGGAGGCAGCCAATCAATGATTCTCTCTCATCATTGACGATTCTATCTCTCTCTCCCTCTCCCTTCCTCTCTAATATATATATATATTATATATTATATGTATGATTTATATATATCCTATATAATTTATGTATATCCTATATAATAAAAGGGTAATATGCAAATTGACCCTAACAGCAGAACGACTGGGAATGACTGGTCACTATGACACACACTGACGACCCGGGGGCAGACGCTCAATGCAAGAGCTGCCCACTGGTGGTCAGTGTGCTCCCACAGGGGGAGCTCTGCTCAGCCACAAGCCAGGCTGATGGCTGCCAGCACAGCGGTGGTGGTGGGAGCCTCTCCCGCCTCCTCAGCAGTGCTAAGGATATCTGACTGCAGCTTAGGCCTGCTCCCTGCTGGCAAGTGGACATCCCCTGAGGGCTGCCGGGCTGCCAGAGGGATGTCTGACTGCCAGCTTAGGCCCAATCCCCCGGGGAGCATGCCTAAGCCAGCAGGTGGTCATCCCCTGAAGTGTCCCAGACTGTGAGAGGGTACAGGCCTGGCTGAGGGACACCCCCCGACCCCGAGTGAACAAATATATATATATTAGTAACCCAGTGTATGAAATTCATGCATATTAAAAGGGAATTAGAGGAAATATTTTAATATTGCTATTTGCCCTTTCTCTATAACAGAAGTGTCAGAGATGAAAGAAAATTAGTAAAATGTATATGAAAATCTTCCTCCTGTCAGAGTCTGGGGCATACCACAGGAATCAAAGTCAAGTCCCCTCCCACCCAAGTGCACATCAAAATCATGCAAGACCCAGACCCGGTTGGCCCCACCCCATCAAGCCCCACCGGTTGGGGGTCACAGCCTCAGGTCGCCTGGCCTGGTGCTGGGGTGGGGGGCACAGCCTGAGGTCCCCCGGCATGGCACCAGGGTTGCGGGCACAGTCTGAGGTCCCCTGTCAAGCCCCACCAGGCAGGGGGCATAGCCTCAGGTCCCCTGCCCCGGCCCAGTGCCACTCAGCCTCAGGTCCCTGCTGATTGCTTGTTAAGGCTCATTACGGTAACTTGGCCTTCACTGTGGGAGCAGCCATCTTGTTATGGCGTGATGGTCAATTTGCATATTCCCTCTTTATTAGATAGGATATTTCTTAGTCCAAGCCACCATCACCTCCTAACTTGTCAACCTTTTACAATTCTTGTCCCCTTTCAATGTATTCTTCTCACAACAGCCAGAAGGATGCTAATAAACATAGAAGGAGCTGTGTATCCTCCATGCTTAAAACCTTTTGGTGAATTTCCATTGTTCTTAAAATAAACTTCAAGCCCCTTCCCATGGCCCTTGTGATAGAAACTGTAAGTTGCCTACTCAATGTTTCCCTCTTCTATAACAAAACCAGGATTTTGTTAGGGGTAGTAATAGACTAAGTTGAAAAATAAAACCTCCTCAGACTCTATTTTAGCTAGAGGTGGTCATCCAACCCAGTTCTGGCCAAGAAAATAAGCAGAGATCTATAGGATAGGGATCCAGGAAAACTGATGGAAACAGACAGACTCAGAAGGCACATGTCTTGCCCTTTGCATTATCTCCTGTTTTCTTGCCTGGAGGTACAGCAACCATCTTAGAAGCATGAAAAGGGAAGTCATGCTCAAAGGACCACAGAACAAAAAGGTGGAACTTGCATGAACCCTCAACTACTGAGATTGAGGCTCTATTATATCAGAAAAATAAACTCCTTTTGTTAAACCACCATAACTTGGTTTCTGTTACATGCAGCCAAAAACAGTCTTAATAGATACAATTGTGTTTGACATGGTTCCTTCCCATGTCTTCAGCCTTATCTCAAACAACTCTCATATTCATTCATTGTAAGACAACCATATCTTTTACTCTTCAAACACAACCTCTTTCTGCTTCAAGGTATCTGCATGTGCTTTTCTCTCTACCTGGAATAATCTTTTCCCAATTCTTCACTGGCTAACTTCTACTCATTATTCTGGTCTAAGCTTAAGGGACATCTCCTCAGCATGGACTTCCCTGACCTTTCTATTTCAAATTAGGTGCTTTCATAGCACCTTGAGCTTTCCCTTTTTAGTGTGTTTTATAATGTATATTTTTTAATTTACTTACAGGATTTTCTCCCTTTCGTTTAACTTCTGTCTCACCAACTAGACTGAGCTCTATAATGTCAGGGACTGTGTTTGTCTTGTCCACTACTAAATATGTATCCAGCCCCAATAACAGTGCCTGCAACATAGAAAAGGCACTGAATAACAGTACTAATGAATGAACAATCTACTTAAATTCCATGTGCTTTGGGCCACTTCCCTGCTCTCCCGAATCAGAATTAATCACTCCTCTTTTTATGCTTCCATGGCACATTGCTTTGACCTCTATTTTAATTCAATCCTTTTAATAAATAAGGCATGTTTTAGAAGATCTCAAAATCTGTTCAAGAGGAAAATACATAAAACTAATTATATGCAGTATAATAAGTGCAACATTTGAAGTCTGAACAAGATAAAAAATAGAATAAGGGAAATGGTGATGAACTCAATGAAACAGTAGAGATGAGACCAGGGAAGGGTTTCAGGAACTGGTAACCTCTAGGCAGCATTTTGAAAGCTAAATGGCAATTTTCCAGGTAGACAAGGGGAGGAAGGAAAATCCAAAATGAGTATATCATGTTTAAATGTCTTAGTGTTAAAAAGCAGAGGGTGCTCAGTATCAATAAAGTATAACAAAAACATTGGGAACATGGCATGAGTAACATTGTTGAGGAGGAGCCACCTAACACAGTAAATATAGGTTTTTCCATATGAGACTTCTCTCATAACTTTCCTTTTTTAAAAGCTTGGCCAAAGAATTTTACAACAAATGGAACCATAACTTATATCTCATAAGTTGCATAATTAATTTCCTACATGATAATGTCTGCAATAATTAGAAAATTATTTTCCTTCATGACATTAGGATGTAGATGAAGTCATATATACATGCTCCATGAATCTGCACTGCTGTGAGTTCCAGTTGACTCCATCTCTATGGAGGAAATTATCCAAAGTCAAGGCTGGAGAGATAGACAGGGTCCAGACCATGAAGTGGCTATGATGTACCAATTTCATAGACAACAAATAGACACAAAAGAATTTTAAGCAAGGTAGAGATTATACTTACATTTGAGTCTTAGTAAGATCACCTTGAAGGCAGTGGATCAAAGGCAAAGAAATCAGTGAGGCTTCTATTGCAATAGTAAAAGTAACTATGAGAACCTCAACTAAGGCAGTGGCAATTAAGGATGGAGAGAATAGGATTGGTGAGATAATTCAGAGGCAAAATTGGCTAGAGTGTGTAATTGATTAAGCATGGGAGTGAACGAGAAGAGGAAGAAATAAAGGATCATTTGGAAGTTTCTAATCTAGAGATTAGTCATTGTGTCATTTAGTGAGAGGTAATACAGAAGGAAGTATGTTTGGAAATGAAGATAATTAAATCAGTTTGGTATTTAAGGTGCTCCTGGGCTATCTAAGTGGAGATATTCAGCAAGTTAGATGAACACATTTGTCTGGAGCCCTGAGAGAGCAGCCTGGGTTAGAGATAGGGATTTGAGATTTATCATAGAAGATGGCAACATAAACTAAGGCTTTAGCAGTCAACATAGAGAAGAAATAATAACTGAAACTGTAAGAATTTCTAATCAATAAGATTTGGTGACACTTTGGCCATTGTGGCTAAGTTGGTTGTGCATCATCCCATGCACTGAAAAGTTACCGGTTTGATTCCCGATCAGGGCACATGCCCAGGTTGCAGGCTCAATCCCTGGGCGGGTTGCATACTAGAGGCAACTGATCAATGTTTCTTTCTCACATTGATATCTCTCTCTCTCTCTCCCTCTCTCTCTCTCTCTCTCTCTCTCTCTACCTCTGCCTTCCTCTCTCTTTCTAAAAAATCAATACAAACAAAATTTTTTAGATGAGTTGGTGAATTATTAGATTTAAAAAATGTGGAAAAGAAAGTAGAATCTAGGACAAATCTCAGGTTTCTAGTTTTGAAGATTGGATGGGTGATGGGCTGAATTGCCCCCCCCCACCCATGCCCAACAATTTCATACGTTAAAGCCTTAATACCCAGTATCTTAGAATGTGACTATTTGAAGATAGGGCCTTTAAAGAGGTAAATAAAAATAAGGTCCTATGGATGAACCCTAATCCAATGACTGTGTTTTTGTAAGAAGAGGAATTAGGATATAGACATGAATAGAGGGAGAATGCCATGTGAAAATGAAAAAGGCTATATACAAGGCAAAGTGGGAGACCTCAGAAGAAACCAAGTCTGCTAACACATTGATCTTGGACTTCTAGCTTCCAAAGCTGTGAAAATATAAACTTATGTTGTTTAAACCATCTAGTCTGTGGTACTTTGTTATGGCAGTTCTAGTAAATTAATATAGCCACCAGCCAAGATTAGGAATAGAGGAAAGAAAGTAGAATGGGAGAAGGGGGTATTTTAAAAAAGAAGAGTTTGATGCAGGACATGTTGCATTTATAATTTCTGAGGCACATCTTGGTAGATATATTCAAATTACTTTGAAATTCAAGAGATAGAAAGAGGTTATAAATACAGATTTGAAAATCATTGATGCATAAGTGATATTTTAAACTGTAGAAGTGAATAAAATCATCTAAGAAGTGTATATAGCATGTGAAGGTCATCAAGGATAGAACCATAAGGAATATCAACATTAAGGTATAGATTAAGGAAGATAACCTCGGAAAGGAAAATAATCTGAGAGATAGGACAAAGAGAGAAAGAAAACGTATATTTAAAGATTTTAATATGTTTTTAATTATAATTCATTGAATACATATTGATCTCAGTCCTCAAAGAGCTTTCACATAATGGAGGAGGAAATACCTTATTCATTTCTGACTCTCCAATGCCAAGCACAGTGCCTGACATTTGATATCCCTGCAATAAATATTTGTTAAATCAAATGGAATTGAAATCAGGACTTCATTTTTCTTCTTGTTTTGTTTGCTTATTTCTGGAGTTTACAGCATGTATTGCCATTTATATTTTAAGTTCATAGTGAAAAATCATTTCAATGTGTCCTAGGCTTGGTTCCCTTCCAAACCAACCCCCAGGACAATAGTTTTCATTATAACCTTCTGTCTTTGCCATTCTGGATTGAATTCTGTGCACAGAAGTTATATACATATATGGGTATATCTATGTAACAAATCACAGCACAGGATCCCCCTGGGCTCCTTCAGGCTCTTGTATGACATATTTGAGCCATATAAATTCAGCTTCTCCTCTGGCATCTGTTAGCCGACTCACTTGCAACTCCACCTCAGCAGTGGTCTCAGTTCTCTCAAAGCCGGGAAAGAGTACTGTGTGCTGAGAGACCATGGCAAAGAATCCTCCAGAGAACTGTGAGGACTGTCACATTCTAAATGTAAGTTGATTCATATTTTTCCCTTTTGAGCAGAAGTATGGCTGTACAGATTTATTGTATTGCAATGCGAACATTAGAAAGTAAAATCAAAGGTGACTTTGAATTATGGCTTGCTATTTTAAGGATTATTGTGTATTGTTTTATTTTCTCTGTTCTTTGTGTAGGCAGAAGCTTTTAAATCCAAGAAGATATGTAAATCACTTAAGATTTGTGGATTGGTGTTTGGTATCCTGGCCTTAACTCTAATTGTTTTGTTTTGGGGGGGCAAGCACTTCTGGCCAGAGACACCCAAAAAAGTAAGTAAATGCACATTATGCTCCAATGCTTGTTTTGAATTTTATTGAATTTAATTAGTCATTGACATGTATATTGGTCTGAAAATGAAAGTCATTAAGTCCCTTTTGTGTTTATTTTCTGGTGGTATAAAAAGCTGAATCAAGATTTTGCTCTTTTTTATTTGCCTAATTATCTTGGTAATGGAAAAAGGTGTTTTGTTTTGTTTTGTTTTTATTTCGGTTAGTAATGATAGACTGTAGAATTAACCCATTCTTTTGTAATTCCTGGCTTTAAGGAGTAAAGACTCTTCCTAGAAGCAAAATTTTTACTTTAAGAAGAAAATATTTTCCATCTTTCTTTCAATTATCTGGGCAGAAACTGATGGAAAAATAATTATACCACCGCATAAGAAGAAACCACCAGAAATGGCAGCAAAGGATTTTCAGGGATTATGTTTCTGACTTAACGCATCTGCTGTGAGGACAGGCAGCAAACTCCTTTTCAGAAGGAGTGATTTTTATACCTGAGTTTACATTTATTTATGACCTAAAAAAATAAAATAAAGTTTTCAGCGCCTCACCAGCCACAATTGTTGCAATCCCACTGAGATACTAAAGCCACAAGTTAGAAATAAGTGACACAAGTCATAAATCACAGGTATCTCAGAAAGTTTCAGATATTAGGGTCATTTGGTGAAGCTTGGCTGGCCTTTGTAGTTGATATTAGTGTGCCTTAGTGTTATTGTTACTCCCGGGCCCCCAAGCAATGGGAAAGTCTAGATGTGACTTAAAAAAATCAAAGACCCTTCATGCCAACAATTTTCATTTGAAAGAGAAGTAATAAATGTACAAGCTACAAGGTCTCAAGATGTTTTTCTGGCTCTGCCATATTTTTATTTCTGCATGTGGGTTGCTATTGTTGTTGCTGTTGTTATTAGTTTGTTGTCATGAGATGCTCATTTCTATTTGACAACAGATGTAGGGAGAAAAAGGCATGAGTGCAGGAGGGAGGATTAGAGACAAGAAGAAAATGGGTTGGCACGGACCATTAGGAGCCAAAGGAGCGATAGGAGCAGAGAAGAGAGAATATGGATTGATGCAGAAAGAAAGTCAGTGGGGAAGAAAATAGAAAATCAATTGAACAAGTCCAAAAGAAAGACTCCTTGGATTCTTCACCTCTGCTGCCATACCCCCTTCCATTTAGTCCCAGAAGCTACTTTATTTTAAGTAGTAGGGAGAATAAAGAGGGAAACAGCCTACTGTGTTTGCCTTTTTATTTATATTTTGTTCCAGAAAGGATTTCAGGTATCACCGAATTCCTATAGTTAGCTCTTTCTAGATAGATGATAGATGATGATGGTAGATAGATAGATAGATAGATAATCACTGCTACCTGCTTCTGAACTACGTACTGTTCACATGTCTTTCTAGAGAAGTCACCCGTATTCAGCCTGGCAAAGTGGGCAAAGCAATAGAGATCAGGAATGAAATAGCAAATGAACAAGAGTGCCAAAATGCATTCGAATCCAATTCTGCTACCACTTAGCTAATTCACAAGGTGATACGTTATCACGCTATTGAATTCCAGGTCCTCCTGACAATTACAGATGAGTTAGAGGACAATAAATACTTTTGCTCTCCATGTCCATATGTACTTAATTGAGTATGCTAGGTAGCTAGCCCTTTTGATCACTCATACATGCCCACCTAAACTTGGAGCCATATGGGCTTTCTTGTTTTATTGTAGCCATTGATACTGACAATACTATTCTGAGTTTGTGTTTTTCTAAACTTACAATGCTATTTGCCTAAGTGCAACTATAAATGACTAGGTGGGGACCTTACCTTGCAAGTTGCCAAACTCACTAACAGTGCCCATGGCCCCCTTTGCTTCTGTATTATACCACCTTTGTTTCTCACTTCAGTTCTTTTTTTTTTTATGGATTATAAGAACCAATTCTGTGATTTCTCAAACCAAAAGTCAAACTTAGTCAACGCATATACAAAATAGGTGAGATATGCTACCAAATGAAGTTTATCAAGAATTAAATCTCTCATGAAGTAATCCATCTTGAGATATAATTTTCAACAAAGGGATTCTCAGAAATGAACAAGTTATTACAAAGTAATCTTATAAAAGACAATAGATGTCTCTTTGGGCAATCCACCTTGAACAAAGGTTATTTGTTCTCAATCCTAATGGGGAGTTGAAATTTATTGTATTTAATATTTAAGTCCTAGCCTTCACAAGATTAGGCTGGATCCATTGCAACATAAGGAACCAGCTGGAGATGCATATGGTTCACTCAGTCTACAACTCCCTTCAATTCCCAAAGAGTCCACGGGGCCATCTATAATCTAATAGATATGGTCTAATTATTGGCTAATACTGCCAATAAGCCTGCCTCAAAGTTGACTTAGGAATCCTAAAAAGAGCAGAGCAGTCAGATTAGTCTTGGGAAAAGATATGCAGAGGAAAAGGACCCAGGCATTTTGCACAAATTAAAGAGCCCCTCTCCCTTAAGAGCATGACCTAGCAGGAAACAACAGTTAGCAGATTAAAACCCAGGCTTTTCTGGACTTTCCTTTAAAAATCTGTGGAACCTTTGGGGGCCATTTGTCGAGGGAACTGTTGATGCTGTTGTGATTATAAATGGCAGTGACTTATTTGCTGTCTTGGGGCTTTCTCAAAGCTCTTAGTGTTTGCTACTTTAACCTCCACCACACCTTCTTTTTATTTTGTTTTTCAACATCTGTTTTTTAACACTGTTTATTTAACATTCCACATCTGGTGTTGACATTTCCATGCCAGTAAGTCCTCCCCCTCCCTCCATTATTTCCCACCTTGGTGTCTACAAAAGATCCAAATTCTTGATCCCAAATGGGGACTAAGCCATACTTGACTCCCTCTCCTCACATACTTCAGACACAAGCACAAGTGCCTGTGTGTGTGTGTGTGTGTGTGTGTGTGTGTGTGTGTGTGTGTGTGTCCCCGCACGCATCGGAGAGAGAAATGGATAAAAATAAAGTGAAACAAAGAAGAATAACTCTGGGTGTGCTGTTGCACTCCGCTATAGGCTAACAGGCTCCCTAAACCACAGCTACATATAGGAGCCACTTGAACTGAATGAAAGCCAATCCATTGACCCCTTGTTTCAGCTTTCTTAACAAAGCAGAGGGGACCTATTCAGTCTCAGAGATTTTGAGAGAGCATTACAATGAGGCTTCACTTCCAGGCAGTGACTGCACAGGGACTTTGAAGCAGTCATTCTTGCTTAAAGCGCCCTGTATTGCACACTTAACTTGAAACAATCAGGAGCCAACATTCTAGTTAATTAATCCAACCTGAAGAAAACAAGTTGGAAAAAATCCAAGCCCTTAAACTGAAAGTTTTTAGATGTAGCAGAGACCTTGTAACCTATCCTCTCCAATGTTTTGTAGAATGAGGCAAAAGAACAATAAATTAAATTAATTAAAAGCTGTTATTCCTGCCATATCTAGGAACTTCCTGGTAACTTTAGGGCTGTTTGGAAACCGTAAGTTCTAAGGCCCACACAACAATAAAAAAAAATTCCTGGGGAGGTCTCCTCAAATCTCCATACTACCAGAGTGAGATAAGACGTGATAGAGATAGGTGGGCATCCTTCTGCCCTCCCCACCACCTCAACTGCACACACCCATTAAAACAGTCTAACTCAGGATTGCAAGCCCAATATCCTTCTAGGCTGAAAATCATTTGCTCAGAAAAAGCACTCTTTGGCTAAGTCTGGGTCCAGCTTTCTTATGCCTAAGTCTCTAATGCTAGCATTGGCCAGAGACCAACTTTCTTCACTCCTCTTTGAGACACACAGGAGATACAACTTTCCTCCCTGAGTACCCTGGGCTTTCCAACAAAGCCGTTGGGTGGGTGAAATGTGGGTCTGGAGAAGCATTCACACCCTCAAGGAAAAAGTTGGAGTTGTAGCTGGAATCTCTTTAACAGAGAGATTGAGCTTCACCAGATGGTGCCATGTCAGCATTTTAAAAGAGAATACTGCTCTTCATTTTATTTTCCTCCTAAACTAATGTGGGAGAAAGCCCACTTTTGAATAGAAACTCTTACTAGGCCAGCTCTTGCTCTAGGCTACTCAGCGTCACTCCGATTATGTAGATCAGGACTCTGGCTACTATGGGCACATTTTTTATATATATGTCATTTATTTTTTACAGAGAAGAAGGGAGAGGGATAGTGAGTTAGGAACATCGATGAGAGAGAAACATCCATCAGCTGCCTCCTGCACACCTCCTACTGGGGATGTGCCCACAACCAAGGTACATGCCCTTGACCGGAATGGAACCTGGGACCTCTCCGTCTGCAGGCCGACGCTCTATCCACTGAGCCAAACCGGTTAGGGCAATGGGCACATTTTTATTCAGTCCCGTCATTCTCTTAAGGCAGCATTTTCTAAGCAATGTACGTGGCACCAGGAAGGAAAGCCTGGGTCTACAAAGGGAGTTGTCCTTTAGTGGTTGAGAGTGGAATTGGGCTCTATGGAGAAAGCAACCCAAGAGTTCTAAAGGTAGTGACAGTCCACTGGTCAACCTGACAGGTATCAGCCCAATTCTGAGCAGAACTGATTTTGTCAGCTATTCAACATTCAACTGAGCCTCCAGAAACATTTGATGACTTGCCCAAAGTCACACGGCTTATAAGTGGCAGAGTTGAGGCTAGAACTAGAATCTGGTCTGAGGATTCTTTCCACTGTTTTTCAGCTGCATTTAAGAATAATGGATACGTGGGGGAGGGAAGGCGCAGGGGAAAACTTCCCAGCCAGTCTGTAGATGAAAGAAATGGTATTTTTCTTGTTGAACAAGAGGAATGTCTGTGCTGCTTATGCCAATTTTTTTCAGGGCTGAGAACTGGTGATTGAAGATGCAGAAGTCCAACTTTGCATAAGAAACAATCTGTCTGCTCTGTGTTGGTAAAGAAATACCCAGAGGCCCTTTAATTCCCACAGGCTAGGTTGGTAATGATATGGTATCATACATTCCCTTCCCTTCCTTCCAGTTTAACACCTACTAGCCAGCTATTCTGAGCATGTATTTCACCTTTGGAGAGTGTATCTCATAAACAGACAATAAAGGATGAAGGTGGAGAGAAGAGCAGCTAGATTAATCACAGGCTTCAAAAAACAAACCTAAGCCAAATGCCCTCAAATCCCTTTCAGGACAGGCTAAACCTACTTGCCCCCAAACAGATCCATCACACTGAGGTCTGAGGCAGTGTTACTCTTTATAAAAAGCTTACTTTTATGATCTCAGATATTGTCACAAATTGAGGCAAGAAAACAGGGCAAACTGTGAAAGGGGGATGTTAGGGTTCATTTGCTGCCTGAGTAAAGGATTTAACTGGACTGAGGAACAATGAATTCCTGGGCAGGGAGGAGAAATGAGTTTGTATTCTCTCCATGTTTTGTCAGTGTGGTCTTCTTACATCTCTCACTGCCTAGGCCTAACCATGTACCTATCTCATTTCACTTCTGAGTCATATTTCACTCCATTGACTTACCTGTCCCACTCAACTGTGCTGGGCCTTATAGTTAAAACCAGCCTTATGCTTGGGTGAGGTAGGAACCCATTTAAGTGGTACTGGAAAGATGTCTTTGCCCCCCTCCCTAAATATCTCCAATTCCTAGTTTCCTGGTACCATTGTGCTTAAAATTCACCATTAGTAATTCATTCCTTTGAGTTAAGTATTATACTAAATTATTTTGACAAATACCCATAACTACCATCTTAGTGTGAAATAATTTGTAAGATTGATATTTTTTTACATAAGGTAGCTGAAGCACCAATAGATTCTTAGATGTCTAGACAGAAAACAAAGTTTTTAGAAGGAAATGGGAAAAGGGAAAAGGACTAGGAGGGTACAAAGTGAACAGGATATAAAAAGAACAGAGAGGGAAGCTAGAAACACCTTCCTAGATCAACCTTCCCAATCTGCCAATTTGACAGAATTGTACTTCTTATCATATTCTGTTCTTCCTAGAATAAAGCTGAGTTGGGAGCACTCTGAGATGAGCTAGTGGGATCCCACTCAGACCTCTCTCAGGCCAGCCTCCTGTCTCTGTTTTAGTTTGTGCCTAGGAGAAGACAAAACCATTTATTCCTTTATCTCCAGAAAGACCCTCAGCCCCTGAGCCAGCGAGTTTAGTAGAGAGAAAATTACTTCTAAGGTCAAAGGCATGAGCTCAGTCTTCATATGGGCCAGTGAAGCTTGCATAGCCATTACCAAGGCAATGTGCTCCACAGGGACACAGGCGAGACAGTATGTCTGGATTTGCTCAAACTCATCCTCAACCAGTCCAAAATGAGACACCAGCATCATCTTCCTAGACAAAAGATAGTCTGTTCCAAAAGGACACCTTTGATAGTGGAATTCCATCTGGGTGAATATATAGTTCCCCACCCCACCCAATATTCACACATAAATGAAGTCATTCTGACCCCACTCTATTTAGCAACCTACCATTGCTAACAAAAAAGCCAACAAGCTGGTTAATTAATATAATCAGAATGGACCCCTCCTCCTCCACCAAAAACAAAATAAAACAAACTCTGTTAAGGAATGTTGAAAATAATCAAGATCTGCTGAGCTTGGCAGTTTCCAATAGTTTTCATCTAGCAAGGTGTCCAAGTGAGGTGCATTGCCAACAATGCAGGAAAACTCATTCCACAAAAGTACACTGAAATTCTAAATGTCACCAGTATGGTTCCATAGTCTTGTACGATTGATTGAAAATACAGCCTGTATTTTCTTTTGCCCAGGTAGGCAGCCTTCCAACATCCCCTAGTCTCTAACCTCATTTTTCCATGCAATAATCCATCAGTGGTGCTACTGATGAAACAAACACCCCACCACACCCCCAATGACTAGTAGTGTCGACATTTGTCTCAACAATGGATAGTATTTCTAAAGAAATTCTCCCTTGCCTGGAGATCTGACAAGACTGGAACTGAAGTAGATGCCTCTCTTCTCTTCTTAGGTCAGGCCAAATGAGAGCTCAATTTGTTGCCATAGGTAGAAATTTCTCAAGTTGGCTGCAGAGCTGGAACTGAGGACATATTTATAACTAGAAGCAAATAACAAGCCTAAAGGAATTTGCTACCTGTCACAAATCAGGCTAGACTTCCTGAGTTAACTCTGCAGTTGCTGGGAAATTCCAAATACTGTTTTTCTTTTTCTTTTAAAATACGGTCACTTAAAAAAATCTTGCCAATGCTCAAAATCTCTCTTTAAGAAGATGAGAAGTAGCCATTGGTGGGAAAACCTCATTCAACAAATACTTAAGTGCGGGCCATGTCTAAGGCACTGTAGGGTTACTAAGAGGTAAAGGACATTGTCTCTTGTTCTCCTATTCAGCAACTACACAGACATTTCATGCTTGAAGTAACATTGTTTCTACAAACCCTTCAAACTTGTTTTTTCTACTTGAGTTAGGGAAAATTTGACCAGGTTAAACTAACATTCAGTTACAGACACCAGCGGACATGAAAAAACAATGTAAACAAGTGCAAGCTCTAATCAGCTGCCACTGGGAATCATGTCATCAGAAAGCAACATTTGCTCTGGAGATGTCTTGCTTTTTCAGGCTTTCAGTTTACCAAACTTTTTTTTTGTAAGAAAAAATGAGCATAAAGAAACTTGATAACTGAAGGTCTCCTACCGACAAGGATAAGATAGACTTCCACATGGCACCAAGTCTGGCCTGGTTTGTGACAGGGAGCAAATTCCTTTAGGCTTATTATTTGCTTTTGGCTGTAAAAGTGTCCTCAGTTGTAAGTGATGGGCTTACTCCTAAACTGGGACACTCTGTAGGACTGGTCTTCTTGGTCCTTAGAAAGAGAATTGCCTCTTGTAGAGGGCAGGAGAGAGTCCGGGGTTTTATTTCAACCACTAAAGAATGACCTGATAAGCAGCCTTTCCAAGGCACTCTCCTTGGGAGACTCCATATTACTTAGTGCAAGGCTCTTGAATTCTATATATAAGAGAATCTGGAGAACCTGAAACCAATTATCAGGATTGGCAAACAAAATTCAGGAATAAACAGAGGGGGGTCGGTTAGCCTATAAAAGAGAAGATTAGGGGGAGGCAATAAATGTTTCCTGGAGTTTAAAGGGCAAAAGGAAGCAATTGGGGCCAGGGTAAGATTATTACCTAAAATTGGCCAAGGGGAATGGTTTTCAGATCCTAAAAAGATTGTGGAATCAATATTAAAGCCCTGGAGAGATAAGGAGATAAAGAACAATACCTAAACATTCTAAATGGGTTCAAATTTTGTCTCAACCCTAATGAATTTCATGGGGAGTGAGGGGTGACCACTAAGCACTTAGGCAAGTATGCGTCGTAGCTTAAAGGAACACCACAGGTTTTACTTGATCCTTTTGTTCAACACAAGGGAGAAGTACTTTACAAGCTGTTTTTGCAAAATATCATTTTCTATTTGTTGGAATTCTTATTAATTAGTTTAGCAACTCGGCTCAAATACAAAATATTGGCTCCAAAGAGATCCTCATATCATCCCCAGTGCCCAAAAGCACCTCACTGTAATCTCCAGTCTCAGAAAATTCCCAACAGCAAGCTGCTGAGATGGCACCTCACTACAAAAACTCTGGAAAGCAAAGGCACCCCAGATGTTACCCAATTAAAATGTCATATGAAGGAACACACTGAGTATCTTAGACTTGTTTTCCTCTGTTCTCCCAGACATATGACATGGAGCACACTTTCTACAGCAATGGAGAAAAGAAGAAGATTTACATGGAAATTGATCCTGTGACCAGAACTGAAATATTCAGAAGTGGAAATGGCACTGATGAAACATTGGAAGTACATGACTTTAAAAATGTAAGTTGGATATTTCCCCCCAAAGGCTTCCCACTGAAAATATTAGAACATTCTAGTTGAGTTAAAAAAAGCCTCTAGCCTTCATTTAATTTGTAAGACAAAGCTTTCCCTTGGAATTCAAATTTTTTCAGCCTAGGGCCCTGATAGACAATGGAACTCATTAATTATGGCTATTTCAGGAGGTATTTTTTTTCTATTTAATAGGGATACACTGGCATCTACTTTGTAGGTCTTCAAAAATGCTTCATCAAAACTCAGATCAAAGTGATTCCTGAATTTTCTGAACCAGAGGAGGAAATAGATGAGGTATGTAAGAGTAACAGTGGCAGTAAAAGCCATCATTTATTGGGTGCTAACTATGTGCCAGACATTGTACTAAATGCTTTACTCTGATTTGATTCTCACTTGGACCTTATAGGTAGGTACTATTATTGTCCCCATTTTCAGATAAAGAAACTAGGACTCAGAGCCAAAAGTGACTTGCCCAAGGTCACAAAGATAGTGAGGGACAGATTGGGATCTTGACTCTGGCCTTTCAAAAAATCAAGTTCATGCTTTTAGGTGCAACACTGTACTTTTATACTGGTGTAGCCTTTAACATTATGTATCTTTGCTCCCAAACCAAAGATTTCTAGTAAAGGGGGTGAGCAGCAGCACAAAATAAATCCTGCCTAAGATAAAGTCTTAAAAAGTTCCAAGGCCACTGAGGATCCTTGCCACTTTTGTCACACTGTAACATTCACCTATTTTAATGATTTCAGTTCATTCACCATGCCATTTTATGCTGGGCTGCTAATGGATTAAATAACATTTAATCTCACTAGGAAAGGCAAAAACAAAGAAGGTGAGAACTACAGTGTAATACAATTTCTCTGAAAATATACCGCTAGGCCAGGATACTGGTGCAATTATTGAATGGCCCCTGAAAGCCTAGTGGGACATGAAGAATTATTGTGTAAAATATAGCCATCAATAGAGCCCCAAGGCTCTTAATTTTTCCCTCATATGCTGTCTGTAAGTACAGTATGTTGCTATCAGTGGAGGAAGAAGTGGAATGTTAGCTAAGGCCCTAGTGTGACAGCAAAACCCTGCTCCCCACCTGTAGCCAGGAAGAAATGAATGTTTGTTTGCTTTGGCTGGTTTTGTTTTAGAGTTTAACTAGTAAATGTAGTGATATTATGGCAATGATACAGTGGCTTCTCTATATACTGTAGATACCTCTTTCTTCTCTCTCCCCTGTTCTTTTTCACTTTTCTCCTACCCACTCTCTCCATCTTAATTCTCATCCACCAATTTATCATTTCCTTTTCTTATTTTCAGGGGAAGGGGTGAGATGGGGCAAGGAGCACTTTTTCCTTTCCCTTACCCAAGTATCAGAGCTGTCATTAGCCCCATGGACATGCTACTGGTCTCCTTATGGCCAGAGAAGTTATAGACCTTTGGTACTAGAATGTCTAAGAAAAATATTTCTTAAGGTCTATGGTAGTAAAAACTTTGGAGATTTTTTAAAATAAGCATAAGTTAGATGCATCTGAGGAACAGAAAAACTTCCAGGATATTAGAATTAATATGGGAGGTAAGGGTAAGATGAAAGGAGAATGAATAGGTTAAAAAGCTACTACACCAAATATCATATGCTGCTTTTTACAGAAAATAATGTAAGCTGTTGAATAGGGCCAGCCAGAAATTAGAGTCCAAACTGACACAAGAAGATTTATTTTTCTGAAAAAATAAATAGTAAAGGCAATGATCCATAATGTCTCATCTTGACCCCAATTTATTCTTCAGTTAATTTTGCTGAGTCTTTTGAATAGCACAAGTATTTTTCTCATGATAGTGAGATTACTTTATCTTCAAGAAAAACCTATTTTTTATATTTAGCCTACATATTTTTTTGAGACAAATTTGTGGTCCTGAATGACAAAAAAACCTCTTATTCTGTATTTCCCTACCTCTGTATCCATGGTTTGTGCATGTTAAACATGCAGAGCAGGTATAAAAATAGCCCTGATTTTGCTAACAAAGCTAGTCAGAATGCAGACCTCATTTTATACAGTCCCTTTCAATGCCTCCCAAGGTCTTTATACAAACTCAAGGGCAAAGGAACTAAGACTTGATAGTTTTAGATGACTAGAGAAGAATTGTACAAAGCTATATTTCACGGAATAAATTAAAACACTGAAATCATAAAGCTAGAAGGAAACAAAAGAGAAAAGGAAAAGCCTAATTGGGGGGGGGGGGATATTGAAGCCCAAAAGACAAGGAATAAGAACTAGATATTGTCAACATAAAAAATGTCCAAACCTGTAAGAATTTTTATAAGTTCATTTGAATCAAACTGACAATTGCTGGGAAGCAAAATCTCAACAGATTGAAAAAATGCTCCAGAAAATGGTAATTTTGCACCTTATTTTATATATTACAATCAAAGAAGGAGGCATGAGGGAGTTACATGAAATCCATTGGTGATAGATTAGAGAGGCAGGAGCAAGCAATGTGGGGAGCCCTGTAGTACTGGGTAAAAAGTGAAAGGAATAGACACATTCTTCTTTTACATTGGTGGGTATAGGATAGTTAACAAATGACAATAATAGTGAAGGGTTTTGTGGGGGGGGTGTTTTGTTTTGTTTTGTTTGTCTTTCCTTTGTTTGGAGATTGTGCCCTGAGGGGACTGGAAAATGGAAATTACCCTGACATTCCAAAGGTATATTATCATGTTATCTTAGATGCAAAAAGAAAATAGGCTCAGTAAAGGTACAGATTGACCTTTGTCAAGGAAGATACCAGTCTAGGACATAAGTACTGGTATCACTTTTAGTTGGGAAGTTTTAATTTCAGACCATCCTGTGTGGTTACTTTAGGTCTCTGAGTTTGTAAGGCCCACCATACAGACCTCCCCTAGCTTGTCAGGTTTAGTATGTGGCCCCTTTTTGTCCATAGTATACAAGACAACTACTTCCAATACTAGAAACTGAGGAGAAGGGACATTCTTGACAATACAAGAAAGTCTACCTAAAGGAAAAACACTCTGTGAGACAAACCCTAAGTATCTAGAATGAAAGGAGTTATAGTGTGGTAAGGTCAGTCAAGCCAAGAGCTGGAGTTGACTTTAAAACAAAAAGGACATCTTTTGCATTCCACCTAGCTACTATTAAAAGGCAAATCTTGTAAAACCAAACTATTAGGTTTGGTTGCTATTTCACTGATCTCACCATTTTAGATTATAGCAGTTTTTTCACTTTTAGATAAAATTCTGTTTGCAAGCCTAGTTTCAAACCTAAAAGAAGGCAGGCACTCACAACTTCCATTTAAAGATAAAACAAACCAGGTGCTGGAAACCCAAGTGGCGGGGTTTCCAGGCCTGCAGGGGGGGGGGGGGGGGGGGGGGGGGGTGTCTAGATATTAATGAAGAACCTTCCTGACTTTAAGTGAATGGTAGCAGAGAAGGCTATTGTGTCAGTGAGCAACCTTACTGTAAGGAGGGATTGGTTGTTAACTCTCCCAAGGGTACCACCTACTGTGTGCAAAGCACAGAGCTAGTTCACTGGGAGCCCTGGGATGGAAACTGTTATTCAGACTCAAAATACAGGTGTGGGGGTTATTTTTTTTCATTATCCCATAATGTCTCACTCATTTTATTAATTTCTCTGCCTATCCCCACTCTGAACTACTTTTTTCTCTCAGAATGAAGAAATTACCACAACTTTCTTTGAACAGTCCATCATTTGGGTCCCAGCAGAAAAGCCAATTGAAAACCGAGACTTTCTTAAAAATTCCAAAATTCTGGAGATTTGTGATAATGTGACCATGTATTGGATCAATCCCACTCTAATAGCAGGTATGGCTTTCTTCTCCTCCTCCTCCTCCTCTTTCCAAAGTCAGTAACAGGTTAATGTTCCCAGCATTCAGAGACTACATTTCTAGAAAAAATAAATGATCTGCTTATATCTTCTTAGATGACACTGTATATGCTGACTGCCAGTGAGGAGGGAATTTTTCACAGCCAGGTTATAAATTAGATAAATTAATGCTGACAGGCTTTTAAATATCCCAGCAAAGGTAACACCACCTTAATGTGACCAATGATAGCAAAAAGCGAATCTGTCTTTCTTAGTACATCTATGTTTATTGCACTCAGGATACTAGACTATTGCTCAAATCACTGTGTGTTCAACCCAAGACCAGAGGAGAGAAGAGCCAAAACAATGCTCTGTTGTCTCAAGAAGGATTCTCTATGTCAAATGGTGGCCTTCTTCCCAGATGATAGGACAGTCACTGCAATACAAATTTCTCTGTGGCTGTTTTAGGAATCACTATAAAAGTAATTGAAGGCTAGAGGTCCAGAGTAGAAGAGTTCAGCTCTGAACTTCCAGTCAGCCCATAGAGAAGACAAAGGTCTCTGGATATATTTTTCTGCCAGGCTAATGTATAATTTGGCTTCCCTCATTGTGTACAGCATAGACTACTATATTACTCAAGAGGGGCCACTCGAACCAATGCAGGCATCTATTGGTACTGTTGTGCCTTGAAAAAAAAAAGGCGATTAAATGCAATGTGGTACCCTGGATTGGATGCTAGAACTTCTGCTTCAGCGTGTTTTTTTTCTAAAGGACATTGGTGGAAATAATGAACTCGGAATAAAGTTTGTAGTTTAGCTAATAGTATCATACCAATGCTAATTTCTTAGTTTTGAACATTGTATTATGGTTATGTAAGATGCTAACATTAGGGAACTGGGTGAAAGGTATACAGGAACTCTGTACTATCTTTGCAACTCTTCTGTGAATCTGATTATTTCTAAATAGAAATTTTTAAAATAGTTAAAACAGGGAAGAGTAAGGGTGACAGAGGAACAGAGAGTACCAAATCAAATTAGGCAACATACACATATTTGAGTACCTACCGTGGATAAAATCATTTTGGAAGACACAGAGATCCCCTGTCCTCAGTCTCTAATTTAGTGTGCTAACGAGGCAAAGCAGTAAGCGTTTGATGCCAAATGAGCAAAGAAGAGGTCTGTTTACGTGGGAATAGTCAAATTTGTTTTGAAAAATCTCTTTAAGATATCAGCTGAAAGAGTTTGGAAAAGTGGTTCATGCATGTCTAAATGATGATAGTGAGAAGACACAGGGAAAATCTCTACCCTCAAATGCTAATATCCCAATCACTTCTTTCAGAAACTTTTGCAAAGCAGTTGTATCCCAACTTTGTATTTATTACTTTAGTTTCAGAGTTACAAGACTTTGAGGAGGATGGTGAAGATCTTCACTTTCCTACCACCGAAAAAAAGGGCATTGAACAAAATGAGCAATGGGTGGTCCCTCAAGTGAAGGTGGAGAAGACCCGTCATGCCAGACAAGCAAGTGAAGAAGAACTTCCAATAAATGACTATGTGAGTTATGTTTCTGTTTTCTTGTTAGCGGAAAAACAAAACCCTCAAATTTCATATGCTAAATTAGTATCCCTCAGATCAAAGTCATTGAAAGGAAAATAATCATTGTTTTAACAAAAAATATTTAAGAAACTTGGAATCCCTAGGAGGCTCATTTAAAATCAGTCTTGATCCCTACTGAGATATCTCCATGATAAGGCTAACAACTAAATTTCTCACCAGTCCCCAACTCATATAATCTTATAGTCCTCTTCCTAGTGAACCTTCTCCTCCAACACTGGCTTCTTCTTCTTTCAGACTGAAAATGGAATAGAATTTGACCCCATGCTGGATGAGAGAGGTTATTGTTGTATTTACTGCCGTCGAGGCAACCGCTACTGCCGCCGCGTCTGTGAACCTTTACTAGGTTACTACCCGTATCCCTACTGCTACCAAGGAGGGCGGGTTATCTGTCGTGTCATCATGCCTTGCAACTGGTGGGTGGCTCGCATGCTGGGGAGGGTCTAGTAGCAAGTTTGAGCTCATTTCTTAAACTTCAGACAGCCAATATATAATAAATGCATGCTATTCAATGAATTTCTGCCTATGAGGCATTTGGCTCCTGGTAGCCAGTACTCCAGAATTACTTGTTGGTAATTCCTCTCTCATGTTCTAATAAACTTCTACATCATTGTCAATGGCCTGATTGCTACTGAACACACTGGGTAAGTGCTTGCTGAGAATATTTCCTGCAACTGAGATGGAGCAGATCTGTGTAACATGGATGACAACAATGGAAACTTGCATTTCATCAGGTTTGGGGAGTAGGAAAGGGCAAAGCATAAGAATTCTTAAATACCGTATTTTACTGTGAGGTAATGAGAAAGTGGGAATGAGAGGCTGATGATAAAATGTCCCCCTAACTAATGCATAAAAATGTGTCCTTTTGTACATAGCCCCAATGTTTAATTATGTGAGAGACATACTGTGGACTCGCTTAAGCATTTATTAAGCCGCTGGACAGGCAACACTAAAATATTCCAAGTGCTCAGACTCAGCAAAGGAGAATGCTAACCTAGCAAAAAAGGGGTTCTAGGCTCTCCTGTGAACAGAAACTCAACTTTGGACAAATTCAACACTTCATAACCCTTAAGTCTGACCTGTCTTTAGATTCGCATCTAGTTACATAACTTTCCAAGGCAATTGTCTGGAAAAGGTAGACCCATAAATATCATTCAGAGAAACAGGCATCATAGGAAATCACTGAGGTGAGGAGTCAAATGGGATTTTTCCCCTCCAAAACCACTAGGAACTAGCAGTATGCCACTTTCTTAAAAGGAAGGGCCAGGCCTAATTCCTTATTCCCTGATACTTTGCTTGGGAAAGGGAAAAGGAGTAAAGGGGAGACAAAAAGAAGTGGTTAGAGAGTAATGCTAACCTCGATGTTCCAGTCAATCTGTTCAACCAATCTGTCACTCCTTCCGATTTCATTTGAATGTAGCCCCTTTATTGCTCAACTTCAAAGTTATTGTGTCATGAAAATATCTGTCTGGCACTTTCCATCAGAAAAGCATTTTCAAAGAGTAAAGTCTTCACCAAGATGCCTGTGGGCCAGGAATCATCCCCCCATTTACTAGTAGTTGAGGAAGCAAATAGAAGAAGATTTGGCCAAGGATGAGTTAAAATTAGCCAGCCATTAATTGATAATTAGCATACATGCTATAATTGGATTGCCAATTTTCACCAAATGAGAACACAATAAAGCATAACCAATGATGCAACATTACTGAAAAGATTTTCTTTTTATTAATGATTTAGAACACATCTGAGAATTTTGGAGTACTTCAATGATCATAATAGGCATTAATTTATAGTCTGAATAGAAAAATGTAAAACATATGAAATTAATTTGAGGTTGTATGGAATTTATGATGTTCCCTATCATTGTTTTTAATAAATTATTCATTTTTAACATTGATTTTTAAGATCAACCAATAATTTTAAATTCCTGTGATGCTCAATTTTATGCAGTCTACATTTTATTACATATACTATGCTCTATGGGGGATACATGAAGTGATGGTATACTCTACATTTCCAAAAAAAAACAAGACACCGAATTTTATAAGCCCAAGTAAAGAAACTTATAAACAACAACTAATTATAGTTGTATATGGCATGCTATATACACACACACACACACACACACACACATACACACGAGTTATAGAAGTTTCCATGTCACATTTTAGGGCTAACAATTCCTAGTAACATTATTTTAACTCAAGAAGTATTTCTTGTTCAAATAGATTCTTCAACCACCACATAATTTCACATTGGGAAAGTATGATCCCCTTAATGAGACAGACAAAGAGTTCAAAAGAAAATACAAGGACATGCTTAAAGAAGCATTCAAATCATTTCAAGCTTAGGGGGATGAAATAATCAAAATCGCAAACAAATAAGCCGAAACACATTAGTCTGTCACTTCATATAAGCTGAGGCCAAGTTGGAGAAAGTGTGATATTGTTCTGCTGTCCTAGATTTTGTACTCTCTTTCAAATCCTGTGCAGACTCCTTACATCACACTTTGCACTTCTCTTAGGCCAACCCCACTGAAGCTAGAGTTGCCTCTCTTACTTCTACCACCCTTCTCTAAACCAAGCCTTGCCCATTACAAGGAGGGACAACAAAGTAAATTTGACCTCCCAAACCAGAGACCTCACAGTAATTCTAATTATCTCTGTCCTCCTCCACTTGTCTCATGCCAAACACTTGCAGCTTGTTCTCCTAAACTACCCTTCAATTATGTTTATGGTCCAGGCCACAGTTATACTTATTTCTTAGCACAGCTGTTACAACCTCCTCCCTGTTGAAGTTCCCAGGCTATAGACTGAATGTAGAATGAATATTTTTATATAAAGTTTATTTTTCACTTACAGACTTTATAAATGCCATTTCCTTTCCTGAAATCTGTAATAGTTACTTATTACATTAAGGTTTAGGCCTAACTTGCATTCAGATAGTTCTTCCTCAAACCACCTTTAACCACCATCTCATATCCCTTTTCTTCTCCTATTACCTTACCCACCCCCTTTGCTTATCTGGGGGACATTAGCTTCCTGCTCTATTTGTGCAGTCATTCCATCTCCTTTACAGAGTTTTCTCTCACTAATTTGAAGAGATTAAAAATCCCATTTTTCTTTTACCTAAATATGAAACCTAAATTTTCTCTACTTCATTTTATGCCTGTATACGTTAACATATTACTCACTGCATGTACCATTTGCATATGGGTTTACTTGCAAATTCTAAAAGAAAGCCTACATACTCTACCATTTTGTTCTGTCCAGAGCCTAGTACAGTATCTAAAGCACAGAAGTGGCTTTTAATTTTTGTTTTATTAAAGGCAATGAGAAAGAAAAGAGGGAAGAAGATAGAGGAAAAAGAGTTGTTGTAAAATAGTACAGTTACACGGCATTTCAGAATATTAAAAAGTTAGCTTAGCCCTAGCCAGTATGGCTCCATGGGTAGAGTGTCAGCCTGTGGACTAAAGGGTCCCAGGTTCAATTCTGGCCAAGGGCACATGCTCGGGTTGCAGGCTCAATTCCCCCACCCCGCACTGAGTAGTGGGCATGCAGGAGGCATCCAATCAATGATTCTCTCTTATCATTGATGTTTATATCTCTCTATCTCTCTCTCCTCCTCTCTGAAATCAATATATATATATATATATATATATATATATATATATATATAACTATATAAGCTTTAATAGAGCTATTTAATGCTGTATTTTATTACTGTTATTTCTGTTGAAATTTGTGATGAACGTTCTTATCTTACTCAAATCTATCTATTTTGGTATACCTTATCTTTTGACACAGTCTATTTCTACAAGTATAAAGAATTCCTCTAATCCCAGAATGATCAAAAGCAGTGATGATTGCCCACAGCTCGATTATCTATTTCCATTATACAAAGGCAGATTTTTTGCATTTTCTTCTCAATTTTCAATGACTCCATGTTTAAAAAAGATGAAAAAAGGCAAAAGAACACAGCTGCTGTGAAATCACAAGAAATATATTACCTTTCAGATTCTTTGGGGATCTAAACTTCAATCAAGAAAAGCCAGGTAAGGCAACGCTATCCATTGTTCCCACTCAGCATAAGGGCACTATGCATTAGTGTGCTCAGTGCCTTTCCTGAACACCTAAAATGGCTCTTTGGCAGGACTAGGGGCAAAGGAAATCTATTTGGAGTCTTTATATATAAGGCTTACTGTCTGGCTGAGTCCAAAACTGTCACTTTGGCTCCTAAAGTCTAACGCTGAAAGCTTACTGAGATAAATATGGACCTTCTCATTCAGGCTGTCAGGAAATGCGTGGATCTATTTTATTTATACACTTAAAATGATTTCATTTGGCCTTTTTTTTGGAAGAAGTTTTATTCTGGGGCATAATTTTGCTGACAACATTCTGTTCCTGAACAAGAAAGCTAAGTGGCTTCACATTAAAAACCAGGTATGAATGTACACACACAAAATATTGTCGTGGCTCATTTCAAAGTTCTGCTCCTCAGTCTCCTCCAGTATTTTTAATTAATTCTCATGAAAGCTACTTACCCAAGGACTACATTGATAATTTATTTAAATCAATAGTCAAGTCTGGCATTTGTGGTGTAATGAGTGAATTAGTCATTTATATACTTACTAGAGGCCCGGTGCACAAATTCATGCACCAGGGGGGTCCCTCAACCTGGCCTGCAGAATCAGGCCAAAACCGGCTGTCCAATATCCCCTGAGGGGTCCCGGATTGCAAGAGGGCACAGGCCAGATGGAGGGACCCCACGGTGCACAATTGGGGCCAGGAAGGGACCATGGGAGGGCTCTAGGGCATGTCCAGCCCGTCTTGCCCAGTCCCAATCAGCTGAACCCCAGCAGCAAGCTAACCTACCGGTCAGAGCGTCTGCCCCCTGGTGGTCAGTGCACGTCATAGCAAACGTTTGAGCGGCCTTAGTATATCATTAGCATATTACGCTTTGATTGGTTGAATGGCCTACCAGTCAACTGAACACTTAGCATATTAGGCTTTTATTATATAGGATTGCTTTGATATTGGGTTCCTTTATTGAACACTCAAGCCTATTGTCTTTCCTACAAGGCCTCAGAAAGAGAGAGGCAGTTGAAGCAAGAGAAACAGACCAAGCCACAATAAATCCCTCAACCAAAACAAAGTCCAGCAACTCCATAGTGTTGAGATGCTCTCTAACAGTGATATGAATATATTGTTTATATTTATCCTTCCTTGCTGATGCTATCATTTGCCATTCTGAATTTTCCACTGACAGCAGTATTTTTGCTAGTCTTACTTACAGAGATGTTAGCTACTAAAACACATTCAGGCTTATATCATTATCAATCATCAGTGAACCAAGAACAAGACACTTGCCAAAGGTTGGGGATTTAGCTCTGGTTGATTTGCTGAAGCAGAGAGTAAAAAAGTAGTAGTGTGACTAGCTACAAATAGAACACAGGGATTTGAGCTTGTTTATTTTGCATGGGGTATGCCACTCACAAATTCACTGTGTCCACAGAAATCCATTTATTGGGGTGAGGGTTACTTCTTCATAGCAGTATTGCTCTAGCTTTGTGTAGCTATCTGGTATACCAAGGTGATATAAATCCCCCATGTTGCCAATAATAGCTTTTGATGTTTTGGTTATGCTACATCATATCATGTTCAAATCAGAATGGTTTGTAGTAGACCTTTTACCTTCCCTGTTCCTCCAAACTACTTATCTCTTTGAGGGTGTCTTTCTACCAAGGTATGCCAATCTAGGGTAATTGTTACACTAATAATCAACAAGCTGTGGAGAACAGAGCATTTGGCTCTGCTAGATACTGTGGCAGAGAGAAAACAGGCTACCCTCATTATTGTCTAGTCATTTATAATATACTAGAGGCCCAATGCATGAAATTCGTGCAAGAGTAGGCCTTCCTTCCACCGGCTGACGGCACCGGCTTCCCCCCAGCACCTGGGACCCGGGCTTCCCTCACAGAGGGAGGCCCTGCCCACCTGCCACAGCCCACCAGTTTGTTGCCTGGGCCTCCCTCTTTGGGGTGATCATAGAGACCCCCGATTGATCACCCTGCTGGCCGGTGGCCTGGGCCTCCCTCTGCGGGCGATCATGGGGCGATGGCTGGGCCCCTGACCAATTGCATCACACCTGCCTTGGCTGGCCTGGCGCCAATGGGTGTCATAGCATGGTCCCAGATGGTCATCTGGATGGTCATCCGGATGGTCGTCCCACTGTTCAGCCATTCAGCCGATTTGCATATTATACTTTTATTATATAGGATGGCATGATAAGATCTATACCCTCTAAACAAGAAAGTATGACAGATTGTGTTCAGAAAGATTCAAGAGAGCAAGAATTCTCCATATACTCTCAGAGATGGAAAACTTCTCTTTCAAAATCCAACAGTGATGGCTTTCTCAGATTAGTCTACCAATTTTGCTGAGAGATACCACAAAGCCCTGATTTCCCAAATATATGTGTTTTCTGTCTCTTTAAGATTAAGTTCAGTTGCATATAACAGAAATTCCCCAAATAACATGACTAACACAAGGTAGAAGTAGGTAGTGCAGATAGTCCAGTCAACTGACCCACACATCTATCTTTCTGCTTCACCATCCTCAGTATGTGATCACCATCCTCAGTATGTGATTTCCATCCTCAAGGTCATCTCATGATCTGAGCTAACTCTAGTTCTAGTCATCATGTTCAAATTCCAGATTGTCATAAAAAAAAAAAGCTGGGAAGGACAAAAGGCCACTCTCTATCTTTTTTTTTAATTTTTAAAAAATATATTTTATTGATTTTTTTTTACAGAGAGGAAGGGAAAGGGATAGAGAGTTAGAAACATTGATGAGAGAGAAACATCGATCAGCTGCCTCCTGCACACTCCCTACTGGGGATGTGCCTGCAACCAAGGTACATGCCCTTGACTGGAATCGAACCCGGGACCCCTGAATCCGCAGGCCGATGCTCTATCCACTGAGCCAAATGGGTCAGGGACACTCTCTATCTTTTAGGGAGACTTTTGCTTACATTTTATGAGCCTAAACTCATAAACTTAGTCACATGGCCAAATGTAGCTTCAAAGGAGACTCATAATAGTCTTTGTTCTAGGTACCTTATCACACCAAATAAAATCAAGATTCTGTTACTGAGGAAGAAAGTGAGAAGTCATGCTGGGGGAGGCAGTTGCCCATATTGGCCACACCTAGTAACTTGTTACAGGATCTAGAATCTCTATTATTAAAGATATCCCTTTTACATTAAGTTTCTGTCTCTCACAATCTCTGTTAAATGCAAATATATTACTTGGAAAGTGATAAAACAAATTAAGAGCCCTTCTCATATGATCACAAACCAGTCTCTAAGATAAACTTTTTCTCTGAAGAATGTGACCATAAGTAAAGGGAACAATAACACTAATGAGGAAACAAAGAACATGTTAAAGAAAAGCATGCACAGGACTCTGTGAAGTCAAGGCACCACAGGTTGAAAGGCTGAAGATAGGGAGAGAACCAAAACAAATTTTGCTTACTTCACAATTTTGCTGAGGGCTAACCCCACACATCTAGATTGATACAGTGGTGTTCAGCTGCTATAGAGTACAGGTTATACCCAAAGACAGTATATCACAACGCAAATAATTCCATTTACGTACTACTATCTTTTACAAGGATTTTGTTTGTTTTTACTTTTTACCAGTGAAGGTGGTGGGAGGGGTGTTATACTAGGAGATTTATAACTAGTTAGGAAAAGAAAAAACAACTTTCAAATAACTATATGGAGTTCTTATTTTGAAATAAAAAAGAAAGCACCATTTTGAAGAAAAGCATGGGACAGATTTGTCCTTTCAAAAATCCTCATCAGTTTATATAAAATGAATATTATTCATCAAGAGGTTTAGTTTGATAGAATTCAATTGAATAGAGAAAGTTCATATTCTACATTATGGGGAATCAAAGTGTGTCTAGTAGAGCAGTATAAATTTTACAACACATCATACTGAGAGCAGTTGTGAAAATCTAAGGCCAGAAAAAAACAAGTTCTATTTTACTGTCACCCAGGGAATTTCCCTTTTCTTTCAAGCAGCTAATAATCCACACTTATTTTTCTAAGTCTTCATTTTTTGCACCACCAATAGATCCCATCCATCATGCCAATGAGTATGGCTTTGGAGATATAAAAGTATGTAACCAATTTATAGACCAATTCCAGGAGCCTTTGTATTCAGAGAAATTACAATGACTATTTAGGCCACCGGAGGGGAAAAATAAATTTAAAAAATTATTAGTTTGAAACATATTCATAGTCTTCAGGGCAACCAACACAAACTGATTCCCTACAGCACATTCATAGTGAGTATTCAATAAGTATTAACCAGCATTCCCCAGTGTTTTGACCCAGTATTACATTTAGGCATTTTATGAATGAAGCCCATTTCAAATACTGAGAGAATTCTTCATAGAAATTCTACTTTTCTTGATATTCAGTCCAATATTTTTTCTAAAGCTTGTTTTTCTAGTGTCTACATTGTATTAATGAACTAATCCTTCCCTTTGAGTTCATTGAGTTCATGAAAAGTTATACAGAAAGGTTGTCATTGGAGAGTATTGCTATCATGGTCTAAAGGTATTTTGACTTTGAGGGATTGGGAGATGGGGAGGAAAAGCTGATCTGTGTTTTAGCTTTTCTGCAAAGCCACCCAAACCTCCACCTTTCCATTTCCTTTTAGATGATAATTAAATGGCCTGTAAGAGCTGAGCAGAACACCTCAAAACAAAGAAAATTGAAATTTATCTTTCATCAAACATTCCAGTATTTCTCTCCAGGTGCCTAATTCCACATGTCAAAGTACATTGTTTTCAAAAATAGAATATTCCTGGGGCCGTGGGAGCTAGTCCTGGAGGGTGGGAGTGGCCAGGGAGGGGTCAATTGAGGAAAAAGGAGACATTTGTAATACTTTAAACAATAAAAAAGAAAAAATATATATAAATAAAACAAAAAATAGAATAATTCAACATCTCATCATTTTTCTTATCTTTTTCTCTACATTTCACATCCTATTCTGAAGTGTTCAACTGGAAAGCATGTTACTCATGAAACAAGGGCTGTTTCATTTTATAGAGTGGCATGCTTATGAGACCATACTTTTTTAGATTTAAACGTTTTATTTTGTGTCATCTTTGAAAAATGAACAATCCCAACTTGAGAATAACATTCCTACCCCACACAGAAGTGCCCCTGTCCCTTATTATCCAGCTCCCAGGAAAAGATTTCCATACTAAAATAGAGGAAAGACCATCTCAGACTTCTTTGTTATACAGAGCCTAACATCAATAGACTGACTGTGCTCCCTACTGGTAAAATCAAGAGCTACAGCCAACATCAAAAATTTATTTGACAAAAGCCTTATAGAGCTAGAAATTTAAAATATGTTTACTGTGTATGCCCAGGATACCTTGCCAACTGAGTTCAAAAAATGCAAGAAAAGATTATTCATTCATTACCCTGAAAGCAGAAGCTAGTGAAGACAGAGCAGCTCTTGAGTCAAGCAGAATATGGATTCATATACTAGGACGATTTGACATTATTGTCAGTGTTACTAGCTGCTTACTGTGTTCTGACCAAACCATATCTAAATATAAGCAGGTCCAGTGTTTCTCAAACTTTAGTCTACATCAGAAGCTCTTGGGATACCTGTTTTAAATGTACAGTCTTAGATCCAAGGCCCAGAAAATCTGGTACTGCAGGTTTGGGATGAATCTCTGAAATCTGCATTTTATCAATTCTTTCCTCCTCTGGTGATTCTCACACACATAGTTCAAGGAATACATTTTAAATAACATTGACATATTTTTAAACAAAATATCCTGATATGGTCAAAATAATGACTGACTTGTATGTCAGCAACACCATCATCAGAACTGTGATCTCCCTGGTGGGATTGCAGGAAAGCCTCTGGTTTCCTGGCTTTTATACATATCAGCTCTCTGCTTCTACCTGCCTTACTGGCTACTGTTAGGTGCCTGGACAAAAGAGAACATTTTTAAAATATATAAATTTTTATTGATTTGAGAAAGAGAAGAAGGGAGAAGGAGAGAGAAAAAAAACCATCAATATGAGAGAGAAACATTTATTGGTTGCCTCCTGCATACATCACAACCAGTGTTCAAACCCACAACCTGGGTATGTGCCCTGACCAGGAATCTAACAGGTGACCTTTTGGTACATGGGAGGACACTCAACCAACTGAGCCAGGGCATGAGAGCATCTTTAATTAATAATACTAACTATACTAGCTAACATTAACTGAGTGCTTTTTATTTGCCCAGTACTAAGTGCTTTTCTTTTATTAACTAATTTAATCTTATTAATCCTATGGATGACATAGAAACTATTAATATTCTTATCTTACAAGTGAAGAAACTGAGATATTGCCCAAGGTCACATACCCTGCAAGTGACAGAGCCAGGATATGAAGGCAGGCAGTCTGGCTCCAAAACCCATGCACTTAACCACTATGTTATACTAAGAGCCTACATTTAAAAGGGAAAGTACAAGTGTGTTATTTTTTCTTTGTGATTATATGATTTTCACTTTACTCACTAAGGCCCAAAAGTACAAAATTACTGTGAGAAAAAAAAAGATTTAAAGTATAGCCCTTTATCAGAGGCTTACTTGATCAAGCTCAATTTCTCTGAATAGTATGTGATCACGGTAATACCCACTATAATGCTTTTTATAATGCTTTCCGTGTTCTTTGCTAATTCATTGCCTCACTTAAGAGATTTGAAAACCGAGACATTAAGCAAATTTCCCAAGGTCACCACGGAGTTGATGGTGGCACCTTAGTAAGACCTGCTCATCTTCCCCTCCACCTCTAATTCCTGCATGCTCTTCACTCAGTCCCTCTACAGACTGGCCTGATTTAAGTAGCACAATATCCATAGCCTGGGAATGGCCATGCATGGAGGATATAAAAGAACAAACTGTGTATTAAGCAAATTTGTCATGGCTTTTGGAAACCACAATAGTGTCCCAAAGACAACTAACATAATTGAAGACATCAGCCTAAACAAGGGAGATGTTTTCTTTATAGTAGTCATGATAAATCTCTCTCTCTCTGAACTTTACCTGGCATTAAGATATATTAGGTTTTCAATTGCAGACCTCAGTTTTTTTCCTCATTGTTTTTTAAATATTCATCCATGGATATGTTTTCATTATTTTTTTTAGAGAGAGGAAAGGAGAGAGAACAAGAGAGAAACATCCATATGAGAGAGAAATCTCCAACAGTTGCCTCCCATATGTGTCCTGACCCGGGATGAACCCACAATCTAGTTATGTGCCCTGATCCAGAATCCAACCCGCCATCTTTTTTGGTGCATGCGGTGATGCTCCAACCAACTTAGCCACCCAGCCAGGGCTCCTCATCTTTTTTAACCTCACTTTAAACATCACTATTTCCTTCTGTTGGTGTAAGAAATAAGCACCTCTGTAGAAAAATTTTATGAGATTATTTGAGTCAAACTGATGGCAATTGCCAGGAAAGAAGCCAGAAATCAACCTAAACCACTACGCTCAATTAATATTTGACAAAGGAGGCAAAAGCTTACAATGGAGTCAAGACAGACTCTTTAATAAATGGTGTTGGGAAAATTGGACAGATACATGCAAAAAATGAAAGTACACCACCAACTTACACCATACACAAAAATAAACTCAAAATGGATAAAGGACTTAAACATAAGACAGGAAACCATAAAAAATCTTAGAAGAATCCACAGACAGCAAAATCTCAGACACATGCCAAAGCAATATCTTTACCAATACAGCTCATAGGGTAATGGAAACTAAAGAGAAAATAAACAAATGGGACTACATCAAAATAAAAAGCTTCTGCACAGCAAAAGAAACCATCAACAAAACAACAAGAAAGCCCATTGCATGGGAGAACATATTTGCCAATGTTATTACCGATAAGGGTTTAATCTCCAACATTTATAGGGAACTCATACAACTTAACAAAAGGGAAATAAACAACCTAATCAAGAAATGGGCAATGGACCCAAATAGATACTTTTTGAAAGAGGACATACAGAAGGCCAAGAGGCATATGAAAACATGGTCAACGTCACTAATCATCCAAGAGATGCAAATCAAAACAACAATGAGGTACCATCTCACACCTGTCAGAAAGGCTATCATCAACAAATGACAAGTGCTGGCGAGGATGCGGAGAAAAAGGAACCCTCATGCACTGCCGGTGGGAATGCAGACTGGTGTAGCCACTGTGGAGAACAGTATGGAGTTTCCTCAAAAAACTAAAAATGGAACTCCCATTTGACCCAGTGATCCCACTTCTAGGAATATATCCCAAGAAA
>NW_005361652.1:4380248-4380843 GCF_000412655.1 Myotis brandtii | reverse complement strand
AAGTCACATGTGTAATACCTTAATTAGTAAAGAAAAACAGAAAAAATAATCTCAAGGAATTGAGAAAATGTTCCAGAGAATGGGAGTTTTGCACCGTTTTATTTTTATTTTTTGAATAAATCTTTATTATTCAGATTATTACAGTTGTTCCTCTTTTTCTCCCCCATAGCTTCCCTCCACCCAGTTCCCATCCCACCCCATGCCCTTACCCCGCCCATTGTCCTCGTCCATAGGTGTAAGATTTTTGTACAATCTCTTCCCACACCCTCCACGCTCCCTCCCCCCCACCCCCCAATAATTGTCAGTCCACTCCATTTCTATGCCCCTGATTCTATTACATTCAACAGTTTATTCTGTTCATCAGATTTTTTATTCATTTGACTTTTAGATTCACTTGTTGATAGATATGTATTTGTTGTCACTTTGTTTTTCATAATTTTTTATCTTAACCTTTTTCTTCTTCTTCCTCTTCTTAAAGAATACCCTTCAGCATTTCATATAATACTGGTTTGGTAGTGATGAACTCCTTTAGCTTTTTCTTGTCTGTGAAGCTCTTTATCTGACCTTCAATTCTACATGATAGCTTTGCTGGGTA
>NW_005361652.1:4373869-4379617 GCF_000412655.1 Myotis brandtii | reverse complement strand
TTTTCTGTCATTATTTCTTCAAATAGGTTTTCAATATCTTGCTCTCTCTCTTCTTCTGGCACCCCCATAATTCAGATGTTGGTATGCTTGAAGTTGTCCCAGAGGCTCCTTACACTATCTTCATATTTTTGGATTCTTTTTTCTTTTTGCTTTTCCGGTTGGGTGTTTTTTGCTTCTTCGTATTTCAAATTATTGACTTGATTCTTGGGATCCTCTCATCTGCTGTTGGTTGCACCCTGTTTTATACATTAGAATCAAAGGAGATGTAAGGAGGGTCATATGAAATACATTGGTGGTAAACTAAGTGGTAGGAGAAAGCAAAGCAGGGAAATCTCTGGGATTGGATCAAAAGGTAAAATGGAGAGACACATACTTCTTTTACATTGGCAGGTACAGGATAGTTAATATTAACATTTACAGCACATAGATATGGAATTTGGGGAATAAGATGACAATGAGGGGTTCTATAGTTTTGGGCTCTAGTGTAGTATGTGTGCCCTGAGGAGTCTGGAAAAGGAGGTTACTCTGACACTTTGAAGGTATGTTATCTTAAGTGCAAAAAGACAATAGACAAACTCACTTAAGATAAAGATTGACCTTTGTTAAGGAAGCCACAAGCCTAGGATATGACTACCCACCATAACCCACTTTTAGTTAGGAATTTTAATGTTCAGATCATCCTATGTAGTTGCTTTTGATCTCCCATGCAGGCCTCCCCTGAGCTTGTCAGGTTTAGTATGTGGCATCTTTTTTATCCACACTTCTCTATACCAGTCTCATAAAATACTTTTTTCTTTTAATTCTTTATTGTTGAAAGTATTACATATGTCCCCCTTGTCCCCCATTGACCTCTCCCAGCCTGCCCTCCATCCCCACCTCCCAGCCCAGGCTTTTACCCCCTATTGTCTGGGTCCATTGGTTATGCTTATATGCATACCAGTTCTTTGGTTGATCTCTACCCTCCTCTGCCCACCCTCCCCTGCCTTCCCTCTGAAGTTTGACAGTCTGTTGGATGCTTCTCTGTCTCTGGATTTATTTTTGTTCATCATTTTATGTTGCTCATTATATTCCACAAATTAGTGAGATCTTGTAATACTTATCTTTCTCTGACTGGCTTATTTCACTTAGCATAATGGTCTCCAGGTCCATCCACGCTGTTGCAAATGGTAAGAGTTCTTTCTTTTTTTACAGCTGCGTAGTACTCCATTGTGTAGATGTAGCATGGTTTTTTAATCCACTCATCTGCTGATGGGCACTGAGGCTGTTTCCAAATCTTAGCTATTATAAACTGTGCTGCTATGTTCATACGGGTGCATATATCCTTTCTGATCGGTGTTTCTGTTTTCTTGGGATATATTCCTAGAAGTGGGATCACTGGGTCAAATGGGAGTCCCACTTTTAATTTTTTTTGAGGAAACTCCATACTGTTTTCCACAGAGGCTGCACCAGTTTGCATTCCCACCAGCAGTGCACAAGGTTCCCTTTTCTCCACATACTCACCAGCACTTGTCATTGTTGTTTTGTTTATGATAGCCATTCTGATAGGTGTGAGGTGATACCTCATTGTCATTTTGATTTGCAACTCTCGGGGGATTAGTGAGTTTGAGCATGTTTTCATGTGTCTTTTGGCCTTCTGTATGTCCACTTTTGAGAAGTGTCTATTTAGGTCCTTTGCATTTTTTGATTGGATAGTTTATTTCCCTTTTGTTAAGTTGTATGAGTTCCCTATAAATTTTGGAGTTTAAACCCTTATCGGTGATAACATTGGCAAATATGTTCTCCTATGCAGTGGGCTCTCGTTATTTTGTTGATGACTTTTAAAGTAGCCTAAAGATAATAATAGTCTTCTCATGCCCTCTACAATCAATTTGTGAGCCCAAAGCATATGCAATCCTTTCTAGTTGCAATTGTGATAGAAACAGGTCCCTAGTAGCTAGCCAAAATATTTGTGAGCAACTATAAATTCTAGTCAGTGCTTACCAGGACCACAGAGCAATTTATGAGAAGGAGCTGCACTCACTATCCTGAGGCATCATGCCAAATTCCAGAGCTTAGGACTCCATTTTTTCCAACAATCCCCATGACTGTTAATAGCGTGAAATCATCCAAATCAATGAAACAATGGCCATAGCAGGTTTTGAATGATGGCTTTATCCCCAAATTGCTTTTACAAACCATCAGAAAAACCACTTTAGTAATAAGCCATGCTCTGTGATGCTCCTACATCTACAACTGCTTTTCTCCCCTTGCTTAGCTCCAATAGACCTTTGAAATTGTGTGTGTGAAGTAGCATAGTTGGCCTTATACTAAGCTGCTTTATCATATTTATGATATTATAACCAAGTTAAAAATAAATAAGTAAGTTAATGGTTTGAGGCACCATTTTCTGAACTACTGAACTGCCAAAAACCAAGAAGATTCTCAGTATTGTCAGGTATATGTGAAGAAAGGCATTTAAATGTAGTAGTAGAAAGCATGTAATTAGTGTAGTGCAGCTATTTCGAGGGCAATTTGGCAATATCAAACAAAATTAGAACTACACATACATTTTTACTATTTCATAGTTTTGCATTGATTGTGCTGAAAAAAAAAGCTAACTGGTCCAGTCATAGGGCCTGATTAAATAAATTATATCAGATCCCTACTCTGGAACAGTACAGAAGATCTGATGACTTGATATAAAAATATCTCCAAGAGTTATTGTTAAATGAGAGAAAAAAGTAAGCTGAGAAGCAGCTTGCATAATAATATAATAGCTAACCAGGTAGGACTTCTAGAATGGCAGAGTGAGGGTTTCTGTAAACCCACTCTTTCATAAAAGCAACAAAAATGCTAGCAAAATTATAAAAATAAACTTTTTCCAGCTATCTGGAAGTTAACCAAAGGCCTGAAGCAATTGGGAGAGCATTTAATCAAGAAAAACTATTTAACCTTTCTAAGAACGCTTTCTGGCATTTTTAATTTGGTTTATTTCCAGGCCCCTCTCCTAGGTTCTACAGTAGCCTTGGAAAAAAGTAGACTCACAACCACGGTAGTTGTAAAGAAAACAATAACAACAGCAACAGCATCTCAGCCACCAGAGGGACAAACTCATCAAGTAACAGAAAACTATGGTCTAAATACAGGGTTTGGAGGAGACTGGGTTTGCTCAAAAAGAAAACCCCATCCTGTGAAAAAGATGAAAGGATTAACAAGTACAAATTGACAGTTAAAAATATTGTGGGGATGTAAAGTATAGCATAGAAAATATAGTCAATAATATTATAAGTATGTATGGTGTCAGATTGGTACTAGATCTATCGGGGTGATCACTTTTCAAGTTATATAAATGTCTAATCACTATATTGTACACCTGAAATTAATATAATATTGCATGTCAACTGTAATTGAAAAAAATTGTTAATCATCTTCAGAATATTGTCACTGTTTAGCCTGTCTTATAGCTACCTGGAAAGTCCTGTTTTTCATATTTGACATGACTCAGAGCTTGCTCCACATAAAAAGCCCTATCTTCAGAGCATTCCTTGCAAGCAATCAGCGGCAATTGTTGAACATCAAAATTGCCTGAGGTGCCTCTACCAGTTGGAAAATCAAGAACCTAGCCAAAAACTTAAAAGAAAGATCTAGGGAATTAGATATACATAGTGATTTTTAAAGAGCTCTGATATATCTAAGGATCTAGGCTGCTGCAAGTGTGTGCAGGGCTGTGTGCATGCCCAAGAAAGACCTGAGAGGACACCAGTCACTAATCTGTAGTTAACCTTAAAGCTCTATGCAAGCCAGAAGTGAAGGCTAAGGCTGAGTTGTAAGCTGTCTGCCTGAATGTTGAAGGCATGCCCTAAACAGCACAAAGTACCACCCCTATGCCGCCCTCCTAGGCAAATGATAGAATTATTGAGTCAAGGCATTTAAAGAAATATCTGAAAATCATTGTATATAATCTCTAAACTGAGTAGATTTATTTGGTCATACACTACAGGCAATACAACAGAATTAGGGCAGAAAAGTCACTAAATAATAGAACATGAATGAAATATCAACAACAAAAAACTTTGGGGAGGGGGAGGATATAATCCAAAATTTCCATATTATATTATTTAAAAATGTCCAGTTGTCCACAAAATACTCAGAGAGAAATAGAAAAAGATGGCTCATATACACCAGGGGGGAGCAGTCAATAGAAACTGTCCCTCAGGAAGATCAGACATTAGATTTACAAGACAAATAAGGAGTTTTGATAAATATGTTCAAAGAACTAAGGAAAAAAGGAAAACCATGTCTAAAAAATTAAAGAAAAAAGTACAATTATGTCTCACCAAATATAGAATATCAATGAAAAGAGAGATGGTTTTATTTATCTTTCTAATTAAATATTTATTGTTCAGATTATTACATTTGTTCCTCTTTTTCCCCCCACAGCTCCCCTCCACCCGGTTCCCACCGCACCCTCTGCCCTTACTTCCCCCCCCCACTGTCCTCATCCATAGGTGTACGATTTTTTTTTTCCAGTCTCTTCCCACACCCCCCACACCTCTTCCCCCCCGAGAATTGTCAGTCCACTCCCTTTCTAAGCCCCTGATTCTATTATATTCATCAGTTTATTGATTTTTAGATTCACTTGTTGATAGATATGTATTTGTTGTTCATAATTTGTATCTTTACCTTTTTCTTCTTCTTCCTCTTCTTAAAGGATACCTTTCAGCATTTCATATAATACTGGTTTGGTGGTGATGAACTCCTTTAGCTTTTCCTTATCTGTGAAGCTCTTTATCTGACCTTCAATTCTGAATGATAGCTTTGCTGGATAAAGTAATCTTGGTTGTAGGTTCTTGCTATTCATCACTTTGAATATTTCTTGCCACTCCCTTCTGGCCTGCAAAGTTTCTGTTGAGAAATCAGCTGACAGTCGTATGGGTACTCCCTTATAGGTAACTGACTTTTTTTCTCTTGCTGCTTTTAAGATTCTCTCTTTGTCTTTTGCTCTTGGCATTTTAATTATGATGTGTCTTGGTGTGGTCCTCTTTGGATTCCTTTTGTTTGGGGTTCTCTGCGCTTCCTGGACTTGGAAGTCTATTTCTTTCACCAGGTAGGGGAAGTTTTCTGTCATTATTTCTTCAAATAGGTTTTCAATATCTTGCCCTCTCTCTTCTTCTGGTACCCCTATAATTCTGATGTTGGTACGCTTGAAGCTGTCCCAGAGGCTCCTTACACTATCTTCGTATTTTTGGATTCTTTTTTCATTTTGCTTTTCCGGTTGGGTGTTTTTTGCTTCTTCGTATTTCAAATCTTTGACTTGATTCTTGCGCTCCTCTGGTCTGCTATTGGGTGTAATATTCTTTATTTCAGACCATGTATGCTTAATTTCTAGTTGTTTCTTTATCATAGCATCGAGGGTCTCATTAGTTTTCGTGAAGCTCTCCAAAAGTTTATTGCAAGCCCTCAAAATTGCGTTTTTTAGCTCTATATCCTCCATTTCTGTCATGTTTTTTTGTCTCCGCATTTTTTATGCTTTCTTGGTGCACCCCCTAGTGGTCTTTGTGCGCAGTCTTGTTCTAGTTGAGCCTTGATTGTTGTAGTTAATACTAGAGGGATTTGACCACCAGGCCGACTGGCTGTGTGAATCAGCTGTGTCTGCCGCGGAAAACTTCTGTCCTCTGGGGAGGTGCTAATCTAGCCTTTGCCTGAGGCGATCTGGCAAATGGCTCTGCGCAGGGCTTGGGCGGGGCGGGATCAACAGGGCAGGGCGGG
>NW_005361652.1:4366190-4373436 GCF_000412655.1 Myotis brandtii | reverse complement strand
CAGTTTCTCCCCGTATGAGTCTGGGTCCCCAGAGATTCGCCCAGAACTGGAGTTCAGACAAGTCGGGAGCTTGAGACTCCCTCCTGATTGAAAAGGACAACTGCATCCTCAGTTGCCAGCCCTTTCCACGTGTAATTCCGTACCTCTGCACTTTACTTCTATACCTCCTCTGAGTCTCAGTGTGCTTTTCTCTTTCCTTCTAGTTGTAGAATTTCCACTCAGCCAGCCTTCCTGTGGTTCTGGATGATGTCCGTTTTGTCTTTTAGTTTCCAGTGTTTACCTATGCCACCATCTTGGTTTTTTCAAAAGAGATGTTTTTAAAAGATCCACATAGAAATTCTTTAGTTGAAAAGTGCAATAATTGAAATAAAAAATTCAGTAGAAAGATTCAACAGCAGATTTGAACTGAGAGGAGAAAGAATCAGAGAATCCAAAAATACGTCAATTAAGATAAATCAGTAAGTAACAGAAAGTAAAAAGAATGGAGACAGAGCCTCACAGACCTGTGGGGAACTATCAAACATACCAATATACACATAATGGGAGTTCCAGAAGGAGAGGGGGAGTGAAGAAGGGGACAGAAAGAATATTTGAAGAAATAATGGCCTAAAATTCCCTAAATTTTATGAAAAAGTTTACACATCTAATAAGCTCAACAAACTTCAAGTAATATTGACTGCATCTCTGTACACAGGCAACAAACAATCCAAAAATCAAATTAAGAATGCAATTTCATTTATAATACCATCAACAAAATACTTAGAAATAACTTTAACAAAGGAAGCATAATACCTGTACACTAATAATAAGAAAACCGTACTGAGGGAAGTTAAAGAAGATATAAATAAAAATCAAACTACCATACAATGCAGTAATTCCCATCCTAGGTATCTATCTATTCAAGAGAAATGAAAACATACTAGTATGCCCACACAAAGAGTTGCATGGAGATATTTTCAGTGCCATTATTCATAATAGCCAAAAATTGGAAATGTCCACAAACTGGTAGATTGATAGACAAATATGGCATATTCATAACAATGGAATATTATTTAGCAATAAAAAGTAATAGACTACAGACCCATGCTACATCATGGATAACCTCAAAAACATTTTGTGAAATGTAAAGCACCAGACACAAGAGACCACACATTGTATGATTCTATTTATATGAAATGTCTATAAAAGGCAAAACTATGGAAACAGAAAGTAGATTAACAGTTGCCTAGAGTTAGGGGTAGGAACAGGTATTCACTATATTAAAAGTGTTCTACAATAGATTAAATCATTGATTTGTACACTTGAATTGGATTAATTTTATGATACGTAAAATGTATTTCAATAAATATATTTTTAAAATTGTAGCTAACATTTATATAGCTTTAGTATATACCATACACAGTGTTGAGTGCTTAGCATGTAGAAACTTATTTAATACTCATAACAACCCTATGAAATAGGTAATATTATTTATCCGTCTCTCATAAATTAGGAAACTGAGGCACAGAGAGATTGGGTAACTTGGTGAAGAGCACACATACAGTATAGAGATTGGATCCAAACCCAGTTAGTCTGTCTCCACAATCTGTAATTTTAACCATGTATAAACAAAGAATATACAGATATACTTGTATGTGGGAAAATGTAGAAGAAATCACAAGGAACCTTTGTCAGTAATTCCCTCTAGAAAGTGGGAATGAGGGTGGGCAGGAGAGGGAAATAAACCACTTTGAACTCTAATTTTGTTTAAATATTTCATAATTCATGTATTAATTTTGTATTTAAGCAACATCTATTTTTAAATTTAAAAATTCATTATCTTTGTCAGATTTTTACATTTTTAATTTTACCTAAACTTTTTGATATTTTCTAAATTCGTCAAGGTATGTCTTTAAGTCAAGTTCTCAAATAATCACCATGCCATGTTTTCTGTTGCATTTTGTTCTGCCAACTTCAGAGCCCCAGGATGAGGCTGAGGCCAAGAGTGTGGGTGGGGCTAAGGAAGACTTGATGAAAGAAGGGCCTATATTTCTTGTTCCTCTGCTTAAGCTAGGCTTTGATTGGACTGGATTCAAGGCTGCACTGAGCTACTTCGGTGTGTAGCTCTGAGTTCCCTAGGTGCCCCGGGGGGGGGGGGGCATGGGGGCCCTGCTGCCTTGCAAATTTCTGCTATCCTGCTGGGGTAGATTATATGTGTGAAGGTGAATATGTGCAAACAAACCCATTTAACTACAGCACAAGGTTGGATTTGTTCCTACAAGGTTAGAGTGATTCTGCCTCCAGCATACGTGTACGTCTGCAGCAGAGATTTATATTGGGAAGTGTCTTTTTCCACTTAATATTTAAAAGTATTCACAAGGGAATGCATTCTGAAAGCAGTGATGTGGAGTATCTTTATTAGCATAGGAAATATTAGTTTATAAACTTTAGGAAGCATTTGACTTTATGACAAATGCTTAAAAGAAAATGGGGCGGAGGGGTAATGTTTAAACTATAACTCTTTGTAATCCTTTCTTGGGTTCAAAAATGTTGTGGGGGAAAGGAGTAACAACATTTGTTTGTTTTACATACGTACTTGTTATGTTAACACCCTACAAGAGCATATTATGAGAAAATAGGATATTCTTTTTCATGAAGGTTTTCTTTTTAAAGATTTCATATGCAATGGAGATGGATTAAAAGCTATTTGAAGGAGAATCTTTTGTTTCTTACTTCTGTTCTCTGGCTATGGACTAGTGTCACATAATCCTTACATAATCTCCTTTTTGCTATTAAGATGCCGCAAAATCCAATAAATGAAGCATGGGCTTTAGAGTCAGACAAATTTAAATCCAAACCCCAGATTTGCCACTTACTAGCTTGTAGGGAACGGCTCTAGGGTCAAGCCTCGGGCTGACCTGTGGCAGGGCCACAAACAAGTCCCAGACTGGAGGGCAAAGCTCTCCTGGCATAATTAAGCCTGACCTTGTAGCCCTCCCTAATTCCTTCCTAAGTAGCTAATGGTCTATGGGAGGTGCAGCAAGTGTTGCCAAAACAAGAACATTTGTGTACAGGTTAATCTACCCTTGTTTTAATCAGACTATAAAATAAAGCATCAGCTTGCAGGCTGGGTCTTTTGTGTTCTCATCCAGGCACGGGAGATCCCCCGAGCCCCAGCTGTATTCTCTTGTCTGTCTTTTCTTCAATCCTTCACCGCCCCTCCTCAGGTTCACCCTTGGCTGTGCTGGAGTGGCACACTAGCTGTGAGACCTCAGGCAAATTATTTGATCTGATCTTCAACTTTTTTTGGAGGGAAGGGTGTTCTGAGAAATGAGAACAGTGCTACCTCCCAGCACAGGGTAGTTCATTGAAGCACTTTACACAATGTCTGACAATTGGTAAGTGCTTAATAAACATTAGTTCTCTTACTTCCCCTCTGGGGCCAAAAAAACTGAGTAAGAGAACAAAAAGACTCTGTGCAAAGGGTCTATCTTCTCTTACTAGTATATGCCATTTCCTGCTAAGGAAGTTCATAACAGAATGACAATGTATGTATGCCCTCATCTCTCATAGTGTACCCCACATGTGTTGCCCTAACTGTGCACATTAATTTAGCTACTGCACCTTTTCAGAGATGACTCTGAGTAGTTGTATCACCTCCTTAGATGCTGTATACACCCATTTATGAATTGTCTATATCCAGGCCAGCATCATGCCAGCTTGATTTGCTTTAAGCATGTTGCTAGTTACTAGGCTTATTTTTCACCAGAAAAGGTAGGGAGAAACTTGTTGGGAGAGTGAAGAGTCTTTACAAGTCACTACTAATTTAAAAAATAAAAACTTTCAAGATGTAATAATGAGAGCACCACCAGGTCAAGTAGGACAATCTTACCCAAAGAATTCATGCTTACCTGATATATGCATGTGGCAAAGCCAATGATAATGAACTCTTAGAGCAACTGTCCCAATTCCCATAAATTGCGATATTCTTAGTGAAGCAGCCAGTTCAATCAAGATCAAATGAATGCCTAATGTCCATGGATTAATGTTATAAGAGGAGTTTTAATTTTTAAGTGTTCAAAATGTTAAACTTTTGGGTATGATGGGAGAGAGGGGAGAATAAAAGCAAGCTGCTATGACCAATACTCAACTAAACTGTCCAACTAGAAAGCAAGGGGTTAGGCCTGATGATATCTGCATTTAATTCCTCCAAAATTAGTATAGTTTAAGAGCAGAAAACCGAATGCAAGACTTTTGGGGGTATCCACTCTGGAAAAGCAGGAGGAAATTAAAACAGCAAAGTAAACCAGAAAGTGCTGTAAAAGGGAGGAAAAACAGGATATTACAAGGTCAAAACAAGAATCTTCAGTGGCATCAAATGTAGTGAGTTCAGAAAAGAGAAGCAGCAAAAAGTGATTTGTCCAGGAGGAAGTTTGCAGTGATTTTCGAGGTTATGTGGCTTCTAACTGGGCAGATGTTTTCTACTATATAAAGGGTGGCTTACATGGAATGAGATATTTAGATTAACAATTTCACACAGAACATTAAAGAGCCATTATAATTAGATTCACTCAGTCATTCATTTATCTAATTAACATTTGCTGTGCTTTTACAAGTGCCTAACTCTACTAAGTTCCATGGGGTAGAGATACCTAATAGAAAAGCCATAATTAAGTCATAATGGCTTCTCTCTCACAAGGAATCTCGGTCAAGTTGTAGACAAATGACTTAAAAATGAAAGTCTCATCTTCGCCAGTGTGGCTCAGGTTGCTTGGAGCATTGTCCTATCCCCGTACAGAAGGCAATCAATCAATGTTCTCTCTCACATTGATCTCTCTCTCTCAAATCAATAAGCATATCCTCAGGCGAGGATTAAAAAGATTAAAGTCTCATTTTCCTGTAACCGATTCACTTTATGTATTCTTTTCTGAAATATCAGCCTTTCAGCCTTTTGTTTTCCTTTTTAAATTAAAAATTTTGGGATTTGCCACATCACAGGCAAAATGTCAACCTCAAAGGGCAGCAAACTTAAAAATTAAACTTCAATGTATCTTATGTACTCAGAGGAAAAGCAGAGTTGGTATTTATACTGTGTTAGAGTTTTATCTATAAGTACAACAAAAGCCCACACAGAGTAGTCCAAAGACACCAAAGTTTCCTCATTTTCATAAAAAAACACATATTATTTTACTTCTCATAATTTAATCGGTTGGGTTAGCTGCATCACTGGCAAAGTACCAACTTGGATTCTGGCAGGAGGTTAAACACATGTCTCAAAGAATCCTGTGTGAGCACTGGGGAAAAACAAAAATGACATTTATACCTTGTATTAGGTATTTATTTCCATAAATCTTTGATACCTGCAACATACACCCAACCCCTACAGGAATAGGTCAAAGCTGGAAGCTTTCCACACTTTCAGAAAATATACCCAAGGATTTCTTCTTCTCAAAGAGTTCAGAGCTGCCTTGCAGGAAGCAACCTGGTGCCTGGAAGTGAGACAACCCACAGGATACCTTTGGTATGTTAAAGGTGGAGGTGAATTTTATAGACCAGTATGCACATGCACACATTTGGCCATAAGGGACTTCAGTAACTAGACAATAAAATAAACCCACCTTAGAAATAAATACATCAACCCACCTTAAGGGTAATGTGTGGTGGGTGTGTTTTTTTTCTGCTTTTCATATTTTCTGAGGTTTTTCCTTTTTAATAATGAGGGAAAACTTTCTTAAATCATTTTTTATTTTTTAATTACAGTTGACATACAATATTATATTAGTTTCAGGTGTATACCCCAGTGATTAGACATTATAAAACTTATTAAGTGATCATCACAAAAAATCTCATACCCATCTTTTTGCTGTTATGATTGTGTTGTTTTTTTTTTTTTTTGCTACCTTATATTCCAAATTCTTGATTTGATTCTCAGCATCCTCTACTCTACTGTTGATTCCCTGTAAATTATTCTTCATTTTGATTAGTGTAACCTTCATTTCTGACCGGTCCTTTTTTATGTTGTTGATGTTCTCACTAAGTTCCTTGAAGTATTCAGTAAGTTCCTTGAGCATCCTTACAACCATTGTTTTGAACACTATTTGGTAGTTTTCTTGCTTCCATTTCCTTTGGTTCTTTTTCTGGAGATTTCTTCTGTTCTCTAATTTGTGACATGTTTCTTTGTCTCTGTATTTTGGCTGCTTCCCTGTGTTTGTTTCTATGTACTATGTAGATCTGCTATGTCTCCCTGACTTGGTGGAGTGGCCTTGTGTAGTAGGTGTCCTGTAGGGCCCAGTGGCTCAGCCTCCCCAGTCACCTGACCTGGGCACTCCAGGTGCACCCCTGTGTGAGCTGTGTGCACTCTCCTATTATAGTTCAGCCTTGATTGATGTTGGCGTCACTGGGAAAAATTGAACCCAGGCCAATCAGTTGTGAGGATTGGCTGCAACTACAGGGGAAGAGCTGCTGTGCAGGAGCCGACCCTATGGAGCAGGACTTGCTTCAGTGGAGCTTTGGTGCTCACTGAGTACACCCTTTGAGTTTGTCACTTATGGAAGTGGTAGGGTTGTAATCCGGCGGGTCAAAGCTGACCACCAAGTGCATTGGCTTTGGGGCCTCCTGGGAGGTGCAAAGTCAGCCATTCCCTGTGCCCTGCTTGGGGTCAACCAGCATGAGCTACAAAGCAATATGCAGATGGCTGCTACTTGTGCTGGGCTTGGAAGTGCCCAGGAGAGGCCAAGCTGTGAACCAAGGTGGGCAGGCAGCTGCTAGTGCCAGGCCTGGGGCCACTTATCCTTATTGAGATGTACAGGGCACACTGAGGCCAGCTGCTACTTCTTTTTTTATCTTTATTGTTCAGATTATAACAGATGTTCCTCTTTTTTTCCCCCATAGCTCCCCTTCACCCAGTTCCCACCCCACCCCAGGCCCTCGCCCACCCACTGTCCTTGTCCATAGGTGTAAGCTCTTTGTCCAATCTCTTCCAGCCCCCCACACCCCCTTCCCCCTGAGAATTATCAGTCCATTACCTTTCCATGCCCCTGATTCTATTCCATTCACCAGTTTGTTCTGTTCATTGGATTTTTTATTCATTTGTTTAGATTCACTTGTTGGTAGATATATATTTGTTGCCACTTTGTTGTTCATATTTTTTTATCTTTACCCTTTTCTTCTTCCTCCTCTTCTTAAAGTATACCTTTCAGCATTTCATATAATACTGGTTTGGTGGTGATGAACTCCTTTAGCTTTTTCTTATCTGTGAAGCTCTTTA
>NW_005361652.1:4350071-4365157 GCF_000412655.1 Myotis brandtii | reverse complement strand
GGAGAGATCTGCAGATTCCTCTTCTTTGTTTGGGGTTTGGAGGTGCCCAGATGAGGCCCAGCTGTGAAGCAATGCAAGCTGCTGTGGGGCCTTGGGCCTTCTTTTGGAAGTTCTGGGTCTCTCTGACCCAGCTGCAGTTTGTTAGGTAATTTTAGATTGCAAAGGGCCAGGCCATTCATATGCAAAAGCCTCTGCCCAAAGCTTGGGTAGGGCGGGGTCTCAGGGAATCAACAGGGCGGAGCAAACAGCTATGGCTGATCCTCAGCCCTGCCCTAAGAGGCCCCGTGTCTCAGTGTCCCGGTAATCGCTGCAAGCAACTCTGAGAGAAAGCTACCCTCGAGTTCCGGCCAATGCCAGACAGTCCAGTTTCTTCCCGTATGAGTCTGGGTCCCCAGAGATTTGCCCAGAAGTGGAGTTCAGAGCAGTCCAGAGCTAGTGACTCCCTCCTGATTGAAAAAGACAACTGCATCCTCAGTTGCCAGCCCTTTCCACGTTTGCCTCTGTACTTCTGCACTTCTATACCTCCTCTGAGTCTCAGTGTGCTTTTCTCTTTCCTTCTAGTTGTAGAATTTCCACTCAGCCAGCCTTCCTGTGGTTCTGGATGATGTCCATTTTGTCTTTTAGTTGTATTTTTGAAGTGGTTGTGTGAGGCAGCAATTTCATGTGTTTACCTATGCTGCCATCTTGGTTTCTCTGACTCCAAGATTCTTGAAATTCAACTGGCTATTAGGCCCACAGCAGGTACAACATAAAACGCCACACACACACACACACACACACACACACACACACACTCTAATATATGGTGTAGAAGATGTCAGGAACATGGGTTCTGGCACTGTCGGCCACTCTACATTTCAGAGAAAAAATAGGCTGACCCAGGGCTTTTTGAGGACATAGTTTTACTCTACAGATGAAGCAGTTTGCCAGACACTTAGATCTTGTAAAACACCTTGAAACCAACTCCTCTTTCCTCATCCTCCAGCCTCAAACCCTATTTGGCAGCTATGAACATCCTCAAGCCACATCCATATCACCAACCAGCTCCCTGAGGACCTCCGAGCTTCCCAGAGGGGCCTGGGGTTTGCAATGCTAGCATGGACGCCCACAGGAGGCCACAAGCTCCAGCTCCTGGGTTCTCTAAAGACCACTGCCACCATTCAGGGCTCAGAACCACAGAAAAATCAAGACTTCCAAAGGGCATGCTGGTCTTCTCTTCTGCACTTGGGAGTATAGCCTAGTTCAGTGATGGCGAACCTATGACACGCATGTCAGAGGTGACACACAAACTCATTTTTTTGGTTGATTTTTCTTTGTTAAATGGCATTTAAATATATAAAATAAATATCAAAAATATAAGTCTTTGTTTTACTATGGTTGCAAATATCAAAAAATTTCTATATGTGACACGGCACCAGAGTTAAGTTAGGGGTTTTCAAAATGCTGACACGCCGAGCTCAAAAGGTTCGCCATCACTGACCTAGTGGCTGCTGTGAGAAACAAATGTGATCGTGGATCTGAACCCCAAAGAACCGTTAGAACTCTCAAGCAAGTCATATCAGCGTGTGCCCACAACTGTGTGGGTGTGCCTGTGAGCGTGCGCCTGCGCCTGCGCCGTTAGCTCCCACCGACACCGTCTCCTGCCGTGACAAGTCTGCAGCATTATCTGTACCGAGCCATCAAAAATACATTCGCTTCTGGCCAAAGCCAGGCTCTCCGACAGCCCTGGGGGCTGGAGGAAGCAGGGGTGGGGGGAGGCCTGCAAGGTGGGGTCCTGTACCTTCTGGACAAAGGTGGTCAGCTTTGGTGAGAGCTGGGACTGTGCCTCCTTAGTCAGACTGGGGCCTCTCTGAAGATGACATTCTGTGTCTCTGCATTCTGGGCACTCCCTGGGGGCAGAAACCATATTACCCACCACCACCACCACCACCTCTTCTCCCTCAGAAAAGCAGAGAATGCCACTCAGTGTAACTGTGGCTGAATCTGCTTAAGGGCCGGCCACCTCTGTGGTGTGTTTCCGGGGAGGAGTTCAGGGTTGAGGGTGTCCTGGCTGCCTGTTCTCTCTCAGGGCCAGGGGTCTGCCCTGCGGGGTCTGATGCTGTTCAGACCTGGATTCTTGGATGGAGATGCCTCTGAGAACCGGGACCATGGTGAGTGTCAGCGCATTTATCCAGGTGACCTGGCCTATTGCTCTCCCAGCTCTGAGGGTCCTGGGAGGCGGGCGGAGGAAACAGAGATTAAGCTGAGAGATCCCGCCGGAAAGCACGCAACCTGCTACAGCCTCTGTTTTGAACTGAACGGGAAAAACCATTCAAGAGAAGGGAGTGATCAGTTGGCCATCCTCACAGGTCAAAAAGGTGTGAGTGACAATGCGGCAGGAAGAATTCAAGTTTGATAAAAAGCAGAACTTTGCAAAAACAGATAATTATCTAGATAATAATTCAGGCAAAAGGGATTTTCTTCAATTACATATTCTACCCTTTTTTCATTTTTGCACTGAATTAGTCATTCTTGCATTCATTCATTCATGCAACAAACATTGAATAATCCAGGTAATTGCTTCCATTTTCCACTTCATCCTGCTGGGCTGTCTGTCAGCCAGCAGGCCTGGGCGAAGGTGTGCATACTAATTCGGTCCTCTGCTTCTTTCAGCCTGCTGTTGAAACTTTCCATGGTGTTTTTGATTGTAGCTATATCACTTTTCATTTCTTTCTGATTCTTGCATAGGTTGTTGATTTTCTCATCCATCCAGTGAATGAATTGTACAATTACTCTGAATTCTTTTTCTGTCATGTTGCATGCTTCAATTTCACTAATTTCCTTTCTTGGCGATTCCTAATTTTCTTTCCTCTGGGGATTGTGTCATCTCCCCATTCTGACTATCACCAGAAGGTTCAAACTTCAAGTTGCGTGGGCCTAGGCCATGTGTAGTGGGAGCTTCACACCACCCTACTGTCACTGAAGAGCTTCAACACTAAGATGTGTGGCTGCCGTGAGTTGGTGGGAACCAGGCTCACCCAGAGTCAGGTTACCAGCGCTCAGTGTGGCCTCATGTGCGCACCTAGAATCAGGGACCCCGCCTGCACCGTGCTGAAACGGAGACCCCCCTGGCATGTGCCGAAAATCAGAGCCCCCTAGCCTGTGCCAGGAGTCAGAGTTCCCCAAGAATCCAGTATCAGAGTCTCTGTTGCTTCACGCGGCCTCGCACTGAGAATCAGGGTCCCTGTGTGGGCATGTACCAAGAATTGGAGTCACTGGCTCTTAGTGTGAATGCACTGGAGTCAGGGATCCCAGGCACATGTGATAAGAAATAGAATCAAGTCACTGGTGCTCAGTGCTGTCTCCCGCCCGGAGAATCGGGGTCCCGGTCAGCTTGGGGGACTGGCTTGCACAGTAGCACTGTGTCTACAGGAGGTCATAACCTGCACTGTGGAAAACAGATTTCAGTGTGCGCTTGCCCAGAATCGAAGTCAGGTGGCACTGCCACCCTGCATGGGCTTCGGGTTTGGTCGCCCGATTGCATGTGTTGTGGGGAACAGATTCTCAGTGTCCACACACTCCCAGGCTCAAATACCTTTAGGGGCGTTGCGGGGAACAGATTCCCAGTGTCCGCTCACTCTCAGGTTCAAATTCCTGTAGTGGTGCTGCGGCCTGTGTGCAAGGGGCAGGTCTATCAGTTACTATGGAGCTGCCCAGGAGCATGTGGGGAGGGGGATGGGCTCTGTTACTCACAGAAATCTGCGGCCGGGATGTCTGGGTTCTTGGTGTCTGTGGGTCTGCAGCTGTGGTCACAGGTCTCTGTCCCCAGTGGCTGCAGGGTCCTGGTTTGCGTCTGAGACCAGACTGGGTGGTGCTGAGGCCAGGATCCTAGTCTCAGGCAGCTCTGTTTCTCAAGATGGCGTGGTCTCTATGCCCGCGCTGGCCGCCCAGGAGTGTCCGCGCAGGGAGCGGGGCTCCGCCGTCTAAGACTGCCCAGTTTGGCAGCCCCTTGGAAGACCTGCAGAATCTAACTGTCCCTAGCTCATACACACACACATCACACACATCCACACACTCCTCTATCGCTCCCTCACTCTCTCACACTCTCTCCCTCCCTACCTTCCTGCCGGTCGCCATCTTCAGGTCTAATTTTAAAAGTCTGATCTTTGGGAGAATGCTAAGAATTTGCTATTTCATAACAAGGAAAGTAATCTTTTCACAGGGAATAAGTTTCTGTAAACAGAGACATTAATGTTTTACATGCAGTTTTATTATTTAAATTAAATTTATTGGGGTGACATTGATTAATAAGATTACATAGGTTTCAAGTAGAATATTATACTAAGCAAAATAAGTCAGACAGAAAAAGTTAAGGACCATATGATCTCACTCATATGTGGGATATAAAACTGAAAGCAATAAATGAATAAAAAAACTCATAGTCAATAGCTCAGTTCTACATTTCATATCTAAAACTGTATTCCAAATAGAAATATGGGGCTTAGCTTTCTCAGTAGAAAATAACCATTCAGTAGTTTCTAAAAGTGAATTTAAATACGAATTTCGAGGAAAACAATATTTCTCGTGTAAAAGTCATATTTATGAATCAAAGGCATAAACCAAAACTAAGATTATTAAAGTTGACCATGATATTGATAATTAAGTCATATCAATCTGGTAAAATAATACCAGCTAAAGCTAATGAAGATGAGTTGCTTTAAATTTCTCAGGAAAACACACTAATTCTAACACCATTAATTAGAACCTTTCAAGTGATGGAGGAAATATAAACACCTGAACTTGGAGGCAAAGAAATGTAAAGTATAAGTGTGCTGCTATCTGATGTGTCACAGAAATGGTAGTGCCCTTTAGTCTTGGGTACCTTAGGTCAGAGACTGTTACCACCATCTGGCAACTCTGATGGGTGCCATCCAACTCGTGGCTGGAATTAAATTACACAATGCCTATCAGAACAGAGAGAGACTAATGAAAACATTTTACCTTATTGATGCAAATTATGCAATCAAATTACATAAACCTTGGCTGAGAAGGGGCCAGTTCAAAGGGGTCAATTTCCCATTTTATAACAGTACATCAAAACAGAAAATCCACAGTGCCTTTCAAAAGCCCTACATTGAGAAAAACAATAATCAAGAGGAACAAGCAAACATTGTTTCATTTACAATTTACTAGCTCTTCCAGTGTTTCATAGAGAGAAGAAAGTTTCAATGATCTTACATGATGATAGGGACAAAAGGTGGACTTATACGATATTGGACAAATGTCTAGATTGAATCAGACTATTGGTGTAGCTTTTCGGTCAATGGGTAACATGGGGCAGTTTTCCAAACCAGGCAATCTAGTAGCTCACAGAGGGTAATGTAAATATCCTAAAATGAAAGAAAAAAATTTACTTGCAACCCAATTATCAATATCTGTATTCACTTGCACACATTCTAATCTATTCTACTAAGACTTTCATGTGTTCCCACTATGCCCTAATCACTTTTCAAAGTGCCAGAGTAACAGCACTAAAGCACCGCCTCTGCCATTATGGAGTATAAGGTCTTATTTTATACCATATATACACCTATTTTGATAGTTCTTTGTCTCTAATAATAAGTCCACCAGATGATTGTGATAATGAGAACTAGGCCAAAGCCTAGGGGAAATGCCACTATTGGTCAAGAGCAGAGTGTACTTCCCAGGGAACCTCATTTCTCTTCACCAGGGATGAGGGCCATATAAGGCCTGCAAAATCATTTGATCTGGCCCTGCCAAGGCAACCACAGGCAGGACTTGAAATTCAACAAATCTAGGAGCTTTTTTCATAGCAACATAAATTTATATTAAGTGAATTATGTTAAGCGAATGATGTTATAAATACACAAATGGCCCTTGGCAGAAAAAAAGGTTCCCCAACCCTGCTCTTCACTCTAGGTTCAAATTTGCTAGAAAGGGGACCATCACTCAGGATCTTCAGGCTGGACATGTGTAGGTAAACCAAAAGAGGCCCTTCTGTCCTTTTTGGTCATGCCTTGAATTTAGAGACCTGAGCTATCTATGTGGGGCTAACAGTACCAATAAGATTTGAAGGCACTACTGGACAATACCTTTTTGGCAAACTTACTCCATCTATCACATGCACAGGCTGAAGCAAATACCAACACTGATATAGTGGAGGACCAAAATGAACGTACCTTAAAGATGGAAAGGAGTAAGCATATGTAATGTTGGTTACACTATCTCATACTGGTTGTTTGTTATAGCGCGAGAGAGGCAGTAGGCGAGAAAGATTCCAATCAGCTGGAAATAAAATACAAGCAAAATTAAATACACACACCAAAGAGCTTAAAGACCTCAGGGTGTAGGTAGAATCTCCTTAACTTCTACTTCACTAATGATTTCCTTCCTGACGTTTTTCTGGATAGTTATGTTTGATACTATGCAGCATCTAGGTCACATTCAAAGGATATAAGCGAAGTTCTACTACTACTGTGACCTGGAATTTCACAACTGTAACTGACAAAAATCACCCAAGGAAAAGTCTAAATGTCATAATTTTGGGGAAACACTTCTTCCTCTTCCTCTGTTATCAGAAAAAAAGGGTATAACTTAGAATAAGAATCTCATCCAGTAAAATTTCCATGTGAGGACAGAGATTTTCCTGGAGAGTCTAGAGCAGCGTTGCAGTGCTGGCAATGGTGTGTAATACCAAACCTCTCCTGTCCAATAAGATCACCACTGACCACCTGTGGCTTTTCAAGATTTCAAATAGGAGTAGAGTAACTGAAGAAACAAAATTTAAATTTTATTTAAGAAACAGAACCTTTAAAATGTAGCTAGTGGATATTTTCTTAGACAAAGCAGATTCAGATATAGCTATGCCTACTACTTTAGAAATATATTAAGATTAGACTTCATCAATTACATAGGTCAAAATGCTTTTAGTCTTATCTCCACAATGTTTAATAGGAAAAATACCCCCTAAGTAAGTTGTCTAGAGCAGGGGTCCTCAAACTACGGCCCGGGGGCCACATGCAAATACAAATATTGTATTTGTTCCCGTTTTGTTTTTTTACTTCAAAATAAGATATGTGCAGTGTGCATAGGAATTTGTTCATAGTTTTTTTTTAAACTATAGTCCGGCCCTCCAACGGTCTGAGGGACAGTGAACTGGCCCCCTGTTTAAAAAGTTTGAGGACCCCTCCTCTAAAAGGACAGTGATGTCAGTGACGCACAAGCCTACAACTGTGAGGTAAATTCAAGAAGAGAAGTCAGTACCGGCCGGTGTGGCTCAGTGGTTGAGCATTGACCTATGAACGAGGAGGTGAGGGTTCGATTCCTGGTCAGGGCACAGGTTGAGGGCCCAGGTTGAGGGCTGGATCCCCAGTATAGAGCTCAGGGGTCCTCAAACTACGGCCCGCGATCCACATGCAAATACAAATATTGTATTTGTTCCCGTTTTGTTTTTTTTACTTCAAAATAAGATATGTGCAGTGTGCATAGGAATTTGTTCATAGTTTTTTTTTTAAACTATAGTCCGGCCCTCCAACGGTCTGAGGGACAGTGAACTGGCCCCCTGTTTAAAAAGTTTGAGGACCCCTGGTCTAGAGCCACAATATAGACTTTTCATGCTATAGTGAGACATAGCAAAACTCCAGAAATACAACTTGAATCCACAACATAGTACCCACCTAAAATAATAGGCACATATTGAATGTGGGTTTGTATGATCTAAATTTTAATAGGCTGGGACTTACATGCAACTCATCAGGGAGTTGCAGCTCAGGAAAAAAGAAAGAGATTCTAATAATGTTTTAGAATCTTGACTGACTGCAGAGCAAAGCAAGGTTCCGGTCTATCTCATATTTTGTTTAATGAACTGTGATGCTGGAAAGTTGCCATAACTAAGAGGGCACCAGGTTTTTCTACAGTTAACTGCTTTCCAAAGATATACACGGCTAGAAGTTAATTTTAAGCCTTGCTTTTTGTAGTTTCAAGGAATGACTGGCCATGTAAAAAGAAGAGGTAAAATGGTAATAAAAACTTAAATCTGTAGTTATGGAAAAATGTAAGAGCTAAGACATCAAAAAATTGGAATGAAAAAGGCAAAATATTCCTTTCCAAATAAGCTAAATAAAAATCCAATCACAAATGATTTACTACATATGCTTCATGTACTGTGATGAGCAACTGAGAGTTGTGAAAATGTAACTTCTTTGAAAATGCCCACTATCCAAGGCCCTGAAGCGAAAACTTGAAGCCTTCAAAGTAGAAATCTTCTAGCTGACACCTATAAGAGTGATGAAACAGTTCCTAAATACATGGATTTACCTGGAAACAAGCAACTCCAAAGGAAATTCCAGCAACAACTCCCATTTCTGATTCTATAATGGTCATCACCTTTATAAAACAACCCTAATGGGAGAGAAAAAAACTATTAAGTACAGCATGAGCAACAATATTTTGATCATACATGTTGGCAGAAAGATGAACTTTGGATACACTAGCCTTTGCCATTTTATTAAAGTTTACTCTTTCATGTAACAAACACTGTCTCCTTTCAAGCACACTGTTTTTGGTAGAACTTTGAGGAACAGAAGTTCCACCTTTTGGATTATACATTTAAAAAGCATTTCTTGCTGGTTGTATGAACTCAAATCACGCATTTTCTGAGTTTCAATTTCCTCATTTATTCAATGAGAATAATACCTGCCCTATTTCAGATTATGTGTATTGTGATTAAAAACTAAAAAGTGAGGCAACTCTGTATTCAGTTAATATCTTCAAAAAAATTATAAAAGGCTCCTTACTTCATTGTTTACTTTATCGGCATCCCTCTGAGGAGAACAATCTTCAACTTTACAGCAGCTCTTGGGAAATCCTTTTTCTATGTAATAATTAGTATCCTTCCAATCTCTAAAGTTTGTGGCACCACAACAATGTAACTGAAAAATCCCAACAAAAACATTGATACTTCACATTACAACTTTGTAGTCAAACATTTAACCTATCATCTTAGATTATAATTTGTGTTCCAAACAACATTGGGACGGGGACAGGTGCAGGGTGGAGGGGGAAATAGGGGACATCGGTAATACTTTCAACAATAAAGATAAATTTTAAAAAACATTTATTATATGTAATTATTTTTTGTGTGGCTGTCCTTAATTGGCATTATAATTCAAAAGACGAACACTTGTTTCAAACACCAAATGTTTCTAACATTTTTGGACTGGCCTTACTTTCCTGCTATTGTTGGTGCTAACAGGACTTGGGCCATGATGTCAGTGGGGACTGAAGTGTTGCACATGTGAGGAGAATGATTAGGATAAAATGGAGATATGTCCCTTAGTATCGTCATACTCTTCTTTTCAGGGAAATATCTTCATTCTCTACTGATCTAAGATTATAATGAGAGCATAGGACAAGTGGACCCTGTCTTCTTCTCTCAGGGGATAGGGGCTGTGTCCCCCTCTTGAGAAGACACCTCCAATGATCACTTACCGTACTTTGAATCTTGTCTACTGCATTGCTTCTATAATCTCCCGTAGCATTATACTGCTTTAAAGCTTTCTCATAATTATTCTTAAAGCTGTCCTTAATCTACAGCAAAGAAACACAAGGCCAATAAACAAAGTCAAATAAGAAATTCCTTCATCTGACAGCAGCAATATGCATGGTAATTAACTTCTATGGACCAATCCTGTCCTCCAAGGGATATAGGTTAGCCGAGGGGACTACTAAATGTTTGTAAGCAAACCATTACAATAAAAGATGATAACCACTACAAGTTCAAAGTGCTATGGGAGCATGTATTTATTCAAGTGGCAGCTCTGTTCTGCTGTATTCACCCCACCCCAATCTTTATCCAGTTTTAATAGCACAAATTTGATGCCTGTGGAATGTTTAAGCTACTTCACTTTGGGAGGATGCACTACCACATTGTAAAAAATACTCTCATTGATGAGCCTTCACTACTCACTGAATCATTTTGTAACCCCAGGCTTAACAGAGTGGAATGCTGATTCCTAATTCAATATTAAGGTTTTCATGATGTGCATTAAGTATATCCAGTCTTTTCTGTGTGGCATAAATGGAGATGGTATCAATTTTGTGCTTTAAATAGTTTCCTATCAAAGTTATAAACTGTACCATCTCCACTTTAATAGGTACTTATACACAGAAAAATTACTAGAAATACATGTAATTATGGGCATCTTTAATTTTGTTCATTTTCTAAATTTTTTTATATTAAAAGTGGACTAGAATTTTTACAAGAAAGCCATTCTTGTTAGCTATGAGTTGCAAAAATAAGGCTTTAAAACACAACTGTAAGTGATTTTTAAACTAGTCAAAGTTGTCTTTAACTCTGTGATTTAAATGAATCCATTTTTATCTCCCGAACTCTGGCTTACCTCATGTCTGAAAACAAATCCAACAATGGCAGCGACCAGTTCAACCAAAAAAATGAGAGTCAGAAACATTGCATACTGCAAGATAAAAAAAAAGTCTAAGTCAGCATAAATTAGATACATCACAGCAGCAAAGGGAGTCAAGGGAAAATGGTCTCTTCAATCAGCATGTTTTTTACTGAAAAGGATAGGGAAAGCACAACAAAAGTGGTAACTGGCAGCTGAACTATTACTTGGTAAGTTTTCATAAGGAACTGAGAAATCTTAAAAGGCCATGGCCAGTTCCAAAAAAGCAAAGCCCACTTCTAAGGAAAATAAGGACTCACCAGTTTTAGCATCCACGCAGAAGCTCGGCAGGTAGCAAAACAGCCAAAGGTGCCCAAAAGAATGATGACAGTGCCAGTGCCGATGAGCACGAAGGGAACATTGGTGGCCTTCTCATTTAAAAGGGAGAAATAATTCTCCAGGCTCACCTTGCCCCAAATGCCAACGGCAAGAAGGATAACACCAGTGATCTATGTGGGAAATCAGAGAATAAAAAGTTATACACTGATTTGAATAGACTTAAAAGTGATATATGTATATCCAAACCACAAACCACTAGGTATTTAAGTAACAATAGGTGTGACAATTATTTAGCAGTCCATGGCCACAGAGCTGTGGCTGGGATGTGGCAGACAAGGAGGGGGAGGGGTCTAAAGGGGATCTGCTCAAAAGGACAGGCCTTTATAAATCCACAGCTGGATCATTTTAGGTAGCCCAGGTAGCCAGGGTGAAGCCAGGGGGCAGCTAGAGAAGGCATCTTAATAAAATCCTTAAACTTCATCTGTTTTGCTGTATAAACACAAACCCAGGGTATCAAAAGTTTCTTAACTGTCTTACTCCTGCTTAATAAAACCTTCCTGGAGGAGCGGGGTATTTTTATGAATTCCAGAAACTTCCCCTTCCCCCAACATCAGAGATGAGTACAAAGGGATGGTACACAAAAGCAAGTCCAAGGATAGATTGGCGGGAATGGGGCCATTACCATACTTACCTGTGAAATACTCCCCTCTTTATGAAGCAGTGAAAAGAAAGAGACTATTATGCAAGCAAAAGCCCTCAGAGTGGCCGGCCCAGCCCTGCTTCTCTAAAGGTCCGGGGACACCCTCTGCATACCCTGGAGGGTAAACTCCCTTCCTCGCCGCCCCCACCCCACCCCCACCCCGCATCGAATTTGAATGCTGGGCACGTCTGGGTTCCTCAGTTCAGCCTACCGGCCGCCGCCATCCCGCACCACGACCCCGGCAAGGGCGAGATGCACGCGCTCAAGCCCCAGCAACTCGTCGCCTGAGTCCCCACAGCACCTCTGCCCAAATCTCTCCACCCCATGTCTCCCCTGGAATCCCGGACCTGAGCTCCCTCCGCTCAGGGTCACACCCCCAACCCAAGCCCAGGGTCCCCTCCCGTCCCCGGGCGCCTCCGTCTCTCACCCAGAATATGAAAGTGTAGATCAGAAGGACGCTCTTGAAACAAGTGATGACTGGTTTAGTCTGCAGTCTCCGAGACGGGGACGCCATGACTAGCCCAGGACCCTGCCCGCCGGACTGGGGATCAGAGCCGAGGAAGCGAGAAGCGGCGTCCCCGAGTCTCCCCGGAAACTGCCGAACACTTACGAGCGTCCACAACTGAGAAGAGCCGGAAACACTGTTCGGTTTCTAGAGGGTGAAGTCCTGAAGGTTGCCCGGAAAGTGCGACAATTTCCGAGCGCCCCCTGCCGAAGATTACTGAAAACTATATACAAAGGTTCTAGTGTTGGGAATTTCTTAGATCTTTCGGTGGACCTGGCTTCCTTTTTGCACTAAAAATCTTCCCCGGTGCCCCCCCTCGCCCCGCCTCTCCGCGGTTCTTATAACTTCATGTTTCTATCATCGTCAGCGCCCGCGCTGAGATTCGGCCTCGTCGGCCCTTAGTTCCCTAAAAGGAAAGAAAAGAGTAAAAAGTTAAAAGTGACCTAAGAACACTTTCATTACATGGCAAAATACCCACAAGAAATGTATTTCCAAGGAGGAAGCGGGCTGCGAAGCGATACATGGAGTCACAGGTTTTGAGACAAAAACTGAAGGGAAAAGTGCGATTTACTTGAGGGGCGGGATTAGGCGGCTTTGTTTCTCACTTGTTCTGTGCTTTTCAATTTTTGAGCATTGTTTTATGTGGTGGGGAGAGAGCATAAAAATGAAAGGATTGTGGGAAATAATCGCTTGTTGAAAGAATTCCAAGCTAGGTATGACAGATTGATAATGCATTTTAGAATTTCCTCTTCTCATTCTCTAAGTAATTGGAAAGTTGAGGGGAAAGTGTTTAAAAGTAATTAATGCTGAAGCGGAAGTTCAGCCATTAGGGAAAACTTTTAAAAAGGGAAGGTGCTACAGAGAATGCCAGGTAAATGTGATCCCCTTTTAAATGTTAAAACTGAAAGGCACTCTATATTCCAACCCCTGGGTTTTCAGATTAAGAACCAGCTGATCATAAAGAGGCTGACATCTAAGGTCACACAGCTAATAGCAAAACCAAAATTTACTGTGCTAGTATTATTTTTCCTTTTAAATCATATGTGTAGGTAGCTCCATGTCCCTATGTTATGTTTCATGAACAGGTGGGTCTACATTGTTACAACACAGAACATGTAGTAAGGTCTGGTTCCTCAACTAAAGTGTAAGCTCTTTGAAGGCAGAGGCTGATAGTCTAGTGAGTGGGTGTTATTGCTACAGGACCACAGTTGCCTAGCCAACTGACACAAGCTTAACATCATAAATGGGCATTGAGTAGTATTGCTATGGCAAAAAGTGAAAGAGAGACGAATGCCCAAACCTTTTTACTTGAAACCTTGCTTTAAATGTATACCAGAAAACAGGAATGTTCCATTGATTTGGTCACACAGAGCTTCCCTGTGCTTCGAATATTGACCTAGGACCAGCTCCTTTTAGCATCCTGCCAGATGTCTGAGGCCCTAGAGAGCAACTATTGGAGAATGAATTACTTGTACTGCCAGGCTTTACCCTAGAATTTTATCCTAAAATTACAAAAGCCTAACACAAGAATACATGCAGAGAATGGGTAAATGATACATCTATAATCCTATTAGCACTGAGGCAAGGTCACCAGGGAATATACATTAGCATACATCAACTTTTCAAGTACCACATATGCCAAAGCTACAGGAAATAACTGTAAGGGGGACTCTAAGTGTATATTATTTAAAGATTTCTTCTCTGAGAGGTTCTCCTATTAAACAAGTATCAAAGGAAGTCCTGCTAATTCCTTGTCATCTTAAATAGAAGTTTCCTCTGAAATTTAGGTTTGTACAGTGTCCTGGAAGGGATTTTCGTTGTAAGCCCCAGAGCAAAGAAATATTTTTATGGCTGAAGAAAAAACAAAATAGTCAAAGCAAAAGCCACATCTTATTTCCAAAAATGTGTTGATTTTTCTCCTCTCCCTTCCTCTGACACTCACAACACTGCTTTGTTTGAATAGCAGTCAGTGCCAAATTAAACCAGAAGCTGACGTGGAATTTAATATTCTTGTGGCCACAACACCTTGCACCTCTGTCTCCCACCCTGCTACACCCCCATCCCCACCATGCCACCAAACTCAGTTCAGTTTAGTTCCAATTTAGGTGTGGGTTTGATTCCAAACCCAGACCAAAGAGGCATCTAATCACATCTAAGGCAATATAAGAACTAATTCTCTAGGTCAGAAGATAAATTTATTCTTTAAAGTATTAATAATGACTGTAACATTGACCATTGGCTATGTACCAACCACAGTTGTTAAGCACTCAACACGTGTCACAATATGTGTACATCATAAAAGCCATTATTGTGATGTCAAGACTACTACTGGCAGCAACTTACAGATGAAGAAAGAGGTTCAGAGAGGCTAAGTACATTGCTTAGAACTAAGCCCTGCCAACTTCTATTTTCATCAGAAACAGGACTCTGTAATGAGACATGGCTGCCATTGTACAAACGGCCATCTCGGCTGGGAATGACCCTACCAAAGACTGCTGTACTCAGACACTTAGCCATGAACAAGGGCTCTTTGGAGCCCTTGAAATACAAGAACCTCAATCATTTCCCCAATTTTGCCTTGTATTTGGAGTTTTTTGTTGAGTTTTATTTTTGCCTTCACTCTAATAGCCCAAATACCTAAAAAGTTACCCTTCCCTTCCCAGAGTGGCGTGTAGAGCGTTCAGTACTTTTTCTGGTTCAACCTCTTAGTCTCTCCCTCTTTCTAATTACAAAAACACATGTTTGGTACTGGAAATGTGGGAAACAAGGAGAATATTTTCTTAACTATTGTTGCTGCTTGTTTTACACTAAATATTTAGTAGGAGTCTTTGTACCTTTCTTATTAACTTCCTGTAACCTTGGAGATTAGGTTTACTTGTTTTTCTTTGGCATTTAAACTATGCTTCCCCCAGCAAATATGATATCAACTTATTTCCTACTGCTTTTCCAAAGTTAAATGGACACATTATGATTATCTCCCCAAGAAACAAGACGTTCCCTATTCCCTTCCCACCCTCCTGCCCTTCTCAAAATTTCTGCCCCCTACTTAAGTACTTAAGGTTAAACTCAACCCCAACTCAAAGAGATCATCCTTTCTCCACCCCCAATACAAATCACCATCCCCCCACCGCTCCTCCTT
>NW_005361652.1:4347713-4350050 GCF_000412655.1 Myotis brandtii | reverse complement strand
CCCTCCTCCCATCTCCCATTACCCCTCCACCTCCTCTCACCCCCTCATCACCCCACACACATACCTTTCTCTAACATCAGTACCCAGTCTGACCACTCACATTAACTCAGACAGTTACTACAGTACCTGGTACTTGTTTTCTTCTCTACTTACCTATCATATGCCCTGCTGCCTACATGTTCAGAAACTACTTGAAGAGCCAGTGTGCCAGGCTTATTCGCCCCCTTTTATACTCTCCCCAGCAGCCTAGGACACAATGCTCAATTGATGACCTCATTTGGTGCTCAGCCAATCCCTGTTGAGCTCACTGGTCAGAGCTGGTCTGTGAGGCTAATCCCTTAGCAGTGACTCAGATTTGATTAATTAAGTTAAATTTTAAAAATTAAATGTCTAAGCCATCCCAATATCACATTGTCATAAAACAGAAAAATTAAGTTGAACTGCTGCATAATGTCTTGGGACATTACTACACTCTGTCTTAGGAATCAGTAAAAAGAATACATCTTATCTCTTATTTATATAATGAGTTTTATCACTTTGATTTTCTAATACCTTTTCTAGAATCCCTTCAATTACCTTTGTTTAAGTGCCTATCATAAAATTTTAAAGTACCTCCTACTTATTAAAACCTCATTTTACATTACTACCACCAGATAAACATCATTTAAACACATAATTCAAACATCATCATTTAAATAAATAATTCATATGTACAGTTTTAAAAATTAGTTTCCTAAATAGGAATATCTTTTATTTCTATTGTCTCTTACATATTCTCATTATTCCTTCTCTGAAATTCTTTTCTGTGACTATTTTTCATTCATTGTTTTTCCATTCACTCCTTTCAGATTATCCATGAATCCTTTCCTCCTGTTTCAGTCATGATCTTGCCTTCTTCAAAAAAATCTCGTAATATACAACTTGTGACACATAGAAATGAGAAATACTCTTAAATAGTATTGAAATTCACAATTCCAGGTCAATTTTCATTAGTCCCTTTACTAAGAAAGTTGTTTCTAGTCTAGCCTGTTAAGCTTTGCTGAGATCTCAGCTAGGCAAGTCAGTTACTAAATCTAATTTTTCTTAAAACAATATCTTGCCTAGCTGGTGTGGCTCAGTGGTTGAGTGCTGACCTATAAACCAAGAGGTCACGGCTCTATTCCCAGTCTGGGCACATGTCCAAGTTGCGGTCTTGATCCCTAGTGGGGGCTGTGCAAGAGGCAGCTGATCAATGATTCTCTCTCATCATTAATGTTTCTATCTATCTCTCCCTCTCCCTTCCTCTCTGAAATCAATAAAAATATATTTTTAAAAAACAATATCTTATTAACTCTGAGGGGCTTCATATTAAAAATCTTGAAGTTGATAATGATACTGAACTTTAAGAAGTTTAAGAAATTTATATTTTTCAGTATTGTTATTTTCTTTGTCTTATCTTCCCCACCAAATTATATGGACAGGTGTTTTATTTAACTTTATATCCTTAAAGTGTCTAACAGTATTATCCACACAGAGTAGGTGCTAAAGAAATGTTGTGGGGTTTTTTTTAATTAACCCTGCCTGTTTTGGGTAAGCTCTTTATATATATTATGCTTCACAGAATGCTGTCCCTCTTCTCTCATTTATCCCCTTACTTTGTTCTCTCTATGATTTCCATATTCTCCCCCTTCTCTTTCTTCTTTAAACACTCTCTGCCACCCTTTTGTCTTTACCTTCCAGCTCTAAGTGGGATATGAGGTCTTATGCAGCACCCTCATCCTAGTGTATGCTAGGCTCTGTGTTTGGTGCTGGGGAAATGAAGACTAAATACTCACAATCTAGTAGGGGACAGAGTATAGTCTGAGATGAACAGACTAGTATAGTAAGGAACAGATATTGTCATAGGTGAACAATAAGTGTGATAAATCTTATAGCTGAGACATAAACAAAGTGATGTGATAAAAAGGAAGGTGAAGTAAACCATCTCTGGCTGAGGTGGGCTGAGGGCAACTTCTGAGCAGCAAAGATGGATATGACTTCCAAGACTAGGAAAGAAGGGAACAGAATACAAGGTAGAATAAAAATCTACACTAATAAAAGAGAAACATGGTAATTAGCATACGACCGCTACCCTTCCCATTGGCTAATCAGCATATCCTTATGCAAATTAACTGTCAGCCAAGATGGCGGCCGGCAGCCATGCACTGAAGCGAGCAGGGAGGCTTGCTTGCTCCAGTGACTGCGGACTCCAACGTTCCCACCTGACTTGCTGGCCTCTCAGCTGCAACTCTAAGCAACTATGTTGCAAATATAGAAGCTAAACAAAACCCCAGAAACCAGCCGGACTGAAAGCCAGCC
>NW_005361652.1:4332019-4346497 GCF_000412655.1 Myotis brandtii | reverse complement strand
GGAGCTCCTCAACCCCCTGATGGGCCCTGCTCTGTGCATGACAGGGGGGAGCTCCCCAACCCCCTTGATGACCCTGCTCTGTGTGTGACAGGGGGCAGCGCCCCAACCCCCTGATCGGCCCTGCTCTGTGAGTGACAGGGGGCAGTGCAACCCCCTGATGCCTCTAGTCCTATATAATAAAAGCCTAGGTGGCATCTGACCCTCGCGAAGCCCTCACATGATGCCCTCATGCGACGCCCTCATGTGATGTGGCCACAAGATGGCCGCCACAAGATGGCCATGCACACAGTGGAGGCAGGGCCCAGTGGCAGCTCTGGGGGTGAGGCCTGGGGTACCACTGCTATGCACAGCATGGAGGAGGCTGATTCCAGCGTCTCTGCCGCCTGCATGGAAGAGGCAGGTCCCAGCAAAAAAGGCTGGTTGCGGCAAGGGAGGGAACTTTTGGGTGATCAGGCTGGAGGGGAGGGCAGTTGTGGGCGATTAGGCCAGTACGGGAGGACAGTTGGGGATGATCAGGCCCTGGCAGGGTTGGCAGTTGGGGGCAATCAGGCCAGCAGGGGTGGGCAGTTGGGGGAGATCAGACCCTGGCAGGGGAGGGCAGTTGGGGGCAATCAGGCCCCTGCAGGGGAGGGCAGTTGGAGGTCATCAGGCTGACAGAGGAGGGCAGTTGTGGGTGATCATGCCAGCAGGGGAGGGAAATTGGGGGTGTTCAGACCCTGGCAGGGGAGGGCAGTTGAGGGAGATCCGACTCTGGCAGGGGAGGGCAGTTGAGGACCATCAGGCTGGCAGGGGGCATTTGGGGGCCATCTTGCCAGCAGAGGAGGCCTGTTGGGGTGACCTGGATAGCGGGGAGGTCAATTGGGGGCGATCAGGCCAGTAAGGGAGGGCAGTTGGGACAATAAGGCCGGCAGGGGAGGCCAGTTGGGGGCGATTAGGCCAGCAGAGTAGGGCTGTTGGGGGAAATCAGGTCCGGGGAGGGGAGGGCAGCTGGGGGCGATCTGACCCTGGCAGTAGGGGACAGTGTAGGCCATCAGGCCAGCAGTGGAGGCCAGTTGGGGGCCATCAGACCCGGGCTGGGGAGGGCAGTTGTTGGCGATCAGGCCAGCAGGGGTTGGGCAGTTGGGGGCAATAAGGCTGGCAAGGGAGGTCAGTTGATGATGATCATGCCACGGAGGGGAGGGCAGTTGTGGGCATTCAGGCCAGTAGGGAAGGGCAGTTAGGGACAATCAGGCCCCGGCAGTGGAGGGTATTTGTGGGCAATCAGGCCAGCAGGGGAGGGCAGTTAGGGGAGATCAGACCCCGGTATCGGAGGGGAGCTGGGGGCAATCAGACCCTGGCAGTAGAGGGCATTGGGGGCCATCAGGCCAACAGTGGAGGGCAGTTGGGGGCCATGATGCCAGCAAGGGAAGGCAGTTGTGGGTGATGAGACCTTGGCGGGTGAGGGCAGTTGGGGGCAATCAGTCCCTGGCGGGGGAGACCAATTGTGGGCGATCAGCCCAGCAGAGAAGTGTAGTTGGGGTCGATTAGGCCCCGGCAGAGTTGGCAGTTGGGGGCAATCATGCTGGCAGGGAGGGCAGTGGGGGCCATCAGGCCTTGGCAGGGGAGGGCAGTTGAGGACCATCGGGCCAGAACGGGGGGCAATTGGGGGCGATCAGGCTAGCAGGGGAGGGCAGTTGGGGCCATCATGCCGGCAGGAGAGAGCAGTTGTTGGCGAACAGGCCAGCAGGAGAGGGCAGTTGGGGGCAATAAGGCTGGCAAGGGAGGGAAGGGCAGTTGTGGGAGATCAGGCCAGTTGGGAAGGGCAGTTGGGGGCAATAAGGCTGGCAAGGGAGGGAAGGGCAGTTGTGGGAGATCAGGCCAGTTGGGAAGGGCAGTTGGGGGCAATCAGACCCTGGCAGGTTTGGCAATTGGGGGCAATCATGCCGGCAGGGGAGGGTAGTTGGGGGCAATCAGACCCTGGCATGGGAGGGCAGTTGAGGGCCATCAGACCTTGGCATGGAAGGGCAGTTGGGGACGATCTTGCCGGCAAGAGAGGGCAGTTGGGGGCTATCAGGCTTCTGCAGGGGAGGGAAGTTGGGGGTCATCAGGCCGATAGAAGAGGCGATCAGGCCCTGGCGAGTAGGCTGGCAGAGGAGGCCACTTGGAAGCAATCAGGCCCCTGCAGGAAAAGGCAGTTGGCGGCCATTAGGCCAGCAGTGAAGGGCAGTTGTGGGCGATCAGGTCAGCAGGGGAGGGCAGTTGGGGGCAATCTGGCCAGCAGGGGAGGGCTTTTGGAGGTGATCAGGCTGACGGGGAGTTGGGGGTGATCAGGCCAGCAGGGAGGGGCAGTTGGGGTTGATCTGACCAGCAGGGGAGAACTGTTGAGGGTGACCAGGCCAGCAGGGGAGGGCAGTTGTGGGCAATCATGCTGGCAGGGGAGCGCAGTTGGGGGCGATGAGGCCGGCAGGGGAGGGCAGTCGTGGGTGATCAGGCTGGCAGGGGAGGGCAGTAGGGTGTGATAAGGCTGCAGGGGAGGGCAGTTGTGGGCGATCAGACTCTGGGAAGGGAGGTCAGTTGTGGGTGATCAGGCTGGCAGGGGAGTACAGTTGGGAGCCATCAGGCCAGCAGGGGAGGGCTGTTGGGGGCAATCATACTGGCAGGGGAGGACAGTTGGAGCCAATCAGAACCTGGCAGGGGAGGGCAGTTGGGGGCCATCAGGCCTGCATGGGGGACAGTTGGGGTCGACCAGGCCCTGGCATGGGAGGGCAGTTGGGGGCGATCAGACCCTAGCAGGAGAGGGCAGTTATGGGCAATCAGGCCATCAGGAAAGGGCTGTTGGGGGCGGCCAGGCCGGCTGGGAAGGATATTTTGGGCGATGAGACTGGCAAGGGAGGGCAGTTGGGGGCGATCAGGCCGGCAGGGGAGGGAAGTTGTAGGCGATCAGGCCCTGGCAGGGGAGGGCAGCTTGGGCAATCATTCCAGCAGGGGAGGGCAGTGGAGGCAATCAGACCCTGGCAGGTGAAGGCAGTTGGGGGCCATCAGAACAGCAGGGGAGGGCAGTTGTGGGCAATCAGGCTTTGGCAGAGGTGGGCAGATGTGGGTGGTCAGGCTGGCAGGGGAGGGCAGTTGGGGGCGATCTGGATGGCAGGGGAAGGCTCTTGGGGGTGACCAGGCTGGCAGGGGACGGCTGTTGAGGGTGACCAGGCCAGCAGAGGAGGGCAGTTGTGGGCGATCAGGCCAGCAGGGGAGTGCAATTTGGGGCAATCAGGCCCTGGCAGGAGAGGGCAGTTGGGGGCCATCAGGCTGGCAAGGGAGGGCAGATTGCGTTAATCAGGCCCCGTCAGGGGAGGGTACTTGGGGGCAATCAGGCCTGAAGGGGAGGGAAGTTGGGGTCAATCAGACCCTGGCAGGGTTGAGCAGTTGGTGGCAATCATGCCAGCAGGGGAGGGCAGTTAGGGGTGATCATGCCGGCAGGGGAGGGTAGTTGTGGGCAATCAGGCCAGCAGGGGAGTGTTGTTGGGGGCGATCAGGCCAGCAGAGGAGGGAAAATGGGAGCAATAAGGCTGGTAGGGGAGTGCAGTTGGGGGCAATCATGCTGGCAGGGGAGGGCAGTTGTGGCAATCATGTCAGCAGGGGAGGGCAATTGGGGGTGATCAGACCCCAGCAGGGGAGGGCAGTTGTGGGCAATCAGGCTAGCTGGGGAGGGCAGTTGAGGGCCATCAGACTGGCAGGCGAGGGCAATTGTGGGCAATCAGGCTGGCAGGCAAAAGGAGTTAGGGGCAATCAGCCAGGCAGGCAGGCGAGCAGTTAAGAGCCAGTGATCCCATATTGTGAGAGGGATCAGGCCTAAACAGGCAGTTGGACATCCACTGAGGGGTCCCAGATTGGAAAGGGTGCAGGCTGGGTTGAAGGACACCTCTCTGGGCCGAGCCAGCTCAGCCAAGAGTTCGAAAGCCTGAGTGAGGGCAGTGAAGGATGAAGAAATGACAGACAAAGAGAATAAGCTGGGTCTAGATCAGGGGTGGGCAAACTTTTTGACTCGAGGGCCACAATGGGTCCTTAAACTGGACCGGAGGGCCGGAACAAAAGCATGGATGGAGTGTTTGTGTGAACTAATATAAATTCAAAGTAAACATCATTACATAAAAGGGTACGGTCTTTTTTTTTTTAGTTTTATTCATTTCAAACGGGCCGGATCCAGCCCGCGGGCCGTAGTTTGCCCACGGCTGACCTAGGGCCAGGGGGAAGGGAACAATGGGGACATTATTGTTTAATAGGTATGGAATTTGAGTTTGAGATGATGAAACATTCTGGAGAATGGACAGTGTTCATGGTTGCACAGCAGTGTGAATGTATTTGATGCTGCTGAACTATACGCTTAAAAATGGTTAATAGGGAAAATTTTATGCTAGGTATATTTTACCAGGATTTAAAAAAGTAAAGTAAACCAGTGAGATGCACCTATGAAAAAACAGTGGTACAATCTGGATGTACAAGGCAGGATGATGTCTTTTTGCTGTTATTTTCTTTTCATTTTTACCTATTTATTTACTAGCTACTTATTTAAAATTTACTAGATAAATTGTATCTAATATAGTCATTCTTAAGTCTTAGAGTTATTTCTTAGAGTTACTGTAGATATTTATATGTTATAGATTACTACCATAGGCCAATTTGGAACAGAAGATTCTAAGTACACTTCCCTGTAGATTCTGTCTTAAGGAGGGGCATTCTTTATTAATTAATGTTTTTGGCCTTTTGTCTTACTTTAACCTTTGACATCTCCAATTCGTGCAGCAAATATTTATTGTGTGCCTACTATAATGTTGGGGGCATTGGGACTGTAGCAGTGAACAAAACACAAATAATCCTGTCTTAATGGAGCTTACATTCTAATGTTCTTCATTTCCTTATTGTAAAGAAGACATAAAGCTCTGGCTATTAACAAAACAATGCCAATGTGTTAACATTTTTAAAACTAGTAAGAATAACAAAACAATGCCAATGCAAAACAGCAATAAGTGAGGTTCTGCTAAACAAAAGTTTCTTTTGCTGATTTACTCAGAGTCCTTGGACTTGGCTGTGCAAGACTTTGCAGAAGACTGGCAGCTAACCAATGCTAGCATAGCCAGAAACATGATTGAGGGAGTAGCTTCCGCATCTTGTTTTTCTACCATCTGCTGGGCCTCAGTTGTTAACTTCTTCAGCTGACCCCATGTTGGCACCTTGGTCCCTTGCGTTGCCTTCGTCATCTTCCTTTTCCGTATTGCTGTCATTGGGGCAACTCTCAGTCTTTTGAATGATGGGACAAGGAGCTTCTCTGGGTCCATTGTGGTGACGCACGTAATGCTCTGGTAACCAAATTGGCTGCACTGCTCCTTCTGGAAAGATACAAACACAACCTCTTCCCCACATCATTACTAGATCTGGTAAAACTTTTGTCAGGAGGCCCGATGCCTTTCGGCCACTGTACAACTCTGTGCATTGTAATTCAAAAAATTTAACAGATAGCATTCTTCAATTTATCAGATAACATTCTTCTCCCCCTTTTTTTGTTTTTATAGTTGCATTTTAACAGTAGGATTGGTGCTTTCCACTATTGCCTGAGTCCTGATCTATCACCCCAGGGAGAACTTGCCAATCCTGTGCTTCCCGGGGTGGCATGATAAAGGTTTACTGAGCCGGCTGGAAAGGCTGCAGTGGGGTCAAGGATAAGGACCCTACTGTTTGGTGGGACGGGGCTGGCCCTGCTTGAAGTCTATCTTCCCCAGCCTGCCTAGGGGGCATTGGTTGCCACAGTTAAAGCAGCCCCCTTTCTTTTTGTTTCTGCTTGTTTAGGGGGTAAAAGGAGAGGTTTATGAGCAACAGTAAGCTCCCCAAATGTTTGCACCAGATCCCCATCATCCCAAACCCGCCGGCACTGTTCCCTTGCCGGCTGGAAAGGCTGCAGTGGGGTTAAGGATAAGGACTCTACTGCCTGGTGGGACCTGAAGTTTCCCTACCTAAGGGGTATTAAATTATCATCAACATCAGTCATTTACCTAATTGCTTTCCTCTCCTGCATCCTGAACATAGTCCAGGCTACTTGTTTCCACTCCCTGTAGCCCTTTGACTTTCATTTCTAGCTGCTTCTTTAGGGGGTAAAAGGAGAGGCTTATGAGCAACAGTAAGCTCTCCAAATGTTTGCACCAAACCACCATCATCCCAAACCTGCCGGCACTGTTCCCTTGCTTCCTCCAATCCTCGTTCATATTTGGGAGGAAGCTCATCGTCCGGAGGGCTCTCTTCCACAGGAGCTGCAGCCCCAGGGACTGGAGGAGGCAGCAGAGGCGCCGATGGTACAGGTGGAGTCAGAAGCCTCTGGTAGCCTTCCCCCATCTGTCTTGATTCCCCTGCCACAATCATCCATTCCCTTTCTGGAGTAGGCTCTAGGCAGTCCCGAATCAGGGACCACAGACTGAAAGCAGAGGCAGGCATTTCCTCTGGACCTTCAGCTATATAATGATCTTTAAGTTGTTTTCCTACCTTCTCCCATGCCTCTATATTTACCTTTCTTTTCTCAGAAAACCATGGGCAGATTTTACTCAAAAATCCAACAATTTGAAAAGTTGTTCATACCTCACAGAACAGCCCCGTGCTTGGAGCATAGCCTTAAGCATAGATACGAATAAATTCTTGTCCTGCGATCCTGAATTTCCTATGTTTTACACCTAGTTATATCACTAAACTTCGCTCCTTACCTTCCTTCTTGTTTTCTGCATGTGCTTCACTGGAGCGTCCTTTCACCTGACAACTGTAGTTCACCCGAACTCAGGCCCCGCGTTGGGCGCCACATGGGCCCAGCCAGCTCAGCCAAGGGTTCAAAAGCCTGAGTGAGGGCGGTGAAGGATGAAGAAATGACAGACAAAGAGAATAAGCTGGGTCTAGGTGGATCTTCCTGTGCCTGGCTGAGGCCACAGAGAGAGATCCAGAGGCAAGCTGAGCCTTTGTTTTATAGCCAGAGGTAAACAAGGTAGTGGTCACCATAGTTACATTGTTCTTGTGAGTTTCATTTGTTTTGGCAGCACTTGCTGCACCTCCCACAGCCCATTAGCTACCTAGGAAGGATCTAGGGAGCGTCATAAGGTCAAGCCTAATTATGCTAAGAGGACTGTGCCCTCTAAGCTGGGACTTGTTTGTGGCTTTGCCAACAGGTCAGTTCGAGGCTTAACCCTATAGCCGCACCCTACGCCTCCCCATGCACGAATTTCATGCACTGGACCTCTATTGTCTGTATAAAGGCACTAAGGTGTGAAAGGAAGAGCAAGATCAGTGTGTCCAGAATGAGAAGTCATGGGTTAAATTTTTAAAACTAATCTGAGGACATAGGTAGGGTTTGCTTGTGAAGGATTTGGTATGCTCTGTAAGGAGTTTGACTATGCTCTTTGCCAAGATGGAGCCAGTGAAAGGTTTGTTTGTTTGTTTTCTAGAAAGAAAACAACCCTCATAAAATTTTTCTTCCCTCTCTCAGTCTCTCTCTCTCTCTCTCTCTCTCTCACACACACACACTTAATAGATTCACTATTTTCTAACACATGTGCTTAGAGTCAACACTTATTTTGATTTCAAGGGCCCTACAATCTTGTACTATCCTGTTTATTCAATTTTTTTCCTACCACTTCCTGTACTTCCCTCTAACCAGTTAGCCCAAACCCCTCTGACCTAACAATGAGCTCTTATTTATATAATTTTCCTTTCTGGAGAACAGACTAAGGACCCTCTCTTCCCACGAGATGCTCAGAGAGTCTTTACAGTCTATACCAGTGGTTGGCAAACTGCGGCTCGTGAGCCACATGCGGCTCTTTGGCCCCTTGAGTGTGGCTCTTCCACAAAATACTGACTTCTGCGCATGGGCCACGAAGTTTCAATCGCACTGTACATGCACGCCCGCATGTGGTATTTTGTGGAAGAGCCACACTCAAGGGGCCAAAGAGCCACATGTGGCTCTCGAGCCACAGTTTGCCAACCACTGGTCTATACCATATATTTTGAAACTTTATATGGTCTTGTACTATTTTCTAATTGTTTGTACCCCTTCTCTCCTCTACTAAACATAAACCCTCTGGAAGCTGGAGAGTAAGCCCCTTAAAATCAAGGATCACACAGTTTTTACTCACCACTGTCCCCTAGTTCATAGCTTATAGTAGATGCCTAAAGAAGGTTACTTCCCTAAGCATACACAATTGTAATCAAGAACATCTTTTTGAATGTCTGTCTCCTTCATTTCATCAGGGCAAGGATTTTTGTCTTTTTGGTTCACTGATGTCTCTCAGGCACCTAGAAGTGTGTGTGGCAAATAATAGGTGCTCAAAAATATTTCTTAAATTAATTATGGATCTAGATTTCAGAAATTTTTGTTTGTCTACCATCCTTAACACAGTAGATGTTTGATAAATTTATTGAATTAATGAGGCCATAATCATATCTTCAGCTTCTTTATACCACTATCACTGTTGAACACATGGTAGACACTCAATTCATATTTATGATTGATATATTGGAAATTAAATAGGCTTGTTACTGAACTTTTTGTTATCATAGCTGAAAAGAAGTTACCGATTTGTTTGCGCACATACAGGGAAGAAACCCTTTCTATAGCAGTTAAAATATTTCTACTATGACCACTGATTTTTTTAAGGATGGAAATGTCAACTCTGAGGTGACAGAGAATATAAAGAGTTGGCCTGCACTATAGTAGAATAGTTATCAGATACTAAAAAGAAATCTCACTTAGTGAATAGAAACATAGTCCTCCATCAGAAGACACTGGGAAACAGCTTAGCAATGGCTACAGCCTTGCTATGAACAGAACATCTAGATTAACTTAAACAGCCTTCAGCTAAAGCCTCTCTAAGCATGCTTTCCCTCCACTCATTACAGGAAATCAGTCTTTATTCTTCAGCCAAGAAGTGCATGGTAGTTTTTGTAAACAACATAATCTTATCAGAAACTGAAGTCCATAGAAGTTAGGTAATCAGTGCTAGGGTTTAAAAGTGTGTCTAACCCTGGTATATGGCAAGGCAACTAGGAGTAGGGAGTACTAAGGAACTACAGGGAAATCTCCAAGGAATGTCAGAGTCAGCTATGCTCTTCTTCAAATTTGAGAAATTCCTTTTCATTCAAACTTGATGTGATGCTGAGTCATAAAAAGACGCGCTCTCCAGTAGGCCACATCTCTAGGGAGGCCCTTTAGCCAGCCTCTGTTAGTCATTACTATAAGCACAGGCATGGGGCCAGCGCCATTCACACTTTCCCCTGTTCTGCAGCAGACAGACTGAGTTCTTCTAATCCTTGTGTTCCTTCTCCCCAACCTCTCTAAAAGCCTTCTCTGAGGGAGAAATAGCTATAGCTTGGGGGCTAATATAGCTTTAAGGAAACTTTTGGCAGATGCGGATGTCCTAACATCTGGGCAGTTTTAACAGAATCCCGGAGGCCCGGACAGACCGGGAGCCACTCGTTCTAGGAATGTTAAATTAGAGAAGTTTTTTCAACTGATGAGAGAAGCAGAGAGGAAGGAGAAAGAGAACGAGGAGAGAAAAAGACAGCACCAAAACCTATAAAACAGGTAAGATCTGCTGCTTAACCCCTCTACACTACACTACTCCCACTTTACAACCATGGGGAGTAACAAGATTCATGACTTGGGCAACATGGCTGGGGGTGGAGGGGAAGAAAGAAGTTCTTTTATGAAACTGGATCATATGCTGTTTTTCATTTGAGCTGTGACCTGGCTGCAGATACAGGTTCCCACCACCTTCCCGATGCTCAGCAGAGGGATGGCTGACTCCAGTGAGTCAAATTCTCAGTCTGAAATTGTGGAGGAGGTGGGCAGGGAAGCAGTCATAGTCTCAGAGCATTGGGTCTGGAAAGGAAAGTCCTTCTTGCTCCTGAACTAAGGAATTGGATTGAGGCTGCATGTGGGAGGCGGGTTCAGGGATTAGTTTATCTAGCTGTTCATGTTCCTGAATTTCTTTAAACTCCTCTTTCTCCTTTGGTTCTCTTTTTCTGATTTTATCTCTTTCCTTCAGCTCTGGCAGATTACTTTTCTTTCTAGCTTCTCTCTCACATCTTTCCACTTTCCCTGCCTCCTTCACTTGCTCTCACTTTTTCTCTATCCTGCTTCCTTGCCACTGTCTAGACAAAGTCTAAAGTCAAGTAGCAATAAATTGGAAGATGAATTCATGCCATTCCTGGACTTTTTGTGTCCCTTGGGGACTCTGGCCAGAATCTGCCATCTTTTTGTTTCTCGATTTCTGGGACTGACACCTTCCCTGAGCACGGCATTTCTTTGAAAGTATGTGGGTGAATAGGTGTTTACTGAAAAGTCCAGTGACCAGTTTATACCAATGGGCAGCAAGTTTTAATACTGTCATTTATGAGGTATTTGCCTACTGGGAACCACAAAACTCTAATCCCACCAGAGTGAGACCCGGACAGGAAATGAGAAGGCAATTGGAGCTTGCTCACCCTCTCCTCACGTACCTCAGTAGGTTCTTCCCAACCTCACTTGACTTCCTGCTGGCTCAGCAGGGTAAAACTAGAAGGTTAGACTTGAACTGAAAGCCAGAAGCCACTACCAAACCACTAAGCTTCAAAAACCAAAGCTATGAACATAGGTAGGGTATATTTACTAACTAAAGATAGGAGACATTCAGTCCTGTCCAATACAAAGTTGGTAATAATAACTAATATATAATGATTGTTTCCCTATGTTCCAGGGAATAATTTTTCTATAAGGTAGATAGATATGAACAACAGTGTGGTGATTGCCAGTGGTGGGGGAGAGGGAGGTAGAAGAGGGTATGGGGGAATAAAAGGTGATGGAAGAAGACTTGACTTGGGGTGGTGAACACACAATACAATGTACAGATGACATGTTGTAGAATTGTGCACCTGAAATCAGTATAATTTTGTTAACCAGTGTCACCCCAATAAATAGGAAAAAAATTAACAAGCTGGGAAAGAATATAGATACTATTATTATTCTCATTTTATAGATGAGGAAACTGAGGCTCAGAGAAGTTAAAGAATTTGCCCATATCCCCATACCTTATAGCAGGGGTCCTCAAACTTTTTAAACAGGGGGCCAGTTCACTGTCCCTCAGACCGTTGGAGGGCCAGACTATAGTTTAAAAAAACTATGAACAAATTCCTATGCACACTGCACATATATTATTTTTAAGTAAAAAAACAAAACGGGAACAAATACAATATTTGTATTTGCATGTGGCCCGCGGGGCCATAGTTTGAGGATCCCTGCCTTATAGGGACAGAATTGAATACATATTCAGATCTGTATAACTCTAGTGTTCAAGCTTAGTCCATACAGGCTAATGCTTTCCCAGATTAGTGGTTAAGGAAATACCAGCTAAATTGATTAAACCATTTAGATAACAGGATTCCATCTTTATTCTATACTAGTAGCCAGTAGGTTGCTGATGCCCTCCTGTAGCTCTCTGCCTGCTGCCCCGCCCTCCTGTAGCTCCCCCCGCCCCCCCTCATAGCTTGTTGCCCTGCCCTCTCTTGTAGTTCTCTGCCTCCCGCTTACTTGCTGCACTTACTTGCTGCCCTGCCCTGTCCTGTAACTCTCAGTCACCAGCTTGTAGCCAGTAGTTCCCTGCCACCCTCCTGTAGCTCCTCCCCCGTCCCCTCCTCCCACTCCCCACCCCTCATAGCTTGCTGCCCTGCCCCCTCCTGTAGCTCTCCGCAGCCCACTTGTACCTCGGTGGTCCACCCTCCTGCTGATCCCTGATCTGGTCCTGACCTGCTTGGTCATTACGCCTCCGGGTATAACAGCTAATTAGCATATTCCTGTCTTATTACATAGAATGACTTTATGTTGGCCTTTTCCTGGTCTTGGTACCTCAGTGTCCCTCACTATAACTTGTACCATAGAATATTTGTATCTGATCTCACCAAGGTCAATTGAAAATTGATTGTTTTTATATCCTTCTTCTGGGAAGGAAAAATACCATAAATAACAAATAGAGTCTTGTTATTCTATAAAGTGGAAGATCCTTACAAAAGGGGGATGATAAAATAGGCATTCATTAATTTAAAAATCTCTTCTTCCTCACAGATCCCACATTTCTGCTTCCTTTCACTTTTGGAAGTTCATTGATGGCTGATTTATGAAAGTTATTTTCCTTTGTTCTGGTACTTCTGGCCATCTACTCCTATTCTTGTCTCCCTAACAATCCCTACCCTTTAAAAGGATGGCCGGTAAAATAACTCAAAGAGGAGCTCTCTCTCTGCTGCTCTTCCTTGCTCCAGCAGTGACACCAACATGGTTAGCAGGTAAGTTCTAGGAGCTGTGGCCCATTATCTCCAGGGAAGGTGGGGTCTGGACCAGTCTTGGAGAAGGGAAGTGTTAGACTACAATGAGAGACACTTAAATTAGATACCAAGAACTATTCTCAACAACAAAGATGGTTAAACGTTGTATTAGGCCACTAAGGGAGGCTTTGAGGCAAACTAAAAGATATTTGAAAACAGCCTGTGCCCTAGCGGATTTTGCTCAGTGGATAGAGTGCTGGTCCATGGACTGAAGCGTCCTGGGTTTGATTCTGGTCAAGGGAACGTACCTCGGTTGCAGGCTTGATTCCCAGCCCCGGTAGGGGCAAATGGAGGAGGCATCTAATCGATGTGTCTCTCTAACATCAATGTTTCTCTCTGTGTGTCTCTCCCCCTCCCTTCCACTCTTTCTTTAAAAATCAATGGAAAAAATATACTTGGGTGAGGATTAACAAAAATGAGAAGGTTGGACTACATGGCTTTTGAGTCCATTATCTCACCTGCTTCACCTACTTCTGCACTTAGCTTCCTCCCTCCCTCCCTCTCCCTCTCTCTCCCTCCCCCCTCTCTCTCTCACCCCAGACCATATTGATAGGATGAGATTTTAAAAGCCCCTTTCTACCAAAGATTTTAATGACAATACAGATCACATTCTCTTAAACAGGAATCCCCCAGTTTCTTCTGGCTTGTTCCTTGCTTCAGAAGGGATGGGCAGTTCTGGATTCCTGAATGTTTCATCCTTTGCCCCTGGAAACATAGGGAGCTGAAGAGAACAGACTCAGTGAGGAGAGGGGGAAGGGGAGTAGGAAGAATGATGGAAGGATAATGAGGGGGCAGACAGAGGTTTTTGATTGGATCCAGCTGTAATTCCAAATGCTAAGAATATTCTGTGGCCTGCAGTGTCTGCCCTCATGGAGGGCTGGGGGAGAGTAGGGGAAGGAGACAGGCCCAACCAATGGAATTAGGAAAATATCCAGAGATGAGTAAATAACAAACTGCTTCCATCACAGCCACAGTCATTGCAGCTAAAATTTTCCACATGTCCTGGGTTCCTGATGGAGGACTTTGGCAATAGCTCTGTTTGTCTGGAACAGCTGCATGAAGCTTTCAAACAAATATGCAAACTTCTCCTCTTTGGCTTAACCTAGCTTTGTAGGGGGTGAAGCACAAGGGATGTCATTGAGATGAAGAAATTCAAGTCAAGCCCTTGGCAGAATACACACTGTTTGGAGTTAAAGGAGCCATCCATCCCAACTTCCAAAGCTTCAGTTCAAGTACATAACACCAAAATCCAGCCAAAGACTGTAGGACTTAAGGAAATGGAGATTAGATGCCTCAAAGCCTGATTTTGAACACCTATAAGAAACCTCATGGAATACAAAGGCCTTTACCTTAATCAGGGTGAAAGCCTGAGCTATTGGAGTCTTGAGGAAAGGGCAGTTTTATTTTAAAACTTAGACCTATCTGAATTTCTCAAAGGGCTGTTTGCAAAGGTGGCACTGGCACTCCCACTCCCACAAGAATCACCAAGGTCACCACTCATTCTGAGGAGCCCAGGCTGGGAAATCTCTTACAGCCCTGCAAACTCACTCATTCTCCCTATTCTGTTTTTAGAAGACTATATGATGAGAGAAATCTGGAAAATTTCCAATAATCTTTCTCCAAATTGCTAGCTCAGCTGCCTGAGCTTGTTCCACTCATTTATTCATGCATTCGCTATATATACTGACTTCTCTATATGCATCCAGCACGGTTTTGTTCCCAGCTATAGCTTTGTTCTCAAATGGGAATGGCACAAGGAAAGCAGGGATAATCAGTAAAAGGACCCAGGAATAATCAGCCAGAGGTTGGGAATGGTTAAGAATATAAATAAAGCAAACAGTGGGTTAGAAGTGTATATTGGCATATCTATGCAGTTCAGAAAGTCAGAGCATATTTGCTATTATAAGCCAAGCATTAGTGTGGATCTGGAAATAGTCTTCAAATATCAGTTACTTTTCCAACCATACCCTTGTGAAGGGCAGTGCTTGCAGGGGTGGGCAAACTTTTTGACTCGAGGGCCACAATGGGTTCTTAAACTGGACCGGAGGGCCGGAACAAAAGCATGGATGGAGTGTTTGTGTGAACTAATATAAATTCAAAGTAAACATCATTAAAAAAAAGGGT
>NW_005361652.1:4328124-4331952 GCF_000412655.1 Myotis brandtii | reverse complement strand
ACGGGCCGGATCCGGCCCGCGGGCCATAGTTTGCCCACGGCTGGCTTAGAGCATCTGACTATACTATGGAACCCAGTAATAGACCTTACAGTAACCACTGAGGAATGCTGCCCAAATCTCTCTACCCCGGGGCTGAAGAGGGACAAGCAGATAGAACAATGTAGAAAGGGTGCCCTTCTAGTTTCTTATGTCTCATCTCAATATCCTAATATTCATAGAAAATACCCAAAGACAGGCAGAGAGGGAAAATGGAAAGGCTTAAAGTAGTAAGGTGACTGCCATCACAAAGCAAACTTGGCACTGGTGCAGCTACCTCTGCACCCTGGTGGAGACTATAATTATCTGACTGAGTCTTCCCTCAGCTTTCCCACATCCCCTGTAATTCTAGAATGATGTAAAATACTTGTTGGCTTTACATCCCACACACACAGAGTAAAAAAAGCTGGATTGCAAAAAAGATTTCGGATTTTTAGCCCTGCTGCTGGACATTGTTCAAAGTTTTCCCCTACTGCCATCTTTAGTGGGGTGTCTGAGTTTGGTATTGAAAGAGTCAAACAGCCCTGGGCTGGAATGTCCACTCTACTTCTTACTCGCTAGGAAACTTGAGCTACTCCTTCACTCCTCTGAACCTATTTCCTCATCTATACATTAGAGAGAAATAAGGGTGTCAATTTCATTGAGATGTCAGGATGGCATAATGAGATAACACATGTAACGGGCTAAACACAGAACACGTGATGAGTGATGTTAGCAGTCATTGTTGTTATCCAGCCATAGGCCTGTCATTCCTGTTTGCTTGTCTGGTAAACCGAGGCTTGCTCCCTGCTGGCCATTTCCTTACAAGCAAGCTCTGGAACAGGAGTGTGGGGACTGAATCCTTTGCAGTGGTTCTCAACCTTGGCTGCATATTAGAATCACCTGGGAATCTTTGTAAAATCCTGATTTCTGGGCCTCATCCTCCGGAAATTCTGTTTCTTTGTTACTAATGTTGTGGCCCCACCCCATAACAAAGAAACAGAATTTCTGGAGGATGGGGCCCAGAAATCAGGATTTTAAAAAGATTCCCAGGTGATTCTAATGTGAAGCCAAGGTTGAGAACCTCTGCTTTAGGGAATCACACACATCTGGCCTCCTGTTTACAAGAGCTGTTTGAAGCTAATGCTAAACTGAAACAGCTGGTGAGCGTTTTTTGGCCTCCATGAAGAAACCTCCCATGTGAGAAAAGCGAGAGCAAGCCTGGGGAGAAATAAAGGGAAGCCAGAAGAACTGAAATGGGAAAATATAAAAAGTCAAGGGAAAGAGAAAAAATGAAGTCTTTCCTCTGGAATGAGGGCAAACCAATGAGGACATGATTTCATAAGGCAAATTTTCTATTTGATTCATTCCCTTGTTCATCAAGCTGGACTGGTTTCCCAATATCCCCCACCCCCAGTCTGTGGGGAATGGAGGAGCTTCATCATCTAGCCATCTGCTCCACCCTTTTGTGTAGGGGGCCCTGAGCTTCTTCCCAGAGAGGAGGCAGGCACTTTGTGGTCTGAGTGTTTACACAGGCCAAGGGCTCCAGAACTAAAACCCAGCCCTGTCCTGGAAACACGACCTTTCCTGGAAGTGAGGAATTGTCTTCTGACTCCAGCATGGCTGGCTGTTGTATTCCTGTGCGTGCATTAGGGCTCAGGGAGGCTGGAAGGAGCGCTTCCTGAAACTTCACTCCGGAAAGCACCAAGTTGTATTCCAATTAGTTTGTGTTCATGACTGATTTCCTGCCGTCTAGTGGAACACACTGTTTAGTCTCCCAGACAGCCGCAGACCTGCCTGTACCAGGGACTGGGCCACTTAACGGAATGGGGGTGGACTGGAAATGTTTTCCAGCTCATCAGCTCCCTGTAAAACTCCTGCTGATTAGAGGAACCAGAAAGAACTCTGCTTGCTTTTTCCTCCAAGGGACTCTGCTTGTTTTTTCCTCCAAACCAGGACAAACCACTCAGGACATAAAACTATTTTCATTTTCCCTTGCCCTTTGAGCCCTCTCTCTTTGTCTTGGCATGCCACTCTTAGCAATAACAACCAGGTGGCAAAAGGTTGGTGCCCTGTGGGCTAGTGGGAGCTTGAGGAATCACATCCTTCTGAGGACTGTGAGCAGGCTTGTCACTAGTGGAAAGACCCTTACTCAGGTTCTATTTTTTCCTCCTATCTATGACAGCTGTCCAACCTCAGAGCTTGGTTATCAGTGACTCACCAAGGAAATGGGTCATTTATAGCCCAGACTGGTGGGATTGACTGATGATCAAGATATTTAGCTTTTTTCTCTTTCGAATGGAGGCTTTTAGTGCTACCAGTGCCCCCCTCCCCATCCCATTAGCTCCCCCTTTATGCACCTAAGGTATTGAGGTTTACCCATAATAATTCTGCTGCTTTACAAGGAAGAATTTTTCTCACTAAATATCCACCTGGCTCGCCACCCCTATATGGAGTGCCCTGTCCTCAGTAAGGGACCAAGTTGAAAGGGGGAATGGTTTGGAAGGACTTGAGTGAGAAATCAATATGTCATATTAATATTGTCTTATTCATTCTAGGTTCAGGCTACTACCCAGATGAAAGCTACAATGAAGTATATGCTGAAGAGGTCCCACAGGTCCCTGCCCTAGACTACCGAGGTAATACTCACTGCTTCTCGGGCTCAGAAAAGGTTTTTTCTAGCCTAAGGCCTAGGCCCTCCCTGAAGCATCCTCATCCAACTTGGCTTATGTGTGCCAAAACTGAAGCTCAGAGAATTAGGGGCCATGATTTCCAGTCATGAACTTGGTTACTGACTTGTTTGACCTCATCTCTCTAGCACTAAGGCTGCCCATCTATTATTAGCCATTAAATATGGACTGAGTACCTCCTGTAAACCTAGTCTTGTACAAGGTAAGCCTGTGGATGATACAAAAAACTGTACCCACCCAGGAGCTTACATTCTGCTGGGAAGGATTAGTGAGGAGGCAATAAAATTAGCACATGTAGAGCAAGTAAGTGTGAAACTATGTGGTAGCAGTAAATGCAATAGATGTTAAGAAAAAGAAGTCAGGGAAAGGGTCATGAAAAATGACATTTAGACTAGTTATTGAATAATGAGTGAATTTTGAGAACTGGAAAGGAGAGGGGAGGGCAATCAGACAAGTAGATGGCCACAGATATAGAGGTACGAACAAACCCACTTAGAGGAAGGAGCGAGGAAGAAACCAGCCTGATTGGAGGAAATGGGATGTGGAAGAAGTAGTAGAAAATAAAGTTGAATATAATAGAGTGAGACCAAATTAGGAAAGGCTCCATAATCTACAAGACTCTTCTAAGGAGGGGCAGAAGGACTGCCTGTGATGAATCCTGAATAACTATTCCTGTACTAGAAAAAAAGTTAGAGCAGGCAATATCTTCCACTTTCCCTGAGGATTATTTCAGCCCTGGGCAAGCTGGTAACTCTGCCAGCATTATCTGAAGTTAATTACAGAGAAGGCCCTTTTAACCCTGTTGTAAGCACTTTGTTTCCTTTATTATCCCTGAAAAGTGATAGGTGAATAGTTGCATAGATCAGAGGCCATGGGCCTGAGCTCAAGTCCCAGCTACTCCACCTTCCAGCTCTTTGACCCCAAACAAACACCTTTATATGCCAGACACTATGCTATCCTATATAATAAAGAGTGAATATGGAAATTGACTGTCACTCCACCACAAAGATGGTGACGCCCACAGCAGAGGCAGGGGTTTCCGTAACACAAGATGGCTGCACCCATAGCAGAGGCCGAGATCCCGTAATGAGCCTTAACAATGAGTCTGTGCCCCCCCCCACCC
>NW_005361652.1:4323009-4327724 GCF_000412655.1 Myotis brandtii | reverse complement strand
TGCGGCTCATGAGCCACATGCGGCTCTTTGGCCCCTTGAGTGTGGCTCTTCCACAAAATACCGACTTCTGCGCATGGGCCATGAAGTTTCAATCGCACTGTACGTGCGTGCCTGCATGTGGTATTTTGTGGTATGTTGTGGAAGAGCCACACTCAAGGGGCCAAAGAGCCACATGTGGCTTGCGAGCCACAGTTTGGCGACCACGGATCTAGCCCAATGGGGGAGGGGGCCGGCCGGGTCTGGGTCTCATGCAATTTTGACACACACATGGGTGGGCGGGGACTTGATTCTCGGCCCCGTGGTGTGCTCCAGACTCTGACAGGAGGAAGATATCCATAGAAATTTTGCTAATATTCTTTGATCTCTGACACTTCTATTATAGAGAAAGGGCAAATAGCAATATTAAAATATTTCCTCTAATTAATCCCCTTTTAATGTGCACAAATTTTGTGCACCGGGCCACTAGTGTATTTTATAAATGTTGTTTCATTTAAGTAAGGTGCATGCTTGTAATGATATGGGAAGGTCTCTAAAACATTTTGTTTATTTTAGAAAAGCATTGGTGAAAACAGTGAGCATACTACACTATTCTAAATGTTAAAAAGGAGGAAAAAATAAGAATATGTAGTAATAGTTGCTTTAGTTGCTTGATATGCATACACTATTAACAGTGGTTCTTTATGGGGGGACCAAGTGGCAGTGTGTGTTGGAACAGGGGTGGGAGAGAGGCTTTACCCTGTAACATTTTATACTTTTTGAATTTTGGACCATGTGGCTATATTACCTATTCAGAAATGTAAATGCATACTTCAAAATAAAAACCTAGCATACTTACAGGAGCAGATAATAGAGTTAGAAAAAAAATGGTTTTAGAGCCAGTCAAAGCTTGGGTTAAAAATCTCTTCTCCTTACTTGCTGAGGGACCGTGGGCAAGTTAGTTCCTCACCTGCAAGATAAGGCTTTTGGGAGAACTATTTGAGATAATGGATGTGAAGTGAAAATATAAAGCATGGTGCCTACCGCACAGTAGCTACTCAGTAATGACTAACACATTTCCTGCAAGACATTTTCACCATGCCATAATTAGCATGGTTTCAGTTTCCCATCAGCATTCTTTGGGTACAGTTGTTCAGCCAGTTGTGAACTTCCATAACTGTACTGTCATCTCTCCTGTATTTCTGTATGTCATCCACATCAATGGCATGAAGGGCACTCTCATATGCCTCACTGACTTCCACATAGTGTATCCTCTAATTTCCCCTGCTCTACCAGTCTGGTGACTCTAACCAAAAAGGAAATGAGGTCAGTCTTGAATGACTTGTTCTTGAGGACACCTGGAGATCAGCACTTCCCTTTTTAACTGCTCATAAGCCTGTATTTAAATACTATGCTCTCAGTGCTGTTGCTCTTACCAGGCTATAGTTTCCAGAAGCTGCATTCTTCTTCCTTTTGGGAATCTAATGTGCAGCATGGTGACTATAGTTCATGTATGGTGCCAGGTGAGTACTAGACTTTTATGAAGGGGACCACTTCATAAATTATATAAATGTCTAACCACTATGCTGCATATCTAAACTAATATAAAATAATATTGAATGTCAACTGTAATTGAAAAATTACATTGTACACCTTAGACATATACAGTTTGTTTGTCAATTATACCTCAAATAATTCTGGGTGGAAAAAGAAAATGGGATAATGTTTTTGTTCTTTTCCAGCTTCCCAACATGTTTTCTTTATACCAGGATTCCTCTGAGCCTACAAATTTGAACTTATTTAGCTCTATATTTCCCTTTACTAAGTTTGCTTATTCTATCTCTTCCAATCTAATGTGTATTTTTATTGATAGAATGTTGGAGAGAAATAGGAGAGGAGTGATTGTTGAGGCCCCAGCCTCCCATATAAAGTCTTTATGATATGTGTTGTGATCACACAATTAACAGCTCTGCAACTGTAGTGCTTCCAACTTTATGTAGTTTGGAGATGGTGTCTCCAGATGGCAGCCTTGTGTCACAGCCACAGGCACAAAACTAATGCTGAAAGCCACAAGTGTGTTGTTGCTTGAAGGATAGCTTTCTTACTGTCTTCATTCTTTAGCTGCCTTCAAGCGGAGGCTCCAGCCTTTCTTCCTTTAACTCCTGATGCACTTTTATTCAAACTCCCTTTGTTTTTGTCCCTTAGGATTTGGGAATTGAATGAGCTCATATGGGGCTTTAACCTTCCCGACTTGAGACTAACAGATTTATGTCATACTGTGTATGCATCCTTGGACAGGTGGCCCTCTATCTGTTTATAGGTGCTCCTTTAAAATCTGAACCCACTGAAAAGTCATTCCTATTGTGTAGCCAATGAGACGACTTTATGATGCTTTTATGATTTAACTAGAGGCCCAATGCACAAAATTCATGCAAGGGGCTCAGCCCTCGCAGCCTCGGCTTCATCCGGAAGGTCGTTTGGCTGTCCGGTCTTGCTGGGGTCCAACCCCAGCAGGTCCAGGGGTCCCCAAAGGTGTGGACGGAGTCGGCGAAGAAGGAATGACACGGAGACAGCCTTCAGTTGATCAGCAGCCTAGTCAGGACCTCTAGCCAGGATCTCCAGCCAAAGTTCTGGTCGGAGTTCTGGTTAGGAACTGATCAGGATCTGATGTTTATTGTCTTGTTACATCTATATTTATACCAGCCGATTTTAATCCTGTCAATTTCTATTACAAAGGTTAGGGCGTTTCTTATCTCCATTCCAGGGAGTAAAGATTATGTAGCTTAACTACCCGCCTGGCACTTAGTTAAGGGGTTGTATCCCCTCCCTAACCTCGGGGAAAAATCCCCACCTGGGGAAACAACCTTTCTGGGAGAGGTGACCTTGGTTAAAACACATGGCACTAAGGAGAGCAAACATATTAAGAACAATATGCTATATATGCCAGGTCCCTTGAAACATATGCTGTGCAGATGTTTCTTCCCTGCAGCGACTGTGTCAAGCAGCAAGGATGGACCGGCTTCCGGCACGGTCTAATTAGCATATTACACTTATATTATTATAGATGGCCCTATTACCTTTTGTGCTCAGTATTGATCTGGGATTGGACTTTCATTCTTAAGCAGCCTTGTTTGATATTGCATCCCCTTCCTCTCCCTAGCTTCCATATTTGTATCATTTAATTTTTTTAAAAAAATTTACCTATTATAAAATTCACTCTTTTTGGTGCAGTCTAATTAGCATATTACACTTATATTATTATAGATGGCCCTATTACCTTTTGTGCTCAGTATTGATCTGGGATTGGACTTTCATTCTTAAGCAGCCTTGTTTGATATTGCATCCCCTTCCTCTCCCTAGCTTCCATATTTGTATCATTTAATTTTTTTAAAAAAATTTACCTATTATAAAATTCACTCTTTTTGGTGCAGAGTTCTATGAGTTTTGACAAATGCATAGTCATGTAAACACCACCACGATACCAAACAGCTTCATCACATCAAGAACTTGCCCAGGGCTGCCTCTTTGAGGTTATCCCGGACCTCAACCATTCGCCCACAGAAGAACATTTGAATTGTTGCCAGCTTTGGCCATTCTGAATAGAGGTATTTTAAAACATTTGTATACAGGATTTTGTATGAACACAGGTTTTCATTTCATACCTAAAGTGGGATTGCAAAGTTGCATGGCAAGTGTATGTTTACTTTTAGAAGAAACTACCAAAATATTTTCCAAAGTAGCTGTGTCATTTTGTATTTCCCCCAGGAATGTGTAAGAGTTCCAGTTTCTCTCCATCCTCACCAACACTTGGTTTTGCCAGTTTTTGTGTGTGTTTGTTTGTTTGTTTTGAAGTGTAGATATCCTAATGGGTACATAATGGTATCTTGTTGTGGTTTAATGTGCATTTCTCTAGTGACTTATAATGCTGACCATCTTTTCATGTGCTTATTTTCTTTAGTATATCCTCTTCAGTGATATATCTGTTCATGTCTTTTGTCCATGCTCTAACTGGATTGTTTGCTTTTCTCCTTTTGCGTTTTGAGAGTTCCTTATATATTCTAGATACCAGTCCTTAGTTGAATGTGTGGTTTGCAGATATTTTCTCCAAGTTTGTGGTTTGTCTTTCATCTATTAACAATGCTTTTCATAATACAAAAGTTTTTAATTTTGACAAGGTTTAATTTATTTTCTTTTTTTCCCTTGTATTAATTGTGCTTTGCATGTCTAAGAACTCTTAGCTCTAGATCCCAGAGATTTTGCCCTGTTTTTTTAATGTTTTATAATTTTACTTTTTACATTTAAATTCATGATCCATTTTGAATTATCTTTTTATATAAGGTATGAGACCTAGATTGAGGTTCTTTTCCCTTCTCTTCCTCCTCCTCCTCCTCTTCCTCCTCCTTCTTATCTATGGAAGTTCAATATTGCTCCAGCAACATGTGTTTGAATGGCTATCTTCCCTCCATTGAATTGCTTTTGAATCTTTGTCAAAAATTATTTCAACACTAGCGGCCCGGTGCACAAAAATTTGTGCACTGGGGGGGGGGGGTTCCTCAGCCTGGCCTGTGCCCTCTCGTAATCTGGGACCCCTCGGGGAATGACCACCTGCTGGCTTAGGCCCGCTCCCTGGCAGCCCGGGAGCCCTCGGGGGATGTCCACTTGCCAGCGGGGAGCAGGCCTAAGCTGCAGTCAGACATCCTTAGTGCTGCTGAGGAGGCGGGAGAGGCTCCCACCACCAC
>NW_005361652.1:4308474-4320123 GCF_000412655.1 Myotis brandtii | reverse complement strand
CAAGTCAGGCGGGGAACGTTGGAGTCCGCCGTCACTGGAGCAAGCAAGCCTCCCTGTTCGCTTCAGTGCATGGCTGCCGGCCGCCATCTTGGCTGACAGTTAATTTGCATAAGGATATGCTGATTAGCCAATGGGAAGGGTAGTGGTCGTACGCTAATTACCATGTTTCTCTTTTATTAGTGTAGATACTTGTGTGGGTCTATTCGCTGTTCCATTGATCTATGTGTCTGTCCTTTCACCAATACACTGTCTTAATTATTGTACTTCAGCTTACTTTTCTTCTATTGTTACAGTCCCCCGATGGTGTTATACATTAAATATCCAAGACGGAGAAGCCACATGCTATTCACCAAGGGGAGGGAATTATCACAGCAGCTTGGGCACTCGTTGTGAGCTCTCCTGTGACCGGGGTTTTCGACTGATTGGGCGAAGGTCGGTGCAATGCTTGCCAAGCCGCCGCTGGTCTGGAACTGCCTATTGCAGACGTAAGTGGTGCGTGTGCAGATGCTGATGTGTATATGTGAGAAAGATCAGCAAGCCAGCTACTGAGTGTATATGCCTGGAGGCGTTACTATGCCCTCTGTCAAGTGAAAATTAAGAATTTTTCACAGGCACCCAAAATGGCCTTTCTCCATCCTAACATTTTAGCTCATTTTCTCTCCCTGTGTTTATTGCCCAATTAACATGAGCATTTAAATAGCAACCAGCTCTTCTGGCTCAGGGAAGCAAAGGAGTGCATGTAAGACTTGGGCCTGGGGCTTATGTGGACCTAGGCCTTCTTTTGGCACTCTCAAGGATGTGTGGTCTCAGACTCTTTCCCAAACTGCTATACTTCCTGGCCTAAGGCCTTAGGAGGCCTTGGCAGTGAAGCTATGAGACACCTGTTATTCTTTATTTTCTTCAGAAAGCCACAAAGAGTCCTTAGTATGTGGGGGTGCTAATACACACATTCCAAACCATGTCCCTCTCAGCTCCCAAATCTCTATCTTATTCCAGCGCTACAGGCTACCCTTTTTTAGCAGTTGAGCTTTGTCTGTCTATATGTCTATCTCTGAATGACATTTGAAGGACCCCCATGTGTGCAGGGCTCTGTATTGGTTGTTTCAGGAGCTTACTCAAATCTCAATTCCTCCCAGGCAGCTTATAGACTAATGGATAGGAACACAAATATGTGCACATGAAGGCAGTGTGACCAGACACAGAGTGCTGAGCATTCAGAGATATTGGGTTAGTCAGAAAAGATGCTGTGGAGAAGAAAAGCTTTATAGTTAGAAATAAGGAAGCCACTACACCCCTTTAGATGTCCGTAATTAATTATTTTAAGAGTTGGATGCCATTGTTTACAAAATAAATTAGAATTAGCCTCACAAACTGAAATAATATAAGTCCATAAATGAACATAAAACCAATTAAAAGAATGGAGATGTACATATTTCCAGGTGCCTAGAATGACTTAATTACTATATTTGTAGAGTGAATCTGACTTTGCCCTTTCTCATAAGTGACAAAAGGGCAAATGCTTTGGATGTATCATTGTCACTGTCATATAATACTAAGAAAACAAATTCATCTGTAAAGACAAACATTTTTTCTTGGCCCTGATTTCAAGGAAGTAATTTTTGCATGCAGAATACTAAAAAACATAAAAGGCAATAATCTTCAAGCCTGGTTTGACCAAGAAGCAAAATGAACATAGCTTGTAGAGTCTTTATGCAAAGCTCCAGTAATTGAATTTATGCAGGGTTAGAACTTAGAAATGTAAAGGGATGTGTGGCTTGCCCACTTGTTTCAAGTATCAGATATCTCAAGCTAGACTTTGGTAAGCATAGGCTCACAATCAACTCATGGTAGCAGTCTCCACTTCTGGCACATGTGGTATCTAAAGCATATGGATTCCCCTTTAGCCAAAGTTGGCCCTCCAGGCACTGGCCTGACTTGTATTCTCACACAGTGAGAGGGCCAACCTACTTTCACATGTAAGTGGCCTCAGCTGAGGAGTGCTTGTGGCAATACCAAAACTATCGATATACTAGAGGCCCGGTGCACGAAATTTGTGCATGGGTGGGGGAAAGGTCCCCTCAGCCCAGCCTGCACCCTCTCACAATCCTGGACCGCTGGTTCCTAACCGCTCACCTGCCTGCCTGCCTGATTGCCCCTAACTGCACCCTGTGGAAGCCTGATCATCCCTAACTGCCTCTGCCTGCCCACCTGATTGCCCCTCACTGCCCCCCCTGCTGGCCTGGTTGCCCCTAACTGCCTCTGCCTGTTGGCCTGGTTGCCCCCAACTGCCCCCTTGCTGGCCTGGTCGCCCTATGCAGCCTGCTGCTCAGTTGTTTGGTCGCCCCATGCAGCCTGTTCAGTCGTCCATTCGGTTGCAATGGTCGCTTAGGCTTTTATATAGATAGATATAAAAGCCTAATATGCAAAGTGTCCACTTGGGAGTTCAACCTGGAGACCAGGAGTTTGATCGTTCACTATGATGTGCACTTACCACCAGGGGGAGGTGCAGAATGAAAGCAGCCAGGGAAGGAAGGCCCTGGCTGGCAGCTGGAAGGAAGGCCCCAGACGGCAGCCAGAAGGCCCTGATCAGCCCTGATCACCAGCCAGGCCTAGGGACCCTACCCATGCAAGAATTTCATGCACCGGGCCTCTAGTATTCAAAAAGGAGCTTTGAATTTGCTCAAGGATATCTAACATTTGAGGAACGAGAGGTAAAAATGAATAGCAGCTGAGGCCCTAAATGAGCCCAGACATTTATATGCATTATCCCTTTTATGAAGTTCTATGAAGTATCCCCATTTTTAAAAAATATGTATATTTTATTGATTTTGGAGAGGAAGGGAGAGGGGAGCTAGAGAGATAGAAACATCAATGATGAGAGAGAATCATTGATTGGCTGCCTCCTGCACGCCCACTACTAGGGGTCAAGCCTGCAACCCAGTCATGTACCCTGACTGGGAATCGAACTGTGACCTCCTGGTTCATAGGTTGAAGCTCAACCACTGAGCCATACCAGCCAGGCTGAAGTATCCACATTTTAGTGGTGAAAACACTGAGACTCAGAGAGATGAGGTAACTTCAAGTCAGAGAGCTTGTAATGAGTGGAGCTGGGTTCTAAACTCAGGTGTGATTCTCAAGTCCATTCACTTGGACAAGTAATTTACTTCTTTGAGAAACACCCCTCCCCAGCACTACTGTACCTTATAATCTTATATAATAAAAGCCTAATATGTTAAGTGTCTGGTCCACCAGTCAGCCATTCAACCAATCAAAGTGTAATATGCTAATGATATGCTAAGGCCACTCAACTGCTCACTATGACGCACACTGACCACCATGGGGCAGACAGTCAACCAGTTGCTATGATGTGCACTGATCACCAGGGGGAAGATGCTCCAACTGGTAGGTTAGCTTGCTGCTGGGGTCCAGCCAATCAGGACTGAGTAAGATGGGCCAGACACACCCTGGAGCCCTCTTGGGGTCCCTCCTCAGCGGGCCAACCTCCTGCATCTCTCCCTGGCCCCGATCATGCACCGTGGGGTCCCTCGGCTTGGCTTGCACCATCCCGCAATCCGGGATGCCTTGAAGGTTGTTGGAGAGCCAGTTTCGGCCCTATCCCACAGGCCAGGCCGAGGGACTCCACTGGTGCATGAATTTGTGCACCGGGCCTCTAGTATAAAAATAAGAAAGCAATTAGTAAAAAGAGCCAATTAGGCACAAAAATGTAAGGGCAGTTTGGGGTAGGGTTTTCTGTGTTTAATGCTATCTCTGATATGGTTCTCCCTGTGCTAGATGCCATCACCTCCAGATAGTCCCATAAGCCACTGAGCTTTCTACTTGGTTTTCTCTTAGAGATGAGATGCCACACATTGCCATTCATTACGAGTGGCACCTACACCTGCACAAATGGTGTGCTTCTTGACTCCCGTTGTGACTACAGCTGTTCCAGTGGCTACCACCTGGAAGGTGACCGCAGTAGAATCTGTATGGAAGATGGTCAATGGAGCGGAGGCGAGCCTGTATGTGTAGGTAAATGTTGGTTTGCTCCCAGTTGTCCTGCTACAAAGAGTCATCCTGGTATTGTGTCCACAAAGGATGTGGAATCCTTATAGCAGAAGGCTTTTCTGCTTGCTATGAGGATGGCACTCTGGACACATGCTTAAAGAAGTGATCATTTCCCCTGCAACTGGTGTTTTCCCCCAATTTCATTAAGCATCTTGAATAGAGAGTGTATGTTTTACCTACCCAGTGGTGCAATATTACTTCTATGGGTTCCCTTCAGGGAAGACAGGGGGCCCATGAGTCAGCACCTAATTTCTGACCTTGGCAGACATAGATCCCCCCAAGATCCGTTGTCCCCACTCACGTGAAAAAATGGCAGAGCCGGAGAAACTGACTGCTCGAGTATACTGGGACCCACCTTTGGTGAAAGATTCTGCTGATGGTACCATCACCAGGTGAGTAATAGATGCCCCTTATGCCTCCCAGCAGCTTCTCCCACGCTCTCAGGCTGAGACTACTGTGATGATGTGCCCCTGATCCTAAGAGTCTCTTTCCTTAGTGCAGCAGTTCTCAACCTGTGGGTCGCGACCCCTTTGGGGGTCGAACGACCCTTTCACAGGGGTCGCCTAAGACCATCGGAAAACACATATATAATTACATGTTGTTTTTGTGATTAATCACTATGCTTTAATTATGTTCAATTTGTAACAATGAAAATACATCCTGCATATCAGATATTTACATTACGATTCATAAGTAGCAAAATTACAGTTATGAAGTAGCAACGAAAATAATTTTATGGTTGGGGGTCACCACAACATGAGGAACTGTATTAAAGGGTCGTGGCATTAGGAAGGTTGAGAACCACTGCCTTAGTGATTATTTCACTCTGTGCCATGTAGGGTGACACTTCGGGGCCCTGAGCCTGGTTCTCACTTTCCCGAAGGAGAGCATGTAATTCGTTACACTGCCTATGACCGAGCCTACAACCGGGCCAGCTGCAAGTTCATTGTGAAAGTACAAGGTTCGTCCAAAAGAAGTCTTCCATTTCCACATTGTTCATTATTCCTGCTCTGCCCTGACCTTGTAGATGCTCACCACAACCCTCTCTTTTCTATGCCTGAAACAGACACTCATGGGAGAGGGGAAAAACAAGTTCACTAAAAAGGGTTATTCAGGAAGCCTGCATGATATTGTGCATACATACGTTTCAGAAACCCTGACCCCCCAACAGGATTTTTTCATTCTCCTAACTCTAGATAAAATTTACAAAGATATTCTGTATCCCTTTTCTTGGCCTTCTAATCATCAAATCTAATCAGCCTGCATCCTCAGTCTTTCACCTTTGCTAAAATTGGTGGTGTTGCATGCCTGATTTTACCCCTTTGTTTAGTGTTGTTTTGTTTTGCTTTTTCATTATTAATATAATTTATACTCAGTTTTGAACTGTGGAAAATATAGAAATATACAAAGGAAAAGTATATATTACCCCATTGTCCAGAAGCAACCTTTTAGTATTTTCTTTCCAGCCTTTTATCTACACATACTTTTAAAAAACATATAGTTGAGATCATACTGTATATCCAATCTTAGATCACCCTTTTCATTATAACACAAATAATTTCCCATGTTCTTTAAAAATTCTTCAGAAATATTTTAATGACACCATAATAATCTACTTCTAAGAATATAATTTGCTTAATATTTCTCCCACTGATGGATATTTAAGTCTTTATCTATTTATTTTTAATATTAAAATTAATTTTATAAGGTGGTCATCCTTATGTAGGGTGTCTACAAAGTCTGAAAACAAAAATGTCAATATTTATTTTACAGAATGATGACAATATGTATATTCACTTGTCCTTCCAGATTTTTTGAACACCTTTGTCTACATTTCATATTTAATTCCTTAAGAAAATTCAGCCTTTATCCTCAGTCATTGGAAATATGAAGTCATTCATTCTGATCATCCTAGGTCTAGAAAACCCATGCTGATCTAGAAAACCCAGCATGAGCACCCTCTTAACCTTTTTTTTTCTTAAAAGAGCTACCATAGCCCCTAACTTGAACTCCTCACTGACAGTGAGACGCTGCCCATCACTGAAACCACCACAGCATGGCTACCTCACCTGCACCTCAGCCGGGAACAACTATGGCGCCACCTGTGAATATCACTGTGATGGAGGTTATGAGCGCCAAGGGACTCCCTCCCGAGTCTGCCAGTCCAGCCGCCAGTGGTCAGGATCACCGCCCATCTGTGCTCGTGAGTGAAACCAGGGAATGAGGAGAGTGAATATATTGATCATGGCTACTTTGGAGGATCTCCAAATGTGTATAGCACAGGGATTCAATAGTAATGTGTGTGATATGAGAATGGGGGAGTGTTCTAAAATGTGTTTATTTTAGGGGCTAGTGTTATCTTTCTGAACAGTCCTACTCCAAGATGAAGTGTTTAAAATTTCCAAGTGTTCTTTCAGGATTTCCCCCAAGGAAAGGGAGAAACAACCAAAAAGGGTTATCCTGAAAGACTGGAGTTCCTAAAGATATTGTTACCCATGCTGGGGTGAAGGAGAAGGCCATACTCTGACTGGCCATCTGCTTCTGCCCTAGCTATGAAGATTAATGTTAATGTCAACTCAGCTGCTGGCCTTCTGGATCAGTTCTATGAGAAACAACGCCTCCTCATCATCTCAGCTCCTGATCCCTCCAACCGATATTACAAAATGCAGATCTCTATGCTACAGGTGAGACCTAATCCCCTAATTCAGGCTTAGCTTCTTTATATACCCCCTAACCCCACCCCATTATTCCCTTACCTCTTCCAAATCAGAGTTGCTTTTTCTATAGCACAAACTCTATTTCCTCAAACTCTTTATGGACATTGACCAGTTTTACTCTAGACAAATTTATCACACTTTAAAAACTGCTATGTTTTTATTAAAAAGGCAGTGAGGAGCCTGGAATGGTGGGTATGATTTACAGGGGGCTTGGTGAGGGTAGGTAGGGAGTATGGTAGAGCACTTGTAAAATAAGTATGATTAAATGTAAATGTTGGGATGAAATTATGCTTATGTTTTCAAGGAATAATAGCATTAACAAATACTTATATGGTAAGTGCTAGATGGGTACCAGGTATATAAGTATGTGTTTTATGTATATTCATTTAATTCTCAAAACAACCCTTAAGAGGTAGGTACTATTACTATCCTCATTTTAAAGGTAAGGAAACTGAGGCATAGAGAGTTTAAAGATTTGCCCAGCCAATAAGGACAGTGACTCTGAAAGTCAGGACTAGAGGAGTAGCCCAAAGATTAGCTAGAAGTGACTGGGCCAGGATTAAACTCAGTCTGACTCAAGGATCTGTGCTCTTAACCAATACTTGTAACAGAAGAGAAAGACAAGTATTGTGATATCTCAAAGTAAAATGAGGGAATTGCACAATGAGTTTTAACACGCTGAGATACCTAGCCAAAGGCACTTATGGGGAAGGAAAGGTGAATAGGACAGAATAGATATGAACATTGGGATTTATAAAGAAAATAGACTAGGATCTTGAAGAGAACTCAGGGTATGATGACTAGCCTAAGAGAACCAGCTCTAAGGAGCTGCAAAGGTGTTTTCTAAAGGTTGAATCTTACAACTTGCCAAGAGGCCCATGGTGGAAGCAGCTTTATAAAAAGCATGACCCTGGGTATCTAGACCAATAAGGACCAAATTCCTCCAGGGATCCCCGCCCCCCCCCAAAAAAAAGGCAAGCAAAGGCAATACCTCAGCTTGAACAGAAAGCAAGAACAAGAACTGGAACCAGCCAATAAGGACAGTGACTCTGAAAGTCAGGACTAGAGGAGTAGCCCAAAGATTAGACAAGGGGTTGGGCACCAGGGAGTGTTCACTGAGACTTTAAACCTCACCCCAGGTAACTGGCTCAGAGATAACCCTGCAAGGCAATGCAGGACAAAGAGCCAGGGTAGAATTACAGGGTGTACTGCCTGGTGTGAGGAAGGCAACAAAGGGTAATGAGAAGAACACTGGCACGATTTCTGAGAAATCCTGGAGACAGAGATTGTAGCCTAGTGGTAAGGAGCACACACTTGGGTAGGCAGTAGCAGCCCTAAGTTTAAATCTTGGCTAAGAATTTTACTGTCATGCAAGTTTGAGCAAGCTACTTTTTTACTCTACAGAATAAGAATATCACCTGCCTTGTTAGGGGTAAGTTAGATTATGCCTGCAAAGCATTAGGTATGTATATTCAGTAAATAATAGCCATTATTATCATATCACAATAGCTATCCATTAAGAACCTAGGTAGCTTCCAACTGTAATAAAATAAGTTATGGTGACTATAGTTAATATTGCATTGTACTAGTATATTTTAAAGTTGCTAATAGAATAGAGTTTAATAATTCTTATTACAAGAAAAAATTGTAACTATGTATGGTAATAGATGTTAACTAGACATCTTGTGATCATTTCATAATATATAAAAATATTGAATGATTATGTGGTATACTTGAAATTAATATTACATGTCAATTAGTATCTCAATTTAAAAAAAGAACCTACATAGTTTAAAACCTATAAAAAATGAAGGAAGTAGGGATTGTGTTCCTGCAACTTATAAATTATATTTCTCTTTTCTACCCCACATGTTATAACCAGCTTCATACACTTAATTAGAATAAAGAAAACACTGTTAGGGCAAGTAAATCAGGAATGACAGAGGGAAGAGGTTGTAGAACCCATCATGTGATGGTTGGGAGAGAAGACCCTCCTTTCCCACACTGCCTCACTGTGGTCCCTGGAAGAATCAGCGAAGTAGTCTTAGGTTTGAGTCTGAGACCCTATTCCATAAAACCTTCTCTCCCCTCCCAGCAATCCACCTGTGGACTGGACCTGCGGCATGTGACCATCATCGAGCTGGTGGGGCAGCCACCTCAGGAGGTGGGGCGCATCAGGGAGCAACAGCTGTCAGCCAACATCATCGAGGAGCTCAGGTCCAGGCTGAAGGGCCACAGGGAAGGGGTGGGCAGAAACCCTAGGTGAAACACTGGCAACGGGAGGGTGTGGGAGAATCAACTATACTACTCTCTTGGGGCACTACTGTGTTTGAACTCTTTGGGTACATTAGTTAAGATCAGAGAGTGGCCATATATCAGAATCAAATGGAGGGGGGCTTAAAATACAGAGGACCAGGCCCCATCCCAAACCATCTCAGGACTGTGCTTTCTTTTTTTTTTTTTTCAATAAGGCATATCCCCTGACTCTGAAGTACAGCCAGAGCTGAGTCACAGGCCCAAGCATGACTCAGATAGGCCTCTGATCCTGTTGCCTCATGGCCTCATCTCTTAAACTTGGACCTCCAATAGGCAGTGAAATCTGAATCATATCTATCTGCCCTTGGGGGAAGAACAAACTATTGGTGACATGTGGTAGAAGTTGACTTTTCTCATTATCTATCCATTATCACCCTTCCAATGCCTCCACATATACTCAGAGCCAATAAAGCCACCACACCTCTCTTTTCTAGATACACTACCTGCCTCTAGGTCTCATTCCATAGGGACAAAAAGATTCAGTCCCAGGTAGGGGAGAGACTGAGAAACACTCAGAGGAAGGAGACTGTAGACTTGCAGCTACAGATGCAAGAATTGATCAGGTGAATTGATCTACCTATAAGCTATCATGTATGGTTGTGCAAGTATGCCCAGCTCAATTCTAGAAAACACTAGTCTAGAAAGCACTGTGACTGGTGCTCCTTGGACTTATTCTGTGCAGCCCACATTACTATATGAGAGAAACATCACCTAGTAATAATGTAGCTGCTCCATCTGCGGTGAGGAAGGGACAGCTTAGCAGAGCCAGACATACAAGGTCAGCAAGTGCAGAGTCAGAGCAGAGAAAAACAAAGGGTTTTGAGATAGGTAGTGGAGACAAGGACTCGGTTGGGGAAGGAATTAGTCCATCAGTGGAGCTACAAAAGGTCAAAGGGTAATACAGCCTAATGGAATGAAGCCCAGACAAGATCTCACACTTCCCTGGACTCCTCTCTCTAGGCAATTCCAGCACCTCACTCGCTCCTACTTCAACATGGTGTTGATTGACAAGCAGGGAATTGACAGAGAACGCTATATGGAACCTGTCACCCCGGAGGAAATCTTCACATTCATTGATGACTACCTACTGAGCAATCAGGAGCTGACCCAGCGTCGGGAACAAAGGGACGTATGCGAGTAAACTTGAGCCAGGGCATGGTTGAGGTCAAAGGAAAAGCTCTCCTAGGTGGCTGAAACCAGGGTCTAATAAAAGGAGGAAATGGTTTCCCATAATTCTAGGGACAGGACTGTGAGGTAGATGAGGTTCACCAATCTTGGGACATTTTCAGGAACCTTTTTAGGACTGCATAATAGTTTCCCTAAGCAAGTCTCTGCTTTAGGTAGCACTGGAGGAGCATAAGAAGCAACGTAGAGACTGAGAAGCGGCCCTGGACAGTGGGTTGGTGGTAGGTTTTCCTTTCTTAAGCTGGGCTTCTCCCAGCTCTTCAAAGTCTTCTAGATAAGTAAATCCTAAATTCATTCACTAACTGGCTGTGGGTTTTGTGTGCTGTTTTTTGTTGTTTTGTTTGTTTTGTCTTTTACATTAGTAAGCATTTAATAATGTTGTTTGGTCATTTTTTATAGCACTATTCTTTGTGACTCCTTTCTATATTTGGGGCTTACCAGTATACACAAACATTTAAGTTAGTACTTTGAAACAACAAGTTTGAGGTTTTTTGTGTTGCAACATGTATAACGTGTTTTATTGAAGGGCCATCTGGATTAGGGGGACTGCCAGGTTTTAAGGGGAAGCCTGGTGACACCAGAATACCTTACAACCTGCACAATGATAGAGGCTTTATTTTCAACCGGTATAGTCAAACCACAGCAATTCCTTCCTGTCCTGAAGAAACAAAGTCACTCTATCATGGGTTTTCCCTTCTTTTTGTTCAAGGAAATGAACAAGCTCATGGACAAGATCTGGGTAATGTCCCAGCCCCAGTCAGTTCCCAGTTACTTTGCTCCAAATTCAGATTGTAAATTTTTTATGGCATGGGATTCTTCTCTCTGAAATTAAGTGTAAACAACCTTGGGTATTTTACAGCACTTTTTTAAAGAGAGTAAACAAAACATTGGCTTCATGTCTAATTTTTCTTCTGGAATGCAAAATCTTTTTAATTAAAGTATAATTGATATACAATATAATATTAGTTTTAGGTGTATAACATAGTTAGACTTCACATTTATTCACCTTACAAAGCGATCACCACAAAAAGTCCACTAACTATCCTATATAATAAAGAGGTAATATGCAAATTAACCTTCATGCCCTCACAAGATGGCTACCTATGACCAGGTCGGCAGGGGAGGTTAGTAAGAGACGACCAAACAACTGAACAGCAGGCTGCATGGGGTGACCAGGCCAGCAGGGGGGGGAAGTTAGGGGTGATCAGGCCAGCACACAGAGGCAGTGAGGGGCAATCAGGCTGGGCTGGGGGGCATTTAGGGGTGATCAGGCAGGCTATGGGCAGATGAGTGATTAGGAGCCAGCGGTCCAGGATTGTGAGAGGGATGTCCCAGATTAGAGAGGGTGCAGGCTGGGCTGAGGGGG
>NW_005361652.1:4288200-4308427 GCF_000412655.1 Myotis brandtii | reverse complement strand
ACATCCCCTGAGGGGTCCCAGATTAGAGAGGGTGCAGGCTGGACTGAGGGGACCCCCCCTCCCCATGCACGAATTTCGTGCACTGGGCCTCTAGTATCACCATAATAAGTTATTGTTATATTATTGATTGTATTCCCTATGTTGTACTTTACATCCCTGTGACTTCTTTATAAGTTTGTATCTCTTAATCCCTTTACCTTTTGCCCATACCCCCACCACCCAACCCTCAGGCAACTATCAGGTTATTTGTATCTATGAATCTGTTTTGTTTGTTGTTTAGTTTAGATTCCACACAAAGGTGAAATGATATAGTATTTGTTTTTCTCTGACTTATTTCACTTAGCATAATATCCTCTAGGTCTATCCATGTTGTCACAAGTGGCAAGATTTCATTCCTTTTCATGACTGAGTAAATATTCCAGTGTGTCTGAGTTGGATGTTTGTGTGTATACACATATATATTAACTTGTTTATCCATTCATCTGCTGATGAACACCTAGGTTTCTTCCATATCTTGGCTATTGGAAATAATCTTTATCTTTTCTAGTGATATTTTTTTTCTTTCATTCATTTCCTTACTAGAGGCTTGGTGCACGAGAAATGTGCACTGGGGGCAGCCCCTCAGCCTGGTCTGTGCCCTCTCGCAGTCTGGGACCGTTTGGGGGATGTCTGCCTGCAGCAGCGGAGGCAGGAGAGGCTCCCGCCACCACCGCTGTGCTCGCCAGCCGTGAGCCCGGCTTCTGGCTGAGTGGTGCTCCCCCTGTGGGAGTGCACTGACCACCAGGGGGCAGCTCCTGCATTGAGCGTCTGCCCCCTGGTGGTCAGTGTGCGTCATAGTGACCAGTTGTTCCGTCGTTCGGTCGATTTGCATATTACACTTTTATTATATAGAATTTCTAGTTTGGCTTTCTTTTCCACTTAAAGAATTCCCGCTAACATTTCCTGTAATACCTGTTTAGTGGTGATGAACTCCTTTAGCTTTTGCTTGTTTGGGAAATTTTTCATCTTTCCTTCAATTGTGAATTACCTTGCTGGGTAGAATATTCTTGGTTGTAGGTTTTGTCCTTTCATCATGTTGAATACATTGTGCCACTCCCTTCTGGCCTGCAAACTTTCTGTTGAAAGTCAGCTGATAGTCTTATGAGCATTCCTTTGAAAGTAACTTGTTATTTTTCTCTTGCTGCTTTTAAAATTCTCTCTTTAACGTTTAACAATCTATACTAATAAAAGGGTAATATGCTAATTAGGATGGACGTCTTCTCGTCCTTCTGCTGGATGTCCTTCCAGACAAATCCACAGCAGCTGCAAGGACTGAGGGCCGGCAGCCGCGGCAGCTGTGAGCGCCGAGAGCTGGTCCAGTGCCACGGTTCCTTTTGCAGAGGCCGCGGAAGAAGGCAGAAGGGAGAAGGCCAGTGCCACGCACAAGAAGGGAGAAGGGAGAAGGCTGGTGACACAGGAGAAGGCAGAAGGGAGAAGGCCAGCACCGTGGAAGAAGGGAGAAGAGAGAAGGTGGCAGTTAGGCAGTTAGGGGGATCAGGCCAGGAGGGGAGAGCAGTTAGGGGAATCAGGCCAGCAGGGGAGAGCAGTTAGGGAGTTCAGGCCAGCAGGGGAAAGCAGTTAGGCAGTTAGGTGGATCAGGCCAGGAAGGGAGAGAAATCAGGCAGTTGGGGGTGGGGGGTCAGGCCAGGAGGGGAGAGCAGTTAGGCAGTTAGGGGGATCAGGCCAGCAGGGGAGAGCAGTTAGAGATGATTGGGTCTGCAGGGGAGCAGTTGAGGGCATCAGGCGCTAACATTTCCTGTAATACCTGTTTAGTGGTGATGAACTCCTTTAGCTTTTGCTTGTTTGGGAAATTTTTCATCTTTCCTTCAATTGTGAATTACCTTGCTGGGTAGAATATTCTTGGTTGTAGGTTTTGTCCTTTCATCATGTTGAATACATTGTGCCACTCCCTTCTGGCCTGCAAACTTTCTGTTGAAAGTCAGCTGATAGTCTTATGAGCATTCCTTTGAAAGTAACTTGTTATTTTTCTCTTGCTGCTTTTAAAATTCTCTCTTTAACGTTTAACAATCTATACTAATAAAAGGGTAATATGCTAATTAGGATGGACGTCTTCTGGACGTCCTTCTGGATGTCCTTCCAGACAAATCCACAGCAGCTGCAAGGACTGAGGGCCGGCAGCCGCGGCAGCTGTGAGCGCCGAGAGCTGGTCCAGTGCCACGGTTCCTTTTGCAGAGGCCGCGGAAGAAGGCAGAAGGGAGAAGGCCAGTGCCACGCACAAGAAGGGAGAAGGGAGAAGGCTGGTGACACAGGAGAAGGCAGAAGGGAGAAGGCCAGCACCGTGGAAGAAGGGAGAAGAGAGAAGGTGGCAGTTAGGCAGTTAGGGGGATCAGGCCAGGAGGGGAGAGCAGTTAGGGGGATCAGGCCAGCAGGGGAGAGCAGTTAGAGATGATTGGGTCTGCAGGGGAGCAGTTGAGGGCATCAGGCAGGCAGGCAGAAGTAGTTAGGGGCAATCAGGCAGGCAGGCAGGCAGGTGAGCGGTTAGGAGCCAGTGGTTCTGGATTGCTAGAGGGATCCCGATTGGCGAGGGAGCAGGCCAGGCTGAGGGAGCCCCCCCCCCATGCACGAATTTCATGCACCAGGCCTCTAGTGTAATTATAATGTGTCTTGGTGTGGGTCTCCTTGGGTTCATCTTGTTTGGGACTTTCCAAGCTTCCTGGACTTGTAATTCTATTTCTTTCACTAGGTAGGGGAAGTGTTCTGTCATTATATCTTCAAATATATTTTCAATATCTTGCTTGCTTTCTCTTCTCCTTCTGGCACCCTCATGATACAAATGTTGATATGCTTAAAGTTGTCTCAGAGGCTCCTTACACTAGCTTCATATTTTTTTAGTCTTTTTTTCTTTTTGTTCATCTAATTGTGTGTGTGTGTGTGTGTGTGTGTGTGTGTGTGTTTTGCTTCCTCATATTCAAGTTGCTGATTTTATTCTCTGCGTCCTCTACTGTTGATTCCCTATAAATTATTTTTTTATTTCAGTTAGTGTATCCTTCATTTCTGATTCTTTTTCATGTCTTTGAAATTCTCACTAAGTCCCTTGAAGCTCTCATTAAGTTCTTGAGCATCCTTGTAACCATTGTTTTTGAACTCTGTATCTAGTAGTTTGCTTGCTTTCATTTCATTAAATTCTTTTTTTAGAAATTTCTTCTCTTCTTTCATTTGTGACATGTTTCTTTGTCTCTGCATTTTGGCTGCTTCCCTGTGTTTGTTTCTATGTATTAGTTAGAGTTTCTATGTCTCCTGGAATTGGTAGAGTGGCCTTGTGTAATAGTTGTCCTGTAGGGCCCAGTGGCTCAGCCTTCCCAGTCACCTGAGATGAGCCCTCTAGGTATGCCCTTGTGTGGGCTGTGTGCACTGTCTTGTTATAGTTGAGCCTTGATTGCTGTTGGCATCAATGGAAGGGATTTACGTCCAGGCCAATTGGCAGTGAGGACCAGCTGTGACTACAGAAAAAGAGCTGCTGTGCAGGAAATACCCCTATGGAGCAGGACTTGCTTCAGTGGGGCTTTGGTGCTCACTAAGTCTGCCCCTTGAGTGTGTCGCTTGTGGATGTGTAGAGTTGTAATCTGGCATGATCTGAAGCTGTCCACCAGGTGCACTGGCTCTGGGGCTTCCTAGAGGTTCAAAGTCAGCCACTGCCTGTGCCCTGCACAAGCCACAGAGTGATCTGCATTTGGTTGCTACCTCTGTTGGGTTTGGAGGTGGCCAGGAGAGGCAAAACTGTGAAACAAGGCAGGCTTCTGCTAGTGCCGGGCCTGGGACTGCTTATCAAGTGATATTGGGCATGCTGAGTCCAGCTGCTACTTGTTTGAGAGAATTTAGGAAAGTCTGAAACCTGAACCAGGACTGTCCATTCATATGGAAAAGCCACTGCAAACAGCTTGGATAGGGAAGCAAATTGGGTGAGGCAGGGTCTCAGGGAATCACCAGGGCAGGACAAACAGTGTGAGGCAGATGATGGAGACTCAGATATGGTGTTTGCCACTCAGCTCTGTGGTGGAGAAAGTTTCAGCATGCAAACAATGACCTCTGAAAGAACTTTTGTCTGGGAGAAAGCTGCCCCTGAGTTCTTGCCCTGATGGCAGACAATTTAGTTCCTCCCCATATGTCCCTAGAATCTAGGGCCTAGATCCTTTCAAGCTGCTGCCCAAGCACTGGAGCTCCAAAGGAGTGAGTCCAAGTGCTGGCCCTTTAAGAGGAACTGTCTGGGTCTCCAGCAACTTCTGTGTCACTCAGCCACAATCCCTGCTGGTTTTTATAGCCTGAAGTTACAGGGACTTCTCTTTCCAGCACTATAACCCTGGGCTGAGGGTCTTGTGTGTGGCTGGGATATCTACAGCCAAGATATCCCTCCCAATTAAAAAAACACCACATGTGGTTGTCAGACCAGCCCATTCCAGCCTCCACTCCTCCTACCAATCTCAGTGTGCTTTCTTCTTTAATTCTCTAGTTTTAGGTCTTCCATTCAGCCAGATTTCAGGTGGTTTTGAATGATGGCTCTTCTGTATTTTAGTTGTAATTTTGAAGTGGTTGTGGGAGGATGCAAGTACCACATTTACCTACCCCACTGGGTGTAGCATATCAGGAGCCATTTCAAAGGGTGCTAGCCTCGGTGGGTTCTCATGCCAAGGAGGGGTGAACAGTGTTAGCAAACTTAATGGAGAAATAGTGCCTGCCATGTCTGACCAAAGAAACGGGGGAAACTGTCACCTACCAGCAACTCTAACTCAGGAGAAAGTTCCAACAGATCCCTGTCCCTCCAGTACATACCCTAAAATTAGTCTCAATGTATCACCTTTATATATGACATAGGTGCTTTTCAAACTTCTGCCTCTGTGCCAGGACTCAGAAAGAGCACAACCTGCGTTTCCTACAGCCCTTCGGCTCTCCAAGACATAAGCCCCTAGCCTAGATTTTTCAAAGCCAGTTGTTATGGTGGTTACTTTTCTTAGTGCAGTTCTTAGGCTAGGGCTTGGACCCCTCACTCTTCTAGGACAACCTCCACTGTTGTGATACCCCTCCCACTTGTGAGTCACCACATGGAGAGTGGAGGATAGGATAGGTCGTGACTAGACTTAGACTGTACCCCTCCTACTCATTTCAATGTGCCTTTTTCTTTATATCCGTAGTTGTAGAAAATCTTTTCTGCTAGTCTTCAGGCCATTGTCAGAGATAGCAGTTCTATATGTAGTTGTAGTTTTTGTGTCAATGAGAGGAGGTAAGCTCAGGATCTTCCTACTCCATCATCTTGAACTCAAAGCCAGGAGCCTGGCTCTTGAATGCCAATTTAGCTTGTCTGTGGAATGTCATTCCTTGTTGTTGGTACACTGCCCCCAAAACAAACATGTCTCTGGATGGGATCACCAATAACCAACCGTGTTTTAAATGGTTCCTCTACCCTGAGGTGACAGCAGAGGGCAGCACCATCACAACAAACAGGACACCTTAGCAAGTGTAGCTGAATTTTCCTCACAGGTTAACTGTGTCATTGGTGGTGGGGGAAGCTTCAAAACATTCTTGGACTTATCATTTCACCTTTTAGGGCATTAGTCTACAAGTGCTATGTTTACCATTGCTTCATCTAAGAGTTGGGAAAATGCTACTGTGTGTGGGAGCTTAGGAAGAAAAATCAGGCCAGAGCAGAATGCTTTCTTTGGCCCCTTCAATCTCTTCTTACTGAGCCTCCAGTCCCATAGTAAAAGGTAGTCAAAGCTGTCCCTTCATCAGAGGAGCTCCAAGCTCATGATCTAGGAACACTTGAAAGCACCACTGCAAGTCTCAGTAAAACTAAACAATAGAAAAGGCAAAAAAAAAAAAGATAGCCTAATTTATTAAGTTCATCAGATAATCACTTTTAAGAGATGAGCATAGAGCAGGTGGGAGCTACAGCAGCTCAAAGTCTAGCCTTAAGGGCCAGGCATGACAGTAAATTTAAGGCAGGGCTATTGGGAAGTGGGGCTATACTCAGACCCCTGCTCTGGCTTCAGTCTGTCAGTGTTTTAAAGAAAAGTGTTCTTCTCTGTGCTGCAGAGGACCTTCTGTTCCACACTCATGGAAGGGACCCAGTATCATGGTTAAGATTACCCAGCACACTTTCTGATTTAGCTCTACCCAGGGGGTCATCAGTGAAAAATTAGAGGAGAAAAGGAATCAGGCTGGGTAGAGAGGCAGAGCTTATAATGTTCAAGCATTCACTATATGCCAGGTGCCATTCTAAACATTCTATTGATTGACTCTGAAATGTTCACAAGAAACTTATAAGATAGGCACGATTATTATTCCCATTTTTCAGATGAGGAAACTGAAGCACAGAGAAGTTGGGCAACTTGCCTAAGACCAGACAGCTAGTAGTGGCAGAGTCAGGATTTAGACAACAGTATTCTGGCTCCAGAGTCAATGTTCTTAAACATTATGCTATACTGCCTCTACCTCTTTTTCTACTTTTCATTTAAAGACAGCTGACAGCTCTAAGCAAGGAGAAATATTTCACCTTCTACATATAATCTTGCTCAGACACAAGACTTCAGAGTGGACCCAGGAGGAGAGGGATATGAAAGGCTCTTAAGTTGTGAAAATTCATTTCCCAAAGCAGGGCAATGGGACATAAATCATGAGCCCAGAACATGTGAGGGCAGTGATAAGTCATAGAAATGCTGTTTCTATTGGGGGTGGGAAATTTAGTGGAAATCTTCTTTTAAAAATGCAAAATCAAAAGTTAGGCAGTTGCTGAGTGGAATTAGACATGGAAGAAATTATCAAACTTGGACCAAAAAGGTCCCTTTCTTCCTCTTCCCTCCAGGGAAGTATAGGAGTTGTGAAAGGCAGGAGGCAAGTTATGAGCAAAAGGAAAAATACGATGAGTTAATGTCGGAAGTCTCCAGTCAGACAGAGTCTATGATTCTAAAGGAAAATGAATGCCCTTCCTTACCTTTATCATTAATACTAGTGGCCTGGTGCATGAAATTTGTGCACATTAAAAGGGGATTAATTAGAGGAAATATTTTAATATTGCTATTTGCCCTTTCTCTATAATAGAAGCGTCAAAGATGAAAGAAAATTAGTAAAATGTATATGAAAATCTTCCTCCTGTCAGAGTCTGGGGCACACCATGGGACCCAAAGTCAAGTTTCCGCCCACCCACATGTGCCTCAAAATTGCATGAGACACAGACCCGGCCGGCCTGCCCCACCATTGGCTAGATCCAGACCTGGCCGATCCCACCCTTGTTAAGCCCCGCTGGGCGGGGGGCACAGCCTCAGGCCCCCTGGCCCGGTACCAGGGTGGGGGATGTGGCTTGAGGTCCCCCAACCCAGGCCAGGGCAGGGAGGCACGCCTTGAGGTCCCCCGTCAAGCTCCGCCAGGCAGGGGGTGCAGCCTCAGGTCCCCCACCAAGCCCCACCAGGAGGGGGGAGCAGCCTTAGGTCCCCTGTCAAGCCCCGCTGGGCAGGAGACATGGCCTGAGGTCCCCCAGCCCAGGGCTAGGGGAGCAGCCTGAGGTCCCCTGGCCCAGCACTGGGGTGGGGGGGCGCACCTTGAGGTCCCCTGTCAAGCCCCGCCGGGCAGGGGGTGTGGCCTGAGGTCCCCTGTCAAGCCCCACCAGACGGAGGCGCAGCCTCAGATCCCCTGGCCCGGCGCTGGGGCAGGGGGTGAGGCCTCAGGTCCCCTGGCCCGGTGCTGGGGCGGGGGGCATAGCCTGAGGTCCCCTGTCAAGCCCTGCCAGGTGGGGGTGTGTGGCCTGAGGTCCCCTGGCCTGGTGCCAGAGTTGAGGGCACAGCCTGAGGTCCCCTGTAAAGCCCCACGGGGGCGGGGGGGGGGGCGCAGCCTCAGGTCCCTGCTGATTGCTTGTTAAGGCTCATTACGGGAACTCTGCCTTCGCTGTGGGTGCAGCCATCTTGTGTTACAGAATCCCCCGCCTCTGCTGTAGGCACCACCATCTTTGTGGCGAAGTGACAGTCAATTTGTATATTCCCTCTTTATTATATAGGATGCCAAGTGGCAAGCCAGGGCATACGAGTAGTCAAAGACCCAATGATAACATACTGCCTCCTGAACAGAGTTCCCATGTGGGCCTGACTCTCATATATAAGTGCTTTAAAAAATTGAAGTTTTTGTTTTATTTTACAATAATTAAGGCAAGTCAGTCTTGCTTTCTTTAGGTAGTTTCACTGTAACCTCCTTTGAATTATGATTGATGAAATCTCAGTTTTTTAAGTAGGGAAAGAAGAGAGCAGAATTAGGCCCACTGCCAGACCCCAAGGGGCTAGCTCCACCCTGACCCTGTCCATACCTCTGCTTCTGTTCTTCTCTGTTTCCTTCTCTGCCACTCTCCTCCTAACTATTCAGTCTGTCAGCTGGCTAGGTAACTTCCAAAGCATTCTGATTGTCCTATTTTGTAAACTAAACTTATTTCTTTGGGATATTTTAGAAGAGAGGAAGCATTCCTTCCTTGGAATCTTCATCCTTGCAGGAAGCAGCATGGTAGTATAGAGTCAGACCTTGATTCAAATACTAACTCTTGCCTTGACTTTCCTCTGTAAAAAGGTAAATTTTCCTACTTCATAAGGTTCTTGGAGAAATTAAAGCAATAATATGTAATATATCTAGCATAAAGCCTTGTACACAGAAGTTATTAAACATATACTAACTAGAGGTCTGGTGCACAAAATCATGCATGGGGGGAGGATCCCTCAGCCTGGCCTGTGCCCTCTCACAGTTTGGGAGCCCCACGATCGATAGATCACCCCAAAGAGGTAGGCCCTGCCCACCTGCCGCAGCCTGCTGGTCAGTGGCCTGGGCCTCCCTCTGCAGGGCGATCATGGGGTGATGGCCAGGCCCCCGACCAATCGCATCACACCTGCCTTGGCTGGCTTGGCGCCAGTGTGTGTCATAGTGTGGTCGTCCAGGTCATCCAGACAGTCATCTGGACGGTCGTTCTGCTGTTCGGTTGATTTGCATATTATGCTTTTATTATTATAGATGCCCTTTTTACACAAGAGGTCAAAAGTCACTTGGACCTACCTAGAAACCCAGAGCTTTATTTCTCAGATGGGTTACTTAGCATATGTGTTATTTATCTCTCAAAACAAAATAATAGTAGTAGGAGTGAAGGAAAAAGGCTCTATACCTCCTAGTGAAGTATTTGGAAATAGCCTAGTGCCCACAGCAGATGAATGGATTAGAAAACTGTGGTACATCTACACGATGGAATACTATGCTGCTGTAAAAAAGAAGGAATTCTTACCATTTGCAACAGCATGGATGGAACTGGAGAGCATTATGCTAAGTGAAATAAGCCAGTCAATGAAAGAAAAATACCACATGATCTCACTCATTCATGGATAATAAAGACCATTACAAACTTTTGAACAATAATAGATACAGAGGCAGAGCTGCCTCAAACTGATTGTCAAACTGCAGTGGGAAGGCCAGAGAGGGTTGGGGGGCAGAAGGGAGGGGAGTAAGAGATCAACCGAAGGACTTGTATGCATGCATATAAGGGGGGTAGGGGAGGCCGGGGGAAGGTCAAGGGGAGAAAAAAAAGGAGACATATGTAATACTCTTTGTAATACTTTAAGCAATAAAACAAAATAAAAAAAAGAAAGAAAGAAACACAGCTTGGAACATCTCCCCTGTGTACACCCCTCCAGCATGTGGTTGGGCGGGCACAAAGCTAAAGGGGGAGTTCTCTTGGTACTTGAGAGAGAGAAAAGTGGTACCACTTTTAAGATGGCTTCTCAGTTCTTTCCGTACATACAATGGATCAGAGCTCAGTGGAGGCATCGGGAAGCAATGTGGGGAAAGGGAAATTTTCTATGAATCTGTACACAAGGGTTAGGGAAGGGCATTTGTCCTTATCCTTATCCTTAAAGCCACATGAAAAGCAACAACAGGAAGTCAGGACATAAAGACAAAAGCATCTATAGAACCAACAAATGCAAACACTTAACAAGTGAGAACACTTTATTGAAGAACAAGTATATTTCAGGGGGTGGAGGACAAAGGAGCAAGTTACAGCACAGTATCCCAAGTTTGCCTTCCATTACAATATCAACCCACACCAAATAAACCTTTTAAAAACACTCCTCCATTCAGTTCACAGATATAGGAGAGTCAGTGAGTGAGCACATGACTACCCTGACGGGTATTTCTTCTCCGGTATAGACTTCTTTCACAAATGACTGTGTAGATACACATGGAAGAATAAAAAGGTCAGTTTGGAACAGTAAGTTTTAGAAAACGAACCTTAGCTCATTAAAATCCTTCTTAGAAAGGTCTCAACATATCACTCCCCTGTTACATCTTACATCTAGGTCAAGATTAGGAAACAATAGAAAAAAAATAAGATCTGAAACCATTTCAAGAAAGAAGTCAGAATACATTATCTCGGAGCACTAACTGTGCCCAGCCTGGAGAAACACTGGACCAGTTTACAGAGTACTTGGCTATTCTGGTGGAGAAAATGATATGTAGACCATATTCTGTGTGGTAATACATTGTGGACACAAACACTAAGAAAGATGTGGTGCATGTTGAGAATGAAGATGTCTTGCCTTTCATTAGAGAAATGAGCTCTCCAACAACCACTGTAACAGTTTAAATGCAAAGAATTCAACACAGACTGGAAGACACTTCAGCCTCAGTCACTCTGGTCCTCTGGAACCACCAAGAACTACTTGCTGCTCATGTCCATCATGTCCATGACTTGGTCTAAAGGCTATTATTTAATTAAAGTGCTTTTTTAAAAGCAGCCCCATTATAAGGTATAGTGAAGGTATCTAGAACCAGAAGGAACTGAATAATTTTCTTACCATTTCACAAAAACCATTAGACTCAAGCAAGGTGGAAACTGCTTAAAAAACAAGAGGAGTTAAAAGCAAAGTTCTAGAAATTTGTCAAGGTAGAAAAAGGCATTAAAAGCATAAATTAGAGAGGAAGGAGAGGACCTACTCACCTTTCTACCATCTTCTCCTGTCTTTAGTAACCCAACCCTGCTTCCCAGATCCTTGACCTCAGACCAGGAACACATTTAAACATAGATTCTTACTAATGCCAGAGGCAGCCAGGGCTTCCTAGGGAAGTAGGAACAAGGATAGTAAGACAGGAGATAAAAAGTTATTTTAAAACATTTTAGAAGTTAATTAAAACTCAGAGATATAAGAATGGACTTTGTAAGTATACTCGCTTCTGCACAAATAAAAACATTAAAGATACCCTTATTCTTGAACCTGTTTTCAAAAGGGGAGCAAGTCTAGTATAGTGAGATTTATAGAAATACATATTTGTATACACATAGACATAACATACATATTAAATTATAAATCTTTACTCTTGGTTTCTTCACTTCCTCTGACTTTCTCTGGCCAACTCATAAACCGGCTTCTGCTTGGCCATCGAGGAACGAAGTTGCAGAGTCCCTTCTGCCCAAGACCCTGGGTACTGTCGCATCTTCTGCCACAAGCTCACTTCTTCCCCAGTCGAGTCCATCCAGTCCACCACTTCCCCATTACTGATCCCTGAAAAGAAACACCAGAGGAGCCTGAACAGGGATCCCACCCCTTAGCTCACCAGAAAAGATGGGCTTACAAGGATAGCCAGCCACCCCATAAATGACAGTGTGCTATGTAGATGGGCTAATAGGGACAGCAGTCTGGGAAGTATTCCCCGATGATTCTATTCCTGATACTCTGTCAAGAGGCTTCTGATTAATGAAATGGGACTCCAACTGGGACCCCAATAGTTAGAACCCTCTTATTTTGAGGCTTGTGTGGAGCTCTGGTGTCTGACAACTCACCTCATGCCAGAGCTATTGCCCTTCTGGTATTGCCAACTTGACTTAAATGTTTTGTGTGGTGTTGTGTGTTTTTTTTAAATAAAGAAGCTGAACACCTTTTTTCTCTAGCTGTAAACTCCAGGCCCAAAGTTAGGATTGTACATGGCCTCATTCCTATTCTCTTGTACATTCATTCAATAAACATTTATTGAGTGCCGACTGTTTGCCAGTACTCTTCTAGGCTCTAGGGAATATAGTGATGAACAAAGCAGAAAAAGTCCTGCCTGTAGGTGGCTTACATTTGAATAGGAAAGACAGAAAATATCCAAGTAAATCAACAAAAGTAATTCAGATAATGAGGTAAATGTCATGAAGTTAGTAAACCAGGTGATTTGTAGTGCCTAGAGCAGGACATCCTTTAGATGGAGTGGTCTGAGGGCCTCTATGAAAAGGAGATACTTGAGTCAAGATCTGAAGGATAGGAAGGGCCAGCCTTTCCAGACAGGGAGAACACTAATTGCTTAGGTTATAAAGTGGAAATAAGATTGATATATTTGGAGAACAGAAAGAAAGTTATTGTGGTTGGAGCATAGTGAGTAAGCAGGAGAGATGCAGAGATGGATCATAAAGCAACAGAGAAGGTCTAGATCATATGGGGCCTGTAGGCATGCTGAGAACTTTGTTCTAAGTGCAATAGGAAGCCACTGAAGGTTTTTAAGCAGGAACTGACATGAATTGGCTTATATTTGTAAAAACATCATCCTAGATGCTTTGTGTTAAATGCTTTGTATGAGTTATTAATATACAATTACTATTTAAGGCCACGGGAATGCAGAGACTATAGAGAAAAGAAAAGGATCTAAGACTATGCCTTAAGAAACACCAACATTTAGAGTTTGTGTATAGAATGAGGAAACTACAAAGAACATTGAGAAGGTTAGCAGTGAGTTAAAAGGGAGTATAATGTCTTGATTAAAAGCTAAGTATTTCAAGAAAAAGGAAGTGATCAGCTATGTTGGATAGCACTTAAAATTCTAGTAAGAGTAAAACAAAACTTTGGCAGAAGCAATTGCTCAGTGGAGTAGTGGAACAGAAGTCAGCTCACAGTGGATTGAAGACTAAAGAGGGGAGGGAGTGGAGATAATTATTTTTAATAAGTTAGAAGGGAGTTGTAGGATCAAGCGAAGGTTTATTTATGTTTTTCAAAATCAGAAATACCAGAGCATATCTGTTTTCACCTCCAGTAGAGAGGCAGAGAGAATGAAACTGATCAGTCAGGAGAGATAGGAGATTCCAGAAGTGAGGTCATTGAGAGGTGAGGATATGATTCAGAACATTTGGAAAAAGATTGACCTTTGCTAGAAAGGGCCCTTCTTTCATTATGACAGGATGGAAGATGGAAATTATAGGTACAGATATAAGTAGGTTTTCAGATTTTTTTTTTTGGTGGGAAGATGATGGTGTTCCTGGCAATCAGGGTCACATTTATCTGTACACATAAGAAAGAGTACATGAGCTGTATTCCTCTAGGCCTGCATGTAGTAGGTACTCAATAAATATTGGTTGAACATTAACTCAAAGAAAAGAAGAAAACTCCTGTCATAAAGAAGCTTTGTAGAGAGGAAGTTAGTTATATCGGGAGTGAAATGTACGAAAGGCCTTTAAGATAGTGAGGAAGGGGAGAAGCTCTCACCAGTGCCAACACCCAGCCTGACCCCTCCCAGGAAGTCATTGCTGGCCAGGGGCTCCCGGTCCCACACAGTCAGTTCCAGGCACATGTGTTGTAGATCTTCCAGCCTCACACCATTGTAGACAAATGTATGGTTGTAGTGGGGATTCAGGGTCTTCTTCATCACAGGAGTTTTACGCTTACTGGCCTTGTTCCTCACAGGAAGGAGGTATCTGGCAGAGGGTGGGGAGTAATCAACAACCTACTCAAGTCTGGCAATATGTATCTAAATTCTCCTTTCCACTACTACAGGCCTAGCCCAGGGATGTGTGCAAACTCTCAAATCCTAATATAAATATTCCTAACTTTGAATCTGAAGCAGAGTTCCTACTAACCCCACTAGATCATTCATCTGATTCAATTCCTTCAACCAGGAGAGAAAAGTAGCTGAAACCGGGTTGGCTCAGTGGATGGAGTGTCGGCCTGCAGACTGAAGGGTCCCAGGTTCGATTCCAGTCAGGGGCATGTGCCTGGGTTGTGGGCACATCCCCAGTGGGAGATGTGCAGGAGGCAGCTGATCGATGTTTCTCTCTCATTGATGTTTCTGGCTCTCTGTCTCTCTCCCTTCCTCTCTGTAAAAAATCAATAAAATATATTTTTTTTAAAAAAGAAAAGTAATATAATGTTATTCTATTTAAAATATTATATTATATTAAAAATGGGTTTTAAATATTTGGTTACATTTCTTTTGGGCTAGGTCCTCTTTAAATAAAACCAATGTTAGTAACTATTGACATAGCCAAACATGATTTACTTGAGAACTTAATTCAGGGGGTGATCTATAATTTGGGGAAAGCTAGCATTGCTTAAATATTGTAGGGAACAAAGTAATGAGCCCTCAAATCTTAACTGTCAGGGGACAGAGGTTTATTATTATTATTAAGGATTAATTAATAGTATAAGTCTATAACAAAGGAAAAGCCAAACCTATCTGTCTACCACCCTTCTCTTTGGCAATCAGCACTACAATCCAGTCCAAACTGAGCTTAGACCAGTGCAAATGTTGTAGTGGTGGTTTTGCCATAAATTTCAGGAAAAAAAGTTGGTTGCTGGAGGTGGTAGAACACACAAATATAATATCCACAGAGAAAGGTTAAATTGGGCTTCTCCCTTAGCTCTCTTATCCTAAAATTGGTTAATTTCATGCTGGTCCAGGGACTCACCCCTTGACAAAGCTGTCTGAAGTCCCTCCTGATTTGGCAGCCGTCAGGTTCTTGGCTTCTTTGATCCATACCTGGAGCTCTCCCCCTTCCCCACCTTTACCTGTAAGGGATGTCAGCCATAGCAAATAAGTGAGCCCCTACACCTCCAGATTTCTCTTGAGCTTTATCTACATAGCATTTCCTTCCCTTGCTCCTGAAGACAGCAAGCTCCATAACTGGACTGCACCTGGCCTGGATTCTCAGTACCTAGCAGAGTGCCTGACAGTAAGCAATAAACACTCAATTAAGAAAAACAACAGCAATAAATGCTTATAGAAATCTTGCTGTGTGTCAGATTCTATGTTAAGCATTTAATTATTAAAATAACACTATCCTATATAATAAAGAGGGAATATGCAAATTGACCATCACACCCTTGCACAAGATGGCCACACCCATGTGGACACAAGATGGCCGCCCCCATGTGGTCACAGTTAGGAGTCGATCAGGCTGGTAGGGGAGTGGTTAGGGGCAATCAGACAGGCAGCCACAAGATGGCCTGCAGGGGAGGGCAGTTGGGGGGGACCAGGCCAGCAGGGGAGGGCAGTTGGGGGCAATCAGGCCGGCAGGATAGCAGTTAGGCATCGATCAGGCTGGTAGGGGAGTGGTTATGGGCAATCAGACAGGCAGGCAGGCAATCCCTGTGGGATCGGGCCTAAACCAGCAGTTGGACATACTCCAAGGGGTCCCAGATTGGAGAGGGTGCAGGCTGGGCTGAGGGGACCCCCCCCTCCAATGCACAAATTTCATGCACCAGGCCTCTAGTTATCTACAACAATACTATTATTGTCCTCATTTTATAGATGAGAAAATTGAGCCTTAGAGAAATAAAGTTGCCTAATATTAGTTGAATGACTAAAAAAAGAGGACTCCTCCACTGTGTTCTTGATTCTACTCCCACTTCACAGGATTCATCAGGCATCACCAATTTCAACTCCCATTTTTAATATCTGTTTTTTCACTGGTCCCTTCCCTTCAGTCTAAATATCTGCTAATCTCATCTCTCCTTGTAAAAACATATTTTAAAAAGAAAATTGCCTTTCAACCTTGTCTCATTTTCAGGCTATTCTCTATGTCCCTCCTTTCTTTTGCCATCAATTATCCTGAAAAAAAGAGTCCACACTCAGTACCTCTACTTCTTTTGCCTCATTCACTCTGCCCAGTTTCTAGTGAAATCTGGTTTCTGCTTTAACACCCATAAGCCATGTCTTCTCAGTCCTCATTGGGCCTGACCTCCCAGTAGTATGTCAGTACTGTTGACAAGCCCCACTCCCTTCTTCAATCTCTATCATGGCATTGCTCTCTCCTGATAACGCCCTATCTCACTGGCTTTTCTTTCTCTCTTCAACCTTTATAATGGTGACATTTCCCATGGCTCTATCCTTGCCTCTCTTCTCTAGTCATTTTGCACAACCTCCTTGGGGATGTCATTGATTCCCCACATCCTATAGTGAGACTTTGATGTAGGTATCTTTTTTAAGAACTTTGGGTTTCTATTGCCAATAGATAAATTTCAACTCCTTACTATTAGGTTCAAGGTCCTTTTTGGTGGGGCTCCAGCCTCACCAACAATTCCAGCCCTACTCCCATATCTATATCCTATAACTCCAGCCCCACTGAAAAAAGGACTTCATTCCTTCACACTCACATACACCCCACATTTACCATGATCATGTTATTTTCTCTTCTGGAAATGCTCTTCTCACCCTATCCTCTTCCTTTTCTGCCTGATAAAGTCTTAAGTCCAGTTTCATCATTACTTTCTCTTTAAAGCTCTCCCAAATTTAACCAGAAAGAATTTATCATTCCTGCATCTGTATTCTTTTTGCATATGACTGTCTTTCTTGCTAAACTAAGCTTCTCAAGGGGAAGCTTATATCATGTCTCAAGCAAATATCATGTCTCATTCATCTACATATCCATAGTCACTAGCACAGTGGCTGGTATGTTGATTCACTCTTCCTCAGCCTTCAACTTCCTGTCCCTCATTCTTCACCACCCCTTCCAACCATCCTTTCTAAGCCCCAAGGTTTCTGTTCTGTGCTGCCCTCTTAGTAGCTTGCCATAGCTGGACCAAGACCAAGTTAGTTTAATAACCTAAAAAATTAAATGCTAACCCTGAGGCATTCCCTTCTGGTTAAAAATGCAGAAAAGGCTTACTTAGTAAGTAAATGAATCTTCCCTAGAAGATGATCCAGGGCTCATCTCAATCTGGTCTCTCCAACAGTGGTAGCCACCTCATACAGATCCTTTACAGAAGATAAGGGCTACACCCAGGGCCCCAAAGAAAACTCACTCTTTTTCCGGTCACCTCCAACAGGGAGTTTGGAGGCTGGGATGTATTTCAATGAAACCACCAACTCGCCTTTGTGTGATGACAAGCCAGTCAGGGACTCAGCACTGATCTGAAACACAGGGAAACGCAAGGTCAAGCTGAGCTTTTCAGGAGTTGTTGGGACCTCTTGCTGAGGAGATTCTAAAATTATCCCCCCAAACAGCTTCACAGCATGAGGATCCTTCTCCTTATGAATATAATCCAGGGTCCCTAGGCCATGGCAGCCACAGGTTTCTAAGGTAATTTCTTCAGAAGGAGATGCAGAGGAACCAACAAAAAGTCTTCTGCAATGCCCACTATTTTACTACTTGGTGATACACCTACTAGATTCCAAATACCCTCACAGGTCTTCCAGCATGCTTGTCACACAAACTCATAGAGGACTGACACCATGATGAAGGATTTAGCTACGAGTATTGTTAGTAAAAGCCATGGAAACAACTTACATGTCAATCAATATAGGAAAGGTTAAATGAGTGTTTTTAATGCTCTCATATGGTATATGGCATGCAATCATCAAAAGAATGTGGTGAATCTGTACACACTGACATGGAAAGATATCCAACATGTTAAGTTACTAAAGCAAGATGCAGAAAAGTATCCCATTTATATTAAAATATATTCATATTTTTACATATTCATATTTTTAATATATGTATATGTGTATATATGTATGTAAGAAATGATTATTATCATTATCACTTAAATAGTACTTACTCTGTGCCAGGCACTGTTATAAGTACTCTAAGTATATCATTTTGTTTAATCCTCAAAACAGTCCCTATTAGTTACTATTGTTCCCATTTTACAGATTATGGAACAGGGGAACAGAGAGGTTAAGTAATTTACCCAAGTTCTCACAGTAATTGGCAGAGGCAGGATTCAAATTCAGACATTAACCACTCTACTACACTGCATAGAAAACCCCCAAAGGATACAGACAAACGTAACACTTATTTCTTGTAAGGAAGGGAATGGAATGGTGAAAGAAAAAAGGGCTTTCACATTTTATTCTGTATATGTCTATATAGAGAAGAGCATGTATCACTTGAATGATCTTCAAAGAAACATTTTCTTAAAGAAAGCTTCTCATAAAAAAATTGAGGGCTAGATGGAACTCTGTTACAAGGACTTGAATATGTAGCAATTTTTTATTTCAAATTTATGTTACTTTTGATTAATGACTGTCTCTATCATTAGAATCTAAATGCCAGAAGTACAGGAATCAAGTTGTTCATCCTAGTATGCCCAACACTTAGCAAAGTTCCTGGCATGTACATGCTCCACAAATATTTACTGAATGAATGCAAAAGTGAATGAATGAATGTCTGGGATGAACAGCAAGTGGCCTTTCATCTTGGGCTGTGGGTAGCAGAACTGCTTCACTCTATTGGCTCTTTCAGCATGCCTCTGCTCTTTATGCTTCAGTAGAGCATGAGCTGATGCACACTAGAAATGCCCTTTCACCTGCCTGTGTTCACCAGGGCTCCTCTAAATGAGATCCTCATCATTGAAGACATCAATGCCAGGAGGGCATAATCCTTATAACTTTAGAAAATGTACCACATACCCAGAATGCACAAAGTTTAGTGTATGGGTGAGAGAAAGAAAAAGGAGGTAATAGTGGTTACCAGAGGGAAAGGGGGTTGCGGGGAGGACATAGAGACTAAAGGGGGTCAAATGCAAGGTGATGGAAGAAAACTAGACTTCAGGTGGTGAGAACACAATAGAGTACACAGATGTCGTATTATAAAGTTGTAAACATGAAATTTGTATAATGTTGTTAACCAATGTTACCCCAATAAATTCAATGTAAAAAATAATAAAGGTGGTGGATGCCTGGAAGAAAATATTGATTGGGAGGCAAAAAGATTACTGGGGGAAAAACAAACAAACTAGGGACAATAAATGTAGAATGTTTTAAGTTAAATAGATATGTAATATTGAAATGGTCTTTGTATTGTTTATAAAATGTCTACAAAATTTAAATTTCTAAATTGTGAATTTCAGTGGACTGTTAAGAATTGGATTTAGCCTTAGTTGGAAATTGGCATGTTTGTTTCAGTAATATATCTTCATTCTGGTTCCAAATAATTGCAAAGAGCAAATACCTCCATTTTAATACAGCTTTAAATTGATGTGAAGCATTTTTATTGGCAGTAGTTCATGATGGTTTGTACTACCATTTCCAATATAATTGTATCAACTGTAGGCCCTTGAGAGAACGACTTGTGTGCCAAATGCTTACGAAATTCTAAATTTCTAACAATATGCTATAGTTTTGTGATAATTTATTTCCTGTTTTTACTAGTATTTAAAGGGGCAAATTTAATTTTTACTGGTGGTTTTGGGTGTTTTTGGAGGGCAAAAGCTATCAAAATATTATATGTACATTTCCTTTGACTCAGCAGTTCCATCACCAGAAATTTCTCCTATATTACAGCAAAGGTTTAACAGCAAAAAATGCAACAATTTAAATGTATATCAGTGGGGGAATGGTAAATAAATTATAATATAGGCACATGAAAGAATATTATACAGCAATAAAAATGAGATAGATCTGTAAGTGATGGCAGAGAAAGATGTCCATGATAAATGACAAATTGTTAAATAAAAAATCAAGATATTTATAAACAATGAGTTTTGTATGAGCCATTTGTGTAAAAAGGAAAAAAATATAAATCCATATGTGCACATTTGTGCTGCTTAAAATTTCTATAAAGTTATCCAAGTAGTTGATAAACAGTGATTATTTCTAGGGAATGGAACCTACTTTTCTTCTTATACATGTCTATTTTGTTTTAATTTTTAACCATGTACATATAAATTCTTAATTTTTAAATGAGTGTTATCACACACACACACACACACACACACACACACACACACACACACACACATGGTAAAAAGTTCAAACACTTTAAAAGGGCATATACACTGACTGGCTAGATTATTATGACCGGCCAGATTATTATGACCACCCCATCAGTACTTCATTGACACTTCCAAAAATACTGAATATTGAAAACATCCTAAGCAAATACTCTCAAGGTTTTATTATTATTATTATTTGCTTAACTAATTCACTTCATTGTACTGATGGGGTGGTCATAATAATCTGGCCACTCAGTGTA
>NW_005361652.1:4283494-4286761 GCF_000412655.1 Myotis brandtii | reverse complement strand
GCCGCCATCTTGGCTGTCAGTTAATTTGCATATCTCCCTGATTAGCCAATGGGAAGGGTAGCGGTCGTACGCTAATTACCATGTTTCTCTTTTATTAGTGTAGATTATTTGCATAACTAATTCAATTCATTGTACTGATGGCGTGGTCATAATAATCTGGCTGGTCATAATAATCTGGCCACTCAGTGTAGAGAAAAGTAAATTACCCTCCCACCTCGGTCTCTCTTCCTGGAGGCAGCCACTACTACTAGTTTCTTGTCTATCTTTCCAGAAATATTCTATGTGCCATGTTCTATTTTTAGCAATTAAAATGCTAGTATAAAAAGTGTTACAGAAGGACCTTAAAATTGAACAGTTATGATAATCAAGAAGTCCTGACTCTGTTTTAGCAACTTCATCTTAACCAGAATGACAGCAACCTATTGAATGTCCATTATGTACCAGGCACTAATTGGTACTTTGTATACAATCCTGCAAAAGAGGAATATTATTATCTTCATTTTATAGATGAAAAAACTAAGGTTCACAGAAGTTAGGTGACTTACCTAAGTTATTTTATAAATTAGATGACTTAACTACCTGGCAAATAGCAGGACCAGGATTCAAATCTAGGTCGGCACTCAAATCCTAGCCACTATTATACACACTGATAAACTCTTACCTGAGGCGCCATCTCCATTTCCATTGCTTGTGTTACCAAGAGCACAGCAATTGGAACTCCATTAATTGTTTTACTTCCCACTTCTTTAATGAAAAAGTTAGCTTGGGAAAGGAGCGCAGATTAGGATACACCGAAAAGGTTAGCTTGGAGACGAGGTGCAATTTAGGATGTTAGGATATAGCCAGACTCTGGAAGTTTAGGAGGAAAAGCGTGGCACACATATGAAAGACTTTTCAAAGAAAACTATAGCTTCATCTGCTGGTCATACAAGTGCATCTGAAATTACTGTCAAACTCAGAACCTCCAGCAGAGTGCGCTAGAACTATACAGCAGACTACATTCAAAGACGTTACCAACAAGTACCAGCAGAGGACACTGCAAACAATTCCACCTCAGATGCAAACTGCCTGAGTTGTAAAAGCAGACAGACTACCTTTCCATGCAAAGGAAGGCAATGTTCCAGTTTCTTATCAAGCTTCCAGGAATCCATCTGGACATCTGCCTCTCCAAGAAAAGTGTTTCTACCAAAACGACCATGATGCCAAACTGAGAACTGCAATGTCCTTTGGGCCAGGAGAGATTCTGGGATCTCATACTGTGAAAAACAAGGAGAAAACCAAGATAATTAGTGATAATTCCTCAGCAAAGATTACTCCAAAATCTGAGCAACCATACCCAAAGTCCATAGTATCAAACATCACATTACTCTAGTCCAGTGATGGCGAACCTTTTGAGCTCGGCGTGTCAGCATTTTGAAAAACCCTAACTTAACTCTGGTGCCGTGTCACATATAGAAATTTTTTGATATTTGAAACCATAGTAAAACAAAGATTTATATTTTTGATATTTATTTTATATATTTAAATGCCATTTAACAAAGAAAAATCAACCAAAAAATGAGTTCGCGTGTCACCTCTGACACGCATGTCATAGGTTTGCCATCACTGCTCTAGTCCCTGAGCACTATGAGTTTCCTCACTCAAAGCCTCCACTTACCCCATTTGACAAAAAACTACCATATTCCATGGGAGAACCTGGAAATTAATTTTCCTTGAGTGGGTAAGAGAATACTGGAACATTAAAAAAAATTGTCCAGAGACTCCTGATCCCAAATGATGCTATTTAAATTTTACTTTACAATTACAGATTATATTCAACATTTGATATCACTTTACGGTATATGCATAGTGGTTAGATAATCATAAGTTTTACAAAGTGCCCCCCCAACATTTCAAGTACCCACCTGGCACCACACATAAGTTATTACAATATTGTTCACTAAAATCTCTGCTGTACCTTACATCCCCATGCCTACTTTGTAATTACCAATTAGTACTTCTTTTTATTGTTGTTAATCCTCACCTGAGGATATTTTTCCCATTGATTTTTAGAGAGAGTGGAAGGGAGGAGGCGAAACAAAGAGAGAAACATCCATGTGAGAGAGACACATTGATTGTCTCCTGCATGTGCCCCAATTGGGGATTGAGCCTGCAACTGAGGTTTGTGCCCTTGATCAGAATGGATCCTGTGACCCTTCAGTCCATGGGCTGATGCTTTATCCACTGAGTCAAACCGGCTAGGGCCCAACTAGTACTTCTTAATCCCTTCACCTTTTTTACCCAGCTCCCCTAGACCCCCCTCCTTTCTGGCACCCATCACTGTGTTCTCTGTACCTGTAAGTCTGTTTCTATTTTGTTTATTTTCTTCTTCTTCTTTTTAACTCTAGTTGAATCCCATGTATTTCCCCCACTTGAATAATCTACCCAATCTCCCTGATCCTATTCTTGACTGTCTTCTCTCACTAGCACCTAGGTCCTGATCCTGCTCCAGGTAATTCTACTATGGCTGAAAGAGCACTGGATTTGGAATCAGGCATCCAGCCTTCTAACTTTCTGTGTGACTTTACAAACATGGTTTAACCACTCTGGACTTCAGTTCCTTCATATGTAAAATAGAATTATGGTAATGCCTCCCTTGTAGGATTGTGGGACTAGTACTGGGCTAAACTGGTGCTTCATTCAGTTTGGGCTCTTTGAATGAGGCTGCTGGGGAAACTGAGGTCACTCAAGGGCTCTTAACCTGCTACAAATTCGGGTTTCTTTGGATATATTCCCAGAAGTGGGATCACTGGGTCAGAAGGCAGTTCCATTTTTAATTTTTTGAAGAAATTGTATACTGTTTTCCACAGTGCCTGTACCATTCTGCATTCCTACCAGCAGTTCCCCAGGAGCTCCTTTTCTCCACATCCTCACTAGCACTTGTTAATTTATTGATGAGCCATCTGACAGGCATGAGGTGAAATCTCAGTGTGGTTTCAATTTGCATATCTTTGATGATTAGTGATGTGGAGCATCTTTTCATGTATATTGGCAATCTGTATGTCCTCTTTGGAAAAGTGTCTATGCAGGTCCTTTGCCCACTTTTATTTTTTAATTTTTTTCTTTATTGATTAAGGTATTACATGTGTCCTTATCCACTCATTCTCCTCACACCCCTACTCATGCCCCCACCCCCCTGGTGTCTGTGTCCGTTGGTTAGGCTTATATACATGCATACAAATCCTTTGGTTGATCTCTTCCCCTTACCCCCACCCTCCCCTACCTTCC
>NW_005361652.1:4282684-4283035 GCF_000412655.1 Myotis brandtii | reverse complement strand
ATATATTCCTAGAAGTGGGATCACTGGGTCAAATGGGAGTTCCACTTTTAATTTTTTGAGGAAACTCCATACTGTTCTCCACAGTGGCTGCACCAGTCTGCATTCCCACCAGCAGTGCATGAGGGTTCCTTTTTCTCCGCATTCTCGCCAGCACTTGTCATTTTTTGATTTGTTGATGACAGCCACTCTGACAGGTGTTAGATGGTACCGCATTGTTGTTTTGATTTGCATCTCTTGGATGATTAGTGACTTAGAACATGTTTTCATATGTCTCTTGGCCTTCCTTATGTCTTTTTTCGAAAAGTATCTATTTAGGTCCATTGCCCATTTTTTGATTGGATTGTTTATCTT
>NW_005361652.1:4272530-4281951 GCF_000412655.1 Myotis brandtii | reverse complement strand
CCATCTGTTTATGTCTTCCTCTATCTCTTTTTTCAACATCCTGTAGTTTTCTGAGTAGAGGTCTTTTACCTCTTTAGTTAAGTTAATTCCTAGGTATCTTAATTTTTTTGGTGTGATAGTAAATGGGATTGCTTTTTTAGTCTCTCTTTCTGTAAGTTCACTATTGGTGTATAGAAATGCCATAGATTTCTTGGCATTAATTTTGTATCCTGCTACATTGCCGAATTCATTTATTAAGTCTGATAATTTTTTGATGGAGTCTTTAGGGTTTTCTATGTACAGTATCATGTCATCTGCGAATAATGAGTTTTACACCTTCTTTTCCAATGTGGATACCTTTTATTTCTTCTTCTTGTCTAATTGCTATGGCTAGCACTTCCAGAACTATTTCGAATAGGAGTGGTGAAAGTGGGCATCCCTGTCTCCTTCCTGTTTTTAGGTGAAATGGTTTTAGTTTTTGCCCATTGAGTATGATGTTGGCTGTAGGTTTGTCATATAAGGCTTTTATTATGTTGAGGTATTAGCCCTCTATTCCCACTTTGCTGAGGGTTTTTATCAAGAAAGGGTGTTGGATTTTGTCAAATGCTTTTTCTGCATCAATTAATATGACTATGTGATTTTTATCTCTCAATTTGTTTATGTGATGTATTACGTTTATTGATTTGCGGATATTATACCATCCTTGCATCCCCAGTATAAATCCTACTTGGTCATGGTGTATGCTCTTTCTGATGTAATGCTGAATCTGATTTGATAGAATTTTGTTGAGGATTTTCCTTTGCCCAGTTTTTAAATGGGTTGTCTGTCTTCTTGGTGTTGAGTAGTATAAGTTCTTTATATATTTTGGAAATTATCCCCTTATTATATGTATCATTGGCAAATATGTTCTCTCATTCAGTGTGTTTCCTTTTCATTTTGTTGATGGTTTCTTTTGCCCATACACATTATTATTGTCTAAAACACGTCTTCTTGGTAGTAGCTAGGTCCTGCCTCCACTGTGCTTGGCTGAGTTCACAAATCTCTTGTACCCTGTAGCTTTCCTATCAGTTCCCAGACTCTCCTCCCCTGCTAAGCTTTGTTTCCAGTCAGTAATTAAAACCTTCTTCTGCTGCTAGAACCACCATAGATTCCTTGGTTTCATGGGTTGGCAAAGGATTGGTCTGCACCACCATAGGGGCCAGAGTTTCTGCCTCCAAGTTTCCTTATTTCATGGGTCCAAACTTTGAAGATTGATTGTTATACCAGTAATTGCCAAAATCATTGTAGCTTCAACCACCTCCAAAATTGCTTCCATCATTACCAAATACACGATAGTCATCCCAGCTACCAACATATCTACCACTACCACGGCTGCCACCAAAGCCACCTCGACCACTGAAGTTTCCTCCACAACCAAAGTTGTCATTCCCACCAAAGCCACCTCTGCAACCATTACCAAAGTATCCAGAACCACGTTGACCTTTTTGGCAGGATGAAGCACTAGCCATCTCTTGTTTAGATAGGGTTTCCTTAATTCACAGTTATGGCCATTCACATTATGGTATTTCTGAATGACAGTCTTGTCTACAGAGTTATGGTCATTAAAGGTTACAAAAGCAAACCTCTCTTCTTGCCACTGCCTCAGTCAGTCATGATTTCAATCAGTTCAATTTTCTCATACTGTTCAAAATAATCCCTTAGGTGATGTTCTTCAATGTCTTCTTTAATACCACCGACAAAAATATTTTTCACAATTAAGTGGCCATCAGGTCTTTGAGAATCTTCTCTTGAAACAGCATTCTTTAGTTCCACAACTCTTCCAGCCACCTTGTGAGATCTTGCATTCATGGCTGCAGCCACCTCCTCCACAGTGGCATAAATGACAGACCCAAGGCCTCTGGAGTGCTTGGTGTTTGGATCTCTCATCACCACACAGTCTGTGAACATTCCCCATTGCTCATATTCACTCCTCAGATTCTCAATGGTTGTTCCAAAGCCCAAACCTCTGTTAAAGAGCTTCTGCATCTGTTCAGGCTTTTGGGGAATTCTGACATAGACATGGGGGGGGGGGGGGGGGCTTTAATGATGCTTACTCATTGGCGTCTACTGGCAGAAAGCTGTGTTGTTTATTTTAATCTCTATTTTATTTATTTCTGCTATGATTATTATTTCCTCCCTTCTACTCAACTTGGGCTTTGTTTGTTGTTCTTTTTCTGGTTCCTTTAGGTGTAAGGTTAGATTGTTTATTTGAGATTTTTCTTTTTTAAAAAAAATAGATCTTTATTGTTGAAAGTATCATATATGTCCCTTTTTCCCCCATTGCACTCTCCCACCCCACACCCCAATCCTTCACCACCCTCTGTCTGTGTCCTTGGGTTATGCGTATATGCATATGAGTTCATTGATTGATATCTCCCCCCCCTCCACCCTCCTCTGCCTTCCCTCTGAGGTTTGACAGTTTGTTTGATGTTTCTATGTCTCTGGATCTATTTTTGTTCATCAGTTTATGTTGGTCATTAGATTCCACATGAGTGAGATCATGTGATACTTATCTTTATCTGACTGTCTTATTTTGCTTAGCATAATGCTCTCTAGGTCCATTCATGCTGTTGCAAATGGTAAGAGTTCTTTCTTTTTCATAGCTGCATAGTATTCCATTGTATAGATGTACCATAGGTTTTTAATCCACCCATATGCTGATGGGCACTTAGGCTGTTTCCAAATCTTAGCTATTGTAAATTGTGCTGCTATGAACATAGGGGTGCATATATTCTTTCTGATTGGTGTTTCTGATCTCTTGGGATATATTCCTAGAAGTGGGATCACTGGGTCAAATGAGAGTTCCATTTTCAATTTTTTGAGGAAACTCCAAACTGTTTTCCACAGAGGCTGCACCAGTCTTCAGTCTCCAAAATGGACATACAGAAGGCCAAAAGGCATATGAAAACGTGCTCAAAGTCACTGATCATCTGAGAGATGCAAATCAAAACAACGAGGTAGCACTTCACACCTGTAAAAATGGCTATCATCAACAAATCAACAAATGACAAGTATTGGAGAGGATGCGGAGAAAAGGGAGCTCTTGTGCACTATTGAGATTTTTCTTGAGGTAGGCCTGTATTACTATGAATTTCCCCATTGAGACTGCTTTCACTGTGTCTCATAAATTTGGGGTTGTTGTGTTTTCATTTTTATTTGTCTCAAGGTATCTTTTGAATTCTTCCTTGATCTTGTTGTTAATCAATTTATTGTTTAGTAATATGTCATTTAACCTCCATGTATTTGTGTGTTTTTCATTTTTTCTTGTAATTGATTTCTAGTTTCAAAAGATTGTGATTGGAGAAGATACTTGATATGACTCCAATCTTCTTTAATTTATTGAGATGTTTTAACATGTGGTCTATTTTGCAAAAAAGTTCCTCCATGTGCACTTGAAAATAATGTATATTCTGCCATTTTGGAGTAAAATGATCTGAAAATATTAATTAAATCCATCTAGTCTAATGTGTCATTTAAGGCTGCTGTTTCCTTGTTGATTTTTCATCTGGAAGATCTATCCATTAATGTTAATGGGTGTTAAGGTAGCCTGCTATGACTGTATTACTCTTGACCTCTCCCTTTATGTCCATCAATATTTCCTTTATATATTTACATGCTCCTGTGTTGGGTGCATAAATGTTGGATTGATCCAGTTATTTTTATGTAATGTTCTTCTTTGTCTTTTTTAATAGCCTTTAAAATCTATTTTGTCTGATATAAGTACTGATATCCCAGCCTTTTTTATATTTCTATTTGCATGAAATGTTTTTTCCATCCTTTACTTCAGTCTGTGTGACTTTTGATATGAAGTAGACCTCTTGTAGACAGCAGGATCTTATTTTCTTACCCATTCAGTTACCCTATGTCTTTTGATTGGAGCATCTAATCCATTTAAATATAAAGTGATTATCTATAGGTACCTATTTATTGCTATTTTCATTCATATTTATTTTTCTGTTTTTACTTTCTTTTTTCTTTAACTCCCTTGAACCTATCTTGTAATACCAGTTTGGTGGTGATGAACTCCTTTAGCTTTTTCTTCTCTCAGAAGCTCTTTATTTTCCTTCAGTTTTAAATGGTAGCCTTGCCAGGTAGAGTAATCTTGGTTCTAGGCCTTTATTTATCACCACTTTGAATATTTCATGCCAGTCACTTCTGGCCTGAAAAGTTTCTGTTGAGGAATCAGCTCACAGTCTTATGGGGTACCTTTGCAGGTAACTGTCTTTCTCTTGCTGATTTTATGATTTTCTCTTTGTCTTTAACCTTTGCCATTCTAATTATGATGTGTATTGGTGTGGGTCTGTTTGGGTTCATCTTGTTTAGGACTCTCTGTACTTCCTGGACCTGTGTGTCTTTTTCATTCATCAGGGTAGGAAGTTTTCAGTCATTATTTTTTCAAATAGGTTTTCAATCCCTGATTCTCTCTTCTTCTAGTTCCCAGATAATATGGATGTTGTTAAACTTAATGTCTTCACAGAGGTCCCTGAATCTTCATTTTCTTTAAATTCTTTTTTCCTTTCAATGCTCTGATTGGGTGTTTTCTGCTAAATTGTATTCCAAATCACTGATTCAATCCTCTTCATCTAATTTGTTATTGATTTCTGACAGTTTATTCTTCATTTAAGTACTGTATTACTCATTTTGACTATTTTTTATGGTTTCTATGTTCTTTCTTATGCTTAGTAGCTCTTTTTTGAAATTCTCACTGAGTTCATCTATTCTTCCTCTAAGTTCCTTTAGCATCCTTATAACCATTACTTAGAACTCTATATCACTTTATTGTTTGCCTCCATTCCATTTATTTCTTTTCCTGGAGATTTCTTCTATTCTTTTATTTGGGACATGTGTCTTTATCTTCCAATTTTGGCTGCCTCTCTGTGTCTGCTTCTAAGTATTTGGTAGATATGCTATTTCTCCCAGGTTTTGTAGAGTGGTCTTATGTAGTTGGTGTTCTATGGGTCTTAGCAGTGCAGTTTTATGATTACCTGAGCTGAGTGTTTTAGGAGTGTGTCTTGTGTGGGTTATGTGATCTCTCCTGTTGCATTTGAGTCTTGAATGATGTTGGCCCAATAGTGAGTGGAGTTGACCCTCAGGCAGGCTCAGCCTGTGAGAATTGACCCCAACCACAGTATATGAGCTGCTGACCCCTGAGGTGGAACTTGCACCTGCAGGTTCTGTTACATGCCCAGACCTCCTTTCTGTGTGCCATGTTCTGATGTGGTCTCAAGCTAGCCAACAATGTGTTGGTTCTGAGGCCTCTTGGAAGGGACTCCAGTGCACGTCAATTTAGACAGTCTGTAGCCAGTCCCAGGTTGCCTGTTAGGCACCACAAGGAAATCCATGGTTGGTAGCTGCTCTTGCATGGCCTGAGTTCTTACTGGAGGGGCCAAGCTGTGCATCAAGGCTGGCTGACACCAGTACTGAGTCTGGGGCAGGTCACCAAAAGTCCCAAGGCACCCCAAAACTCATCACCGCCTGCTGGTTGCCTATTAGACTCAGTCTCTAAAAGAGCCCCTGGCAGTACATGAGTTGCATGAGGCAGGTTCTCAGTGAGTTACCCGGTAGGGGTGAGTGTTTCATACAAAGTAGGCACCAGTGCCGGGTCTAAGGCCACTCAGCAAAAGTCTCAGGGTATGCCAAGGCCAGCTGCTACCTGCCTGAGGCCTGCAGACCTTTGCAGTGGGGTGGGCCCTGAGGGAGTTGGCAGAGAGGGGTTAATGCCTCTCCCTAGGCTCATGCTGTGTGATCGTGGAAACTGGCCAAACACAGGAATGGTGGTGCCTCCTTGTGCATGTGGGAAAAAAGGGCCCTTACCCCAAAGCTACACAACTCAGTTTCTCCCTGTGTGTCTCTGGCATTCCCTGAGTTTTTCTTAATTTCCTTGAGAGTTTTTCAAGAAAGACTGCAATGCAGGTCCAGGCTGGAGGCCTTGAGCAGATATCTCCATTGGAGTTATCTTGGCAGAGCAGGCCTCAGGTACTCAGTGGGGAGGGGCCAGTGCATCTCTCCTGGCTAATGCTGTATGGATGGAAGTGCTTGACCCAGGAAAGATGGCATCAATGGGCAGTATAAAAGACAGACCCAGCACAAGTACATTGGTGGCTATCCCTCCAGCCCTTTCCCCAAGTCATTCAACCAAATCTCTTCCTGTATGAAACCAGTCTCCTCCCTCCTTCGAGCCATCATCCCTTCCACAGAGCCCAGGGTGAGTGCCTGAAAGTGAGATTTTGTGTACTGGTTCTTTAAGAGGATTCCTGGGTTTCCAGCAGTCTCCCATCACACCTTTGTGGATGGATTCCCTGCTGATTTTCACAGCCAGATATTATGTGAGCTCCTTTTCCCAACTAGGGTACTCTGGGCTAGGGAGTCTGGCATGTAGTTGAGGTCCCTTGCTCCTATGAGGGAACCTCTTCAGCAGAAATATCCCTTCAGGTTCTAAACCACAGCAAGTGCGTACAGGGTCAGTCCTTTTCATGTCTCTGCCCCTCCTACCAGTCTCAACGTGCCTTCTTCTGTATATCCTTAGTTATGACTTCTGTTCAGCTAGTCTTCAGTTGGGTATTCAGATTGATTGTTCTGTAGTTTAGTTGTAATTTTGCTATGGTCCTAGGAGAAGGTAAGTGTAACTTCTATCTACTCTGCCACCATCTTTGATCCACCAAATGTCTTCTTAAATGGAGATTTGTGGCCATGTGAATATCTATCTTCACAACAATACATGAAAGCCAGATCACCTTTGTTCTCTTCTCTGGAGGCCAGGATGTGAACAGATGCCCATAGTGTATTCCTAGACACAGACATGGCCACTGAAAACCATGTCAACCAGCCATGTAGCAGGAGAACAGCTACAGCTTACTTAGTGCACAAGATAGAACATGTTCCCCTTCCCTCTGGATCTGGATACTTACTCTGAAGGTCTCATCATATAGTGGATTGATGGTGTCCCTCTTGATGCTGGTTTTTCTTTTTCCTTGCCTGGACTTGTCAGGCAGCAGATAAGTCTTCACATATCTGGAAACCAGAAATTAAAATGTCATATCAAACCCTCTTAGATATGCCATTCTTGCATTTTCCCGATCGTGGTCCCTTTCCCACATCTCTCCTAACCACTCTCAATCACACATTCCTATTCGTCCAGGAAGGGATAATCTCAGTTCAAGAGTTCCCAAATAGATGACAGGGTCTGAGCTCTCATTTCAGAGCATCAGTCAGGTTCTAGAAACACTCACGGATTAGAGCGCTTCTTAACTTCATCAGCATAAGCCAGCTGGTGGCACTCCTTCACGTGGATGACCAAAGTCTGTGTTTGCTGCTCATACTTCAGGGAAAAGGCAATCTTGCCAGTCACAGAGATGTTCCCGAAATCACCAGCTTCACTATAGATGCTCATCGTGCTGCCTATTGTACTCTGAAGATAAAGCACCCACAAACATCTGGTGAAGGCATACTCCCCCATCCACATGGCTCACATCTTTCCTCATGATACAACCACAGTCACTGAATAAAACAAAAATGTCCAAAGTTCCTACAACGAGCCAGTATACCAACACTCTTGTACTCAGAGTATAAGAGACATCTAGTAGCACTCTCACTTCAGCTCATGACTCTTATAGGTTCTTAGTTTCTCCTCTTCCCCTATTCTTACATATTTTATTGTTAATTTTCACCTGCCTTAGAAGGTGGGCAAGGCATACAGGTAAAGTGGACATAATCTCACTTCTGGTATTTGTTATATATGCTAAAACACTCGCTATAAGGGGACAGTTACTACTTAAAACAAAGTGCCTTAATTATCTGTGTGTTTCTTTTCCCTATCTTATTCCTATCAAAGGCTACAGAAAAAAGTGAATGGATCAAAATCCCACCTGAGGTAAAAATACATCTTCTCAGGTTGTGATAAACTCTGCAAGCCTGCTATTCTCTTCCTGTGTGTGAGCAGGAACAAACTCTAATCACTCTGGTTCCTGACTCTTGCTCCTCCTAAACATCAATCTTCATACTTATGATGTAACTAGGCCCTAATTCTTAAACGTTCTTTTAACTTCATGATTATGATTGGTACTGTTGCTCCTTAATCACACCCTAATGCCAATTAATACTGCCAGGGCCCTTCTCATGACACTCACTATCCTTGAATGTGAGATTTGGGTTGGGTTCTGATAAAGAAATCTGATTTTGCTCACTTCATGGCCTGAGTAACTCTTTAAGAAAGAAGTTAAGGGTTACTGTTCAAAAAGCTGTGATGAAACACATCTCTATCCCTAATTCTTACGTAACATATTAATCTCTAGGACAGAGGCTGAGGAAGTCACCTAGCTGTGCAGTAAGCAACTATGATCTAAATTGAGGACAGGAACAGTTAGTCTAAGTTGACGCCTAACTGCTCCCCTGCCAGCCTGATCGCCCCCAACTAGCCTCCCCTGACAGCACCTTTCTAGGTTACCTAGAAAAAGTGACTAGAATGTTTCCCCAGGTCCTGACTCTGCTCCAAGGTGACACTTTCTTCCTTCCTGGTATCCAAACATGTCTATAGTCAAAGAACTAATAGAACTTACCATGGAGGAGCCACTTCGCAGGCTGCTTCTGGCTAGTTTCTGGCGATGCAACTTCACCAGGTGGTCAATGTCTTCTTCTTCTTCCTCTTCTTCCTCTTCCTCTTCTTCTTCCTAAAGCAGTAAGTATAAATTCAGACTTAATAAAAATAAGAAATATCTCAAAAACTAATATACTTCCTTTAGTGGAAGCCATAATTGTTGCTAAGCCCTGAGGTGTCATGTGAACATGTATGTACATATCCTTATTTTTGTCCCCCCATTTCAAGCTTCCAAGCTATATTCCAACCATCATTCTCAAATATCAAAGAATAAGATTAAGAATATCTCTTTCCGATTCTCGTCGAAGAAAAAATGGCGACCAGCAGGAAGGTAGGGAGGGAGAGAGTGTGAGAGTGCAAGGAAGTGATAGAGGAGTGTGTGGACGTGTGTGGTGTGTGTGTATGAGCTAGGGACAGCTAGATTCTGCAGGTCTTCTAAGGGGCTGCTAAACCGGGCAGTCTTAGGCGGCGGAGTCCAGCTCCCGGCGCGGACACTCCTAGGCGGCCAGCCCAGGCACAGCGACCACGCCATCTTGGGAAACAGAGCTGCTTGAGACTAGGATCCTGGCCTCAGCACCACCCAGTCTGATCTCAGACGCATACCAGGACCCTGCAGCCACTGGGGACAGAGACCTGCGACCACAGCTACAGACCTGCGGACACCAAAAGTTCGGAGATCCCCGCGGCAGATCCGTGAGTAACAGAGCCCACCCCCCCTTCCCGCAGGCTCGCGGGCAGCGCCATAGTAACTGATAGACCCGCCCCTTGCCGGGGCCTCAGCGCTGCAGGAACCTTGGCCTGGAAGTGCGC
>NW_005361652.1:4249206-4253721 GCF_000412655.1 Myotis brandtii | reverse complement strand
CAAGTGCGGGGGAAAAAAGGGAGAAACATGTAATACTCTTTGTAATAATTTAAGCAATAAAAATATATATTTAAAAAAAAAGAATATCTCTTTCCCATTTGACTGCCCCAATCCAGCCATCCATTTACATTTTAATAAAAAATAAATATTTATTTGAGCACCCAACCATATATCAAACAATGTACTAGAAGATAAAAGAGACAGTGAAGACAGTCTTTCTTTAAGCAATTCAGCAACCAGATTTACTTTAGTAATTTGGGAAAATAAAGATTCATGTTGCCTTTTCCTAAATAATTAAACAGGTTGGTTGAGATTATCAGGTACTAAAGTCTATTCTAGATATATAAAATTTCACCTAGTGACCATGTGAAATAGAAAGATACTTACCATATCCATACTGAGTCCAGGGACAGATTTGCTTCTGTCTCCCAAGGAGCCACATTCATGCCCCACATCTTCCGGGCGAAGATCAATCACAGATTTAGTATATTCTAAGTGGAAGACCAAAATACCAAATTAAAAGAGACATACTATTCTCCATACTAAGAACCCATCAAGGGCACTCAGAATTTCAATCTCAAAAGGCCATGAAAGGAAGACAGCTACCTGAAGGCCTGAAGATTTTTCTGGTGTTCTTCTTGAATATCATTTCACCCTCACTGACAGATACCACATTTTGACCTCCAGATTGAGTTTCCTAGGAAAGAATAGGGCAAGGAAATGGAGAAGGACAGTTGGATAAGTGAAAGGATGGAGTAAGGAAGGATAACCTCATAAAGAATAAGGCTCAGGGAACTGATCCAAGATGGCGGAGTAGATGGAAGTTAGACTCACCTCCTCCCAGGGCCACATCAAAATTATAATTAAACTAGAGGTCTGGTACATGAAATTCATGCAGCGGGGGGATCTTCTCAGCCCAGCCTGCACCCTCTCTAATCCGGGACCCCTTGGGGGATGTCTAACTGCCAGTTTAGGCCCGATCCTGGGACAGCTGGCTCTTAACCGCTTGCCTGCCTGCCTGCCTGATTGCCCCTAACCACTTCTGCCTGCCAGCCTGATTGCCCCCTAACCACTCCCCTTCCAGCCTGATTGTCACCTAACTCCTGGTCGCCCCCAGTGCCTCTCCCCACCGGCCTGGTCGCCCCTAAATGCCCCCCCCCCACTGGCCTGGTCACCCCACGCAGCCTGTTTGTTCAGTCGTTTGGTCGTCCCTCACTAACTCCCCTGCCGGCCTAGTTGCCCCACGCAGCCTGCTTGTTCAGTCATTTGGTTGTCCCTCACTAACCGCCCTGCCGGCCTGGTCGTAGGCAGCCATCTTTGTGAGGGCATGAGGGTCAATTTGCATATTACCTCTTTATTATATAGGATTATAAAACAATCAACCTGGATAACCATCTTAAGACTAGCTGAACAGAAGTCTTATAACTAAAGATTTACAGAAGAAACTACTTCAAAACTGGTAGGAAGAGTGGAGATACAAAAAGGGCTGCTCCTGCACCCATGGTTGAGAATCTAGAAGGATAGCTCAGCTTCAGAGTTTTCCCCCTGAGGAGCGAGAGGTCTCAACCCCATGTCAGGTTTCCCAGTCCAGGGCACCAGTACACATAACATCTGGTTTTGAAAATTAGCGGGGATTCCGTCCACCCAGGTGAGATAAGAGACTGCTGGAAACCCAGGCACCCCCTGAAAAAAAGAAGTGCACAAAATCTCACTTGCAGGCACTCACTTAGTGGAGGGATGGCAACTTATAGGATACTGACATCATGCAGGGAGAAACTGAATTGTGTGGTTTCAGGGACAGGGCTAGAGGGAAAACCACCAATATCCCTGTGTTGAGTCCCTCTCCCACACTGCACACAGATGCCATCTGATCCTGGGTCAAGCACTCCCCTCCATATGGCATTAGCCAAGAGAGAGCTACACAAATCCCACCCTGCCAAATTCTTTAGGCACCACCCTGCCAAGCTCGCACTCAGCTGTGGGCTTTGCTGGCAGCAACCAGTCTGGGCCTGAATTACAGTCTTTCTTAAAAAAAAACTCTCAAGGAATTCAGGGCAATCTCAGGAGGTACCAGAAACACACAGGGAGAGACTGAGTTGTGTGGCTTTAGGGCTAGGGCCAACTTCCCCCCGCATGCCTTACTCGTACGACTATTGCTGTGTTGGGTCCCCAAAACCTCACCTCATCATCAGCCTGAAGAACTATGTTAGCTCAACCCTGCCAACTCCCTGAAGCCCCACCCAAACAAGTTCACAAAAGGTTGTGGGATCTGCTGGTGGTGACCAGCCTGAACCTGCATTATAGTCTTCCTTCAAAAACTTTTGAGGAATTCCAGGCAAGCTTAGGGGTGCCAGAGGCACACAGGGAACATACCTCAACATAATAAAGGCCATATATGACAAACCAACAGCCAACATCATATTCAATGGGCAAAAACTAAAATCATTTCCACTAAGAACAAGAACAGGAATGTCTGCTGCCATCATTTATATTCAACATAGTACTGGATGTCCTAGCTACAGCAATCAGACTAGAAGAAAAAATAAAACACATTCAAATTGGAAATGAAGAAGTAAAACTGTCATTATTTGCAGATGACAGAATACTATATATAGAAAACCCTAAAGATTCCATAAAAAAAAACTATAAGAACTGATAAATGAATTCAGTAAAGTAGCAGGATACAAAATAAATATTCAAGATTGGTTGCATTTTTATACACCAATAATGAAATATCAGAAAGGGAAACTAAGAAAACAATACCATTTACAATTACATCAAAAATAAAATACCTAGGAATTAATTTAACCAAAGAGATAAAAGACCTATACTCAGAAAATTATAAAACACTAAAGAAATAAATGGAAGAACATACAAATAAATGGAAGCATATGCCATACTCAGGAAGAATTAACATCACTAAAATGTTCATACTACCTAAATCAATCTATAGTTTCAATGCAATTAGTATAAAAATACTAATGGTACATTTCACGGAACTAAAACAAATAATCCAACAATTTCTATGGAACCACAAAATACCCTTAATAGCCTCAGCAATCTTTAGAAAGAAGAACAAAGTTAGACCTATCACACTACCTGATATAAACCATTACCTCAAGGCCATAATAATCAAACCAGCATAGTACTGGCTTAAAAACACACACCAGTGGAACAGAATAGAGAGCCCAGAAATAAACCTATGACTATATGGTCAATTAATAAAGGAGGCAAGAATGGGGTAAAGACAGTCTGGTCAATAAATGGTGCTGGAAAAATTGGGCAGATAAATGCAAAAAATAAAAAATGAAACTAGACCACCTTCTTATACCACATACAAGAATAAACTCAAAATGGTTTAAAGACTTAAGGGCAAGACTGGAAACCATAAAACTCCTAGAAGAAAACATAGGCAGTAAACTGTCTGACATTGTTCTTAATAATATTTTTTTCTGATATATCTCCTCAGGCAAAGGAAACAAAAGAAAACACAAGCAAATGGCACTCATCAAATTAAAAAGGTTTTGTAAAGCATAGGAAACAATCAACAAAATGAAAAGAATATCTACTGAATGGGAGAAAATATTTGCTAATGATACATCTGATAAAGGATTAATATAAAAATATATAAAAAATATATATACAACTCAGCAACAACAACAACAAAACAAAGAACACAGAAAATGGGCAAAGGACCTGAATAGACACTTCTCCAAAGAGGACATCAGATGCCCAAAAGACATATGAAAAGATGTTCAATGTCACTAATCATCAGAGAGATGCAAATTAAAACCACAATGAGCTATCACGTCACACTTGTCAAAATGGCTATCATCAATAAATCATCAACAAATAAAAAGTGTTGGCAAAGATGTGGAAAAAAGGGAACCCTCATGCACTGTTGGTGGTGCATCCATTTTGGAAAACTTTGTGGAAGTTCCTCAAAAATTTAAAATAAAAAATGGAATTTCCTCCCTGGTCAGTGTGGCTCAATAGTTGGAGCATCAACTCATGTACTGCAGGGTCACGAGTTCCATTCCAGTCAAGGGCACATACCTGTGTTACAAGGGCACAGTCAGAGCACATGTAGGAGGCAACCAATCGATGTTTCTCTCTCTCCCTTTCCCTCCCTCCCTTTCTCTCTCTAAAAATCATTGGGGGGAAAAATCCTTGGGTGAGGATTAACAAAACAAAACAATGGAACTTCCTTATGACCCAGCGATTCCACTTCTGGGGATTTATCTAAAGAAACCGAAAACAGTAATTTGAAAGAATATATGCACCCCAATGTTTATTTCAGTGTTATTTACAACAGGAAATATATATAAGCAACCTGAGTGCTCATCTATAGAAGAGTGGATAAGTAAGTAGTGGTATTGAGTGGCCAGATTATTATGACCACCTGACATTTGTAGGCAAATTAGCCGTACACTGCATTGTATGGGATATGGAAGCCGAAGGCCTGTTCGAACACCTTTGCTGTCTGCAGTTACCAAGATAAAACGTCTCCAATTC
>NW_005361652.1:4232598-4248944 GCF_000412655.1 Myotis brandtii | reverse complement strand
TGTGGAACAACATCTGAATAGCACAACATACCTAAGTATCGTTGCTGATCAAGTTCATCCTATCATGTTGATGGCGTATCCCAATGGAGATGGCTTCTTCCAACAAGACAATGCACCATGCCACAGTGCTTGTATTGTGCAGGAGTGGTTTCAAGAACATGAGGGAGATTTTACCTTGCTTAGGTGGCCCCCACAATCACCAGATCTCAATCCAATTGAGCATTTGTGGGACGAAGTTAAAAGAGCCATCAGGCAGCTGGTTCCGCAACCATCAAATCTCACAGAACTGGACAGTGCTATTCATCAGGCATGGTGTCAGATTCCTCGCATCACCTTTCAACATCTCGTGGAGTCAATGCCAAGAAGAATCGCTGCAGTATTGAAGGCAAAAGGTGGCCCAACGAAGTACTGATGGGGTGGTCATAATAATCTGGCCACTCAGTATATATATATTACTTGGCCATAAAAAAGAATGAAGTCTTACCATTTGTAACAATATGGATGGACCTAGATGATATTATGCTAAGTGAAATAAGTGAGACACCGAAAGAAAAATACCATATGATTTCACTTAAATGTGGAATCTAAAGGACAAAAAAAAGAGAACAAACAAAGTAGAAATAGACCCACAGATATAGAGAACAGACTGATGGTTGCCACAGGGGAGGGGTTTGAGAGTTGAGTGAAAAGGGTAAAGCGATTAAGAAGTATAAATTGGCAGTTACAGAATAGTCACAGAGATGTAAATTACAGCATAGAGAATATAGTCAATAATACTGTAATAACTATTAATGGTGGCAGGTGAGTACTTGAAATATTGAGATCACTTTGCAAAATACATGATTATGTAACCACTATGTTGTACACCTGAAACTAAAAGAAAATAATATTGAATGTAAACTGTAATTGAAAAAAATTTTAATAATAAAAATAAAAAAGAACAAGGCTCAGAGTTTCACTAAACTCTTACAAACATAAAGAAAAGCTTAATCTTAGGAATTTAATTTAATCCCAGGAAGTAGTACAAAACCTATTTTCTCAAATGTTTCAAGCAAAACCTTAGAAAATGTTCCCAAGTGAATCAGAACTAAACTTTTTTAGTTGAATTTTTTCTTTAAATTCTTCCTGAGAAATGAAAGAGCAGAGACAGAGGGAGAGAGAGAGGGAATATGGGAGGGAGGGGGATTACCTTTTCTAGTTGAGATTTTGGAGCAGACATCTTCTTCCATTCTGGAAAGAGGCCAGATCTGTCCAGAGAGTCTCTCCTGTAGGTAGATACAGAAGTTATAACAAAACCACCTCCTCCCTTTCCTCTTCTAAGGACCCAAGCTCTAGGGAAGGAAAGCAACTGGCTTGCTCTCACCAAATCCATAAGATAAACTTCACATCAGATTTTCCTTGAAGTAATGCAGATGATCAGATAAGCAACTTTGCACAAACACACACACACACACACACACACACACACACACACACACACACACCAATTCCTAAAGGACAGCAGCATCTGTTGCTGCTGGTCCAGGAACACTCCTCCAAGGCACTGTAGCCTGTGGAAGTTAGCATGCTCCTGAAGGCTGTGATTGGAGACAACAGTTGAAGTGCTAATGAAAGACTTGTAGCAAGGTCAGAGAGAAGACTTCATTCAACCTGCTGAAGAGAAGTCAGGAACAATGAAGGCATAGGAGCCTTGCATTCTGATGCTAGAGAACAAAATGGGAAGTCTGGTTGAACAGATGTGCAGGGATTTGCAGGGATCTCACCTGGATGTGCTATCTGAGTCAGCAGTGTAGCTATCCAGACTCTCACTCTCAGCCTCCAGTGCACTCTTTCCACTTTTCGGCTTGGGCACTTCGATTGGTACACTAGAATAAAACCCAAGAGCCAAGATATAAAGGAAGTGGGCTCTCCTGATGAGTATCAGCCTTCCTTCCAACCTATTCACAATGGTAGCCTAAGTGATCTTTCTAGAATAATTATCTGAGTATACTTTTAAAATTGTTCAGCAGTTCCCCACTGCTATTGGGATTGAGTTCAAACTCAGCATGTCAAGAAAATCCTTATGACTTGACCCCTGCTCACCTCTCCAGACTCATCTTTTAACCTCCACTTCACCTTATACTTTACATTCCAGAATGATGAGGCTCTTTTGGTTCCCTGAATTAACAACACTCTCCCTCTTTCCTCTGCCTTGGATATTCTTTTCACAATGGCCATTTTCTTCATCTGGCTAAATCAACTCCTTCAGGTCTCTCCTTATATGTTAATCCTTCCATATTCTCTCTGGCCAAGCTGCTCTAAGTCTGCATTAGTAACCTTCCTATGTGCTCTTAAAGCATCCTGATTTCTTGGTAACAGTCATCACATATCTAATTATTTATGTCTTTTAAAGAAATTATTTAATTTGTTCAATAATTTAAACAAATGATTTGTTTAATGTCTTTTTCCATTAGCCTAAGTTCTGTGAGATCAGTGAGCATGCATCTTGTTCACTGTTGTGTTCCCAATGCCTAGAAGAGAAACTAGCATAGAGTGGGCACTCACATATTTGTTGACTACATTCTTGACTAACTGCCCTCAGTGGGGCTTAAAGTATATATACAAATAAGCAATATAGTTTGAAGACAGTATTCAGAAGACCAGAATTCTTTTTCAGCTTAATGAAAATGACCAAGTCATTCAAAAGAGCAATCCTCATCTCTAAAGGAAAGAACACAATTCCTAGACCCCTTACTTTTAGGAATTTGTGAGAGCAGCAAGAAAAAAAATTTTTTCCTCAAGGATCTGAAGTAATATCATTTGGCTGCCAGGACTCCAAACTCTCCTGGTCCTCTGACCTCACCGGCTACTCCTTCTCAATCTCCTGTGCTGGTCCTTCCTCATGTTCTAGATCTCTACTCTTTGGATGTGTCCAGGCTTATTCCTTGGACTGCTTCTCTTCACTATCTGGAATTATTCCTATGTGACCTTATCTAATCTCATATTCTTTACATATTAGTAAATTGATAACTCCTAAATTTATATCTCAATCAAATGCCAGACTTATATTTCCAAGAGCCTAATTGACTGCTTGGATGTTCAAACATAGCAAGTCTGAAACCAAAGCCCTAATCCTCCCCCAAACCCGCTCTTCTCTCAATCTCATCAAACGGCAACTCCCTCCTTTCATTTCTCAGGTCAAAATTTTTAAGAATCATCCTTGATTCCCATTGTTCTTTCACAATACAAAACCAATGTGTTAGCAAATTTTCTTGGCTATATCTTCAATGTATGTCTAAAATCTAACCAGTTCTCACCCCCTCCACTGCTATTACCCTGGTCCAAACCACCATCATCTAGCTCCTGGATGGCTGCAATAGTCTTCTAACTGAACTCCCTACTTGTGCCCTTGTCCCCCACAATGTATCCTCAACTCAACAGCTAAAATGAGCTTTTAAAATATAAATCCAATATAGAATTACCATATGACCTAGCAATCCCACTCTTAGGTATACACTCAAGAGAAATGAAAACATGTTTCCACAAAAAAACTTGTTCACAAATGTTTATAGCAGCATTATTCCCAATAGCCAACAGCCCAAATGTCCATCAATGGATGAATGGATAAATGAAATGTGGTCTATATATAAATTGAAATATTATCAACAGTAAGAAGGAATGAAGTTCTAATACATGCTACAACATGGATGAACATTGAAAAATTATGTTAATTTAAAGAAGCCAGATATAAATGGCCACATTTCATTGACTCCATTTATACGGAATGTCCAGAATAGACAAATCCATAGAGAATGAAAGCAGGTTAGGGGCTTGGAGAAATGTGGAATGCCTGCTTAATAGGTCCAGGGTTTCTTTTTGGATTGATTAAAATGTTCTAAAATACATACTTTTTAAAATGTTAAAGTTATTAATTTTATACTACGTGAATTTTACTTCAATTTAGAAAAAGAAAAAAATAGTATCAGTCATTCAGAGCCCTCCATCTCACTTGAAGTAAAAGACAGAGTCCTTACAGTATCAACAAAGTCTTACATGATCTGCTTTTCACCCTATCTCTGTCTTCATATCCTACCCTTCCCCCCTTCTAATGCATTTCCAGACTACTCTAACATGCCAAACACAAACTCACCTTAGGTCTTTATATTTTTTGCTTTCTCTGCTTAGAATGCTTTTCCCCCAAATACTCTCAGGGTTTGCTCCCTCATTTGCTTCACATCTTTGTTCAAATGTTACCTTATTAAGACTTTTCCCTGGATGTCCTTAATAAAACAGTATATGTACACACATGCTTTCCTAGCACCTTTCGGTCTACTTCATTTTCTCCATAACACTTGTCAACATCTTATATACAATATATTTACTTGATTATTTATTGTCTGTGTTTCCTACCCCCAAATTTAAGCTTCCTTGAAAACAACACGGAAGGGACTTCGTTGTATTCATTAGTGTGTCACACTGCTTAAAACAATGCCTGGCAAATAGTAGGCATTCATGGGCATTTATTAACAAATAAACTAAACAGTAAATGAACAAAGATTGAAGTAAGCAAAATCTATGTCTTAGGCAGTAAACAATAAAGTTTCCAAGTTATCAACTGGTGTTTAAGGCAGCTCTATGAAAACAGGATTGGTTGAAATCCTAGGGAATGCAAGAAGTGAAACAGCAGTCATTTTTAAAGTCCAAGACACAGCAGGGAGCTTGATTTTACTTTTACTTTGGAAATATTCTTTTTTCCCCCTTTGCTCCACAGAATAAATAACCCAAAGTAAAACCATTCCTCCAGAGAGGTAGTTTAACAATGGTCCATGGAGAGTATTTTCTGCTTGTATTTTTCCCTAAAGATTAATACATACAGATCCAGAGCTAATACAAACAACCCTAGGGGTAAAAAGCAATTATTTGACATCTGTGCAGTAAAAAAATAAACTAAGAGATGGGAGTCCTGGGCTCTAACTATCTTTATGATCTTAAGTAAATCACTTATCCTGCCCTCTTTTCTGTAAAAAAATAAGGGGGTTGAATTAGATTATCTCTTAAGCTCCATAATTTTATGGAAAAGATCATTTATGGCCACTTAATCTGTTTTCATGTTTAGAATAAATAAGAGTTTTCTGGATCCAATGAGACAAAAAGTCATAGACAGCCAGAAGCAATAGGATTCAGAAATTACATTCTAACCGATGATGTCAGATGTGTTAATCAAGTTCAGGAAATAAAGCCATTCTTATCCTTATCCACAAAGGAAAAAGGGGGCCTCATCACCTAAAACAGATGAGTCACCCACCCAAGGCTGTGTGGATAAAATCACACTACATACAGTAACTCCTCACTTTGTGTCATCCATAGGTTCTTGGAAACTGTGACTTTAAGTGAAACAACGTATAACAAAACCAATTTTATCACAGGCTAATTGATATAAACAACGGTTAAGTACTTATGGCATATTTCTGATCACAAAAACACCACCAACCTTCTAAATAAAGACCCACAGCACTTCTAATATTAAACATTGAAGTAAATGTGAGTTATACATACATTTAAGAAAAATTAAAAAGAACAAGTAAGATAATTATTTTTCAACCTGCTTATTCCAGTTCATGGTCACTGGTGGCCAGAGACTCAGCTCAGGGCGCAGGACAGAAACCCGCACTGGACAGGATGCCCTTCCATCACAGGGCACACTCACACCCAGCTACACTCACTCACACTGGGATAATTTATACACCACTTAACCTAACATACACAGGTTTGGGATGTGGGAGGAAACTGGAGTATCCAGAGAAAACCCACACAGACATGGGGAGAACATGCAAATGCCACACAGATAGTAGTCTTGGCCTGGAATCAAGTTTTTTGTCATCAACATTATAAAGAAATGACGTTGAATGAAAAAATGTTATTTAAGGATTTGTTGTATATACATACAAGGAAATACTACACAGATAGTAAAATGAATGATGTAGACCCTTGGTGCTGACACAGAAAGATATCAAGGTTATATTATCCTATATATTTTTTCCTTTTTACAACTTGAATTATAACTGACATAAACTGCATGTTTAAGTGTGCAATTTGATGAGTTTTGACATGTATGTACACTCGTGAAACCATTACCACAATTAAGTTAGTGAACACATATATTACTACCCAAACTTCCCTTGTGCCCCTTGGTAATCCATCCACCTTTCTGTCACTCAAATTTAATTTGCATTTGCTATAATTTGATATAAACAGAATCATACAGTGTGTCTTTTTTATTTGGATTCTTTCACTCACCATGATTATTCTGAGATTCATCCATGTTGCTGCATGTATCAGTAGTCCATTCCTTTTCATTGCTGAGTAGTATTCCACTGTATAAACAAATGCCAATTTATCCCTTTGGGATGTTTCTAGGTTTTGGATATTACAAATAAAGCTGCTATGAACATTCATGTATAAGTCTTTATATGGACATATGCTATCACTTCTCTTGAGTAAATACCTAGGAATGGAATGATTGAATCACAAGATAGGTGTACATTTAACTTGCTAAGACACTACTAAACTGCTTTTCAAAGTGGCTTGACTATTATACATTTACACCAGCAGTGTATGAGTATTCCAGTTGCTCTACATCCTTACAGACAATTGGAATGCTCAATATTTTTCATTTTAGCCATTATAGTGAGTACATGGTAGCATCTTACTGTAATCTTAATTTGCATTTCTGTAGTAACTAATGATGTTGAGCATCTTTTAAAGTGCTTATTGCACACCTGTATATTGTCTTTGGTGAAATGTCTGTTCGAATCTTTTGTTCATTTTTTATCGAATTATCTGTATTATTGAGTTTTTAAAGTTCTTCCTCGTTCACATAATGTGCATTTAGAATAACGTTTTTAAAAGTAAATTAAAAATTTAAGAAACCCTCTAGGTCCATCCATATTGTCACTAAAGGTAAGATAAGTCAGTCAGAGAAAGAAAAATACCACATTATTTCACTTACATGTGGAATCTAAATAACAATATAAATGAACAAAATAGAAACAGACTCATAGATACAGAGAACAGACTGATGGTTATCAGAGAAGAGGGGTTTGGGGGACTGAGTGGAAAAGGTGAAGGGATTAAGAAGTACATATTGGGGGGAAAAAGTACAAATTGGTAGTTATAAAATAGTCATGAGGATGCAAATACAGCATAGAAAATGTAGTCAATAATATTTTAATAACTACGTGTGGTGCCAGGTACGTACTGGCAATATCAGGGGGAATACTTTGTAAAGTATATGATTGTCTTACCTATGTTATACACCTGAAACTAATATAAAATAATATTGAATGTAAACTGTAATTTAAAAATAAAACCAAAACGTTTTTTAAGAATCTATCCCATATGTGTACATTTAGACAGTCTGCTAGTCCATATACCAAAACTCTTGTCTGGGGCAGAAGCAGTGTGGTCACACATTTAATATATTTCCATATTGCTTTTCAACAATCATATAAAATGTGAGAAAGTTATTTGTCGTTGGCTGAGGAAAAGTTAGAAATAAAACACAAATAAAAAGCCAAAAATTCACCAGCAGAAATGGTCTTGCAAATATATAAATATGCCATTAGGTGTGTGTGTGGGGGGGGAGAAATAACTTGAAAAATGAACAAAGAACCTATTCTGGAGAATAATATAGCCCTAGGAAAATAAGTAGGTTTCTTGTGAATCTTTTACATTGCACAGGAATTGAATAGAATATAGGTTTGATAAAATGCAAGAGTTCAAATACTAGCTATTAAAGTAACAAAATTAGAGGAAAAGGAAGATTGAAATGAGAGAACAAATTAAAACCTAAATAATATAATTCATTTCAAATAATTAGAAACAGCAAAAAGGAAGGGAGGGAGGAAATAAGGGAAGGAGGGGAAGAAAAAACTGGCAGAAAATCAAAGTAATAGCACAGAGGAAAGGGTTGGGCTAATCATGCTTAATTGCATTCATCTTTCTCTTTTACCTCTTGCATTTAATAGTAAAAGAAAAGGACAGAAATGGAGAACAAGGAAATCCAATGTCCCTGAGGTGGAGAACTTAACTAATGAAAAAAGAAAAAAAGTTCAGAGTATACAATACAAAAAATTTGTCCAGCAATGAAGAAAGAACTCATCAAGGGTACACCACATGTTAGGGAAAAGTGATACACCACTGAGACATATCCTTGCTAAGTTACTAAACTTCAAGAAAACTAGCCTGGCTGGTGTGGCTCAGTGGTTGAGCATCGACCTATGAACCAGGAGGGCATGATTCGATTCCCAGTAGGGGGCATGCAAGAGGCAGCTGATCAGTGATTTTCTCTCATCAATGCTTCTCTCTCTTGCTCTCCCTCCCTCCCTCCCTCTCTGAAATCAATAGAAAAATATTTTTAAAAGAAAAATAAAGGAATTTGTTTACACACACACACACACACACACACACACACACACACACACACACGATGAGTTACCTACAAGGGAGAAAAATAAGAACTAGCTAGCTAGCCTCAGATTTCTTCACAGTTACATCCAGTGGCAGAAGACAATAATGTCTACAACATTCTGAGGGAAAGAAAGTGTGACCCAAGAATATAATATCCAGCCAAGATATCATTCAAGTATAAAGGCACTAGTAGACAGACACTCTCAACATGAAAGAATGAAATAAAAATAGCACCCACAAGCCCTTCTTGAAGGAATTTCTTAATGAAAAAATCCAGGTAATTAAGAAATAAATCAAAGTAAAGAACTCAGAAATTCAGAGAAGTCATGGTACAGTGCATGGTTATAAGCATACAATCATTTTAAATATGAACTAAAAATAAAAAAGATAAAACTAACAGATGATTTATGATAGCATAACAGAATATAAATGCCATAATAATTTGAGTAATAAAAATTGGGAGTAGGGGAAAAAGTTGGGAGGGAGTGTAAGAAACCTAATCTCCTCTTTCATAGCAGACAGTACACTTATAATGTGCAATATTGAAATAGGTAGCTTTAAAAAAAATGACTGAATGACTATTTGACCCAGCAACTCCACACCTAGGTATCTATCTACCTAAGAGAAATTAAATCATATGTGCAAACAAAAACTCGTAATGAATGTTCATAACAGCATTACTCACAAAAGCCAGAAAGTGGAACAACCCACATATCCATCAACAGATGAATGGATAAACAAATGTGATATGTACATATAATGGGATATTATTTGGCAATAAAAAGAAATGAAGTACTGATACATGCCACCACATAGACGAACCTTAAAAACATTATGTTAAATGAGAGAAGATGGTCACAAAGGACCACATATTGTATGATTCCATTTAAATGAAACATTCTGAATAGGTAAATATATAAAAACTAGTGGCCCAGTGCACGAAATTCGTGCACATTAAAAGGGAATTAATTAGAGGAAATATTTTAATATTGATATTTGCCCTTTCTCTATAATAGAAGTGTCAGAGATGAAAGACAATTAGTAAAATGTATATGAAAATCTCCCTCCTGCCCTGACTGGTTTGGCTCAGTGGATAGAGCGTCGGCCTGTGGACTGAAGGGTCCCAGGTTCGATTCCGGTCAGGGGCATGTACCTTGGTTGCGGGCACATCCCCAGTGTGGGGTGTGCAAGAGGCAGCTGATCGATGTTTCTCTCTCATCAATGTTTCTAACTCTCTATCCCTCTCCCTTCCTCTCTGTAAAAAATCAGTAAAATATATTTTAAAAAAATAGAAAATCTCCCTCCTGTCAGAGTCTGGGGCGCACTGCGGGTCCCAGAGTCAAGTCCCCGGCCACCCGCGTGCACCTCGAAATTGCGTGAGACCCAGACCCGGCCGGCCCCACCCCTATCAAGCCCTGCAGGGTGGGGGGTGCAGCCTCAGGTCCCCCATCAAGCCCTGCTGGGGGGGGGGACACAGCCTCAGGTCTCTTGGCCCAGCCTCAAGTCCCCTGGCCCCGGTGCGGGGGACGCGGACTCAGGTCCCCCCGCCTGGCCTCAGTTCCCCTGGCCCTGGCACGAGGGCAGGAAGGCGTGATGACCATTTGGATATTAGCTCTTTATTATATAGGATAGAATGTAGATCAGTGATTGCTTAGGGATAGGGAAGGATAGGGAGGCTGCGAGGAATAATAGCTACAAGATACAGGGTTTCTTTTTAAGGTGATGAAAAGTTCTATAATCGATTGGGGTAATGGTTGCACAATTCTGTAAATATACTAAAACCCACTGCACTGTACACTATAAGTGGATTAACTGTATGGTATGTGAATTTTATCTCGAAAAGTTCCTTAACAAAAAGACATTAGAAAAAAAATTAATAACTGTTCAATGTTTCATAATATTTTTTCTTAACCTTAGAGGGATGTTAATGACTGGTATATTTTACTAGAGGCCTGCTGCACGAAATTCGTGCACTCGGAGTGGGGGGTCCCTCAGCCCGGACTGCACCCTCTCACAGTCTGTGAACCCTCAGGGGATGTCCCCCATAGGGAGTGGGCCTAAGCCATCAGTCGGACATCCTTAGTGCTGCCACAGAGGCGGGAGAGGCTCCCACCACCACTGTTGCATTAGCCAGCCATGAGCCCAGCTTCTGGCTGAGCGGCGCTCACCCTGTGGGAGCACACTGACCACACGGGCCTACAGGGGAGGGCAATTGGGGGCAATATTGTAGTGACCGGCCTGCAGGGGAGGGTAGTTGGGAGGGACCAGGCCTACAGGGGAGGGCAATTGGGGGCAATGTCATAGTGACCGGTCGTTTTGCTGTTCAGTCAATTTGCATATTAGCCTTTTATTATATAGGATAGTTAAAAAAACACATTTGTCTGAAGATTAGCAATTCTTCAACTTTACTTAAGTATTTTAGTCTGATAAATTCAAGTAAAATTAAACAAAATGTTTTAAATTTATTATAATCCTATATTACAAAGATTTTCTATGTACCCATTCACCCCTCTATGTCTAGATATGCAAAAAAAGATATATGAAATAATTTTCATATAATGTGAACCCTGAAAAAGGAATTTGGGTGATTTGTTGCTTTCTTTATTATTTCCTACTAGAAGCCTGGTGCACAAATCCATGCACTGGGCCTCTAGTATGCATATAATCTTTGGTTAATCTCTTCCCACCCTCCCCCCTCCCCCTTCCCTCTGAGATTCATCAGTTTGTTCCATGTTTCCATGCCTGTGCACTGAGCATCTGCCCCCTGGTGGTCAGTGCACGTCATGGCTACTGGTCGAGCAGTTGAACGGTCACTTAGGCTTTTATATATATAGATATTGATTAAATTTTCAATAATGAGTATGTGTTATTTGTGTTTATCTTTAAGTTGTCCTTATAAAGCAAATACGCCAAAGTATTAATGTTTACATATGGGTAGTAGGATTAGGAATATTGTTTTCCTCCCTTAAAAATATTTTCATTGATTTTTAGAGAGATAGGAAAGGAGAGGGAGAGAGAAGGAAAAAGATCGATGTGAAAGGGAAACATCGATTGGCTTCCTCCTTCACGACCCCTGCTGGAAATTGAGCCCGCAACCCGGGCATGTACCCTGACCAGGAATCAAACCAGCAACCTTTTGGTGCATGGGCCAATGTCCAACTAACAGCCACATTGACCAGGGCTTTTTCCCTCCTTCTTTATTTTCTGTACTTTCCCAATTTTCCTACAATGAACATCTATTATTTTAGAGACAGAACAAAGTAAAAAATAATAGAATTAAAGAGATGTGTAGCAGTTCTTGAAATGATTGGTTCTTACCTGGGCTCCTTCTGTTGCTCCTGAATGATCTTTCTTCCTGGCCAGACATCACCCATTTGTGACTGATGATGGAGGGACTGTCCCACAGTCTCTCTTTTATTCACTTCAAAACAAACAAAAACATGGCAGAGTGGTGGTGATGAGGGGGGAAAGGGAAACACATTATACTTTCAAAAGGGATAGCAATATAATCTTTATGTTCCCCCACAATCAGGCTGAGCCCATGAAGGTAAGATACCACCAATAAGAACACATGACGTGCCCTGACCGGTTTGGCTCAGTGGCTAGAGCCTGTGGACCGAAGAGTCTCAGGTTCGATTCCAGTCAAGGGCATGTACCTTGGTTGCGGGCACATCCCCAGGAGGGGGTGTGCAGGAGGCAGCTGATCGATGTTTCTCTCTCATGGATGCTTCTAACTCTCTATCCCTCTCCCTTCCTCTCTGTAAAAAAATCAATAAAATATATTTTTTAAAAAAAGAATACATGAGGATTTCACACCAGAGGATCTATGACTTGAGGTCAAACACCTTAAGGAACCACCTCCAGAAAGATCCTCTACCTGCAGGTTTGCGGCGCAGGGACATCCTGATTATCTCACTGCCTGTGCGATAAGCAAAGCGATTCACTTTCTGGTCATAAAACCAGTCTCCAGTTGCCTTCTTCAGCTCTCTGGGAAGGAATATAAGAAAATGACAGATAGATAATGGTTCTTGTCATTCAACCAATGAAGGCTGAGAGGAGAAAGTCTCACCACAGCCAGGGCCTCATTTCCTCTCTCTACTCAGCCCTAAGTGACACTCACATTTCCTTGGCGCACACCTTGCACCTCCAGGTACCATTGCTTTCATGAATACGGCAGTCTCGGCACACCAGGTGATTACAACCCCGACAAGTGTTGGTCTTAGGAGTCAAACGGCCCAGGTTCTCCTGGCACCGGGCACAGGTCCGATCACTATAGTGTTGGCTGCCCCTCTTGGCCCCTTTCCTTTTTATTTCCAGTAATTCATTCTTCAATCGCCTGCCGAGACCCAAAAAAGAAGTACAAGTTTATTCAGGATTTGCACAGGTTAGAGAGAGAGGGGTTGTGGAGTAGAGACAGTAAAACTATTTAGTTCTATGAAAGCAATCACCTCAGAGCCCAACCTAAGCCAATGAAGAGTTGTAAACGTCATACACAAGTTCCTCTGAAAGTCATATCCTGTATAATAAAGAGGTAATATGCAAATTGACCATCATTCCAACACACAAGATGGCCGGCAGGGGAGGGCAGTTGTGGGCCATTAGGCCAGCAGGGGAGGGCAGTTGGGGGCAAACAGGCTGGCAGGGGAGGACAGTTAAGGGTGATCGGGCTGACAAGGGAGGGCAGTTAGGGGTGACTGGGCCAGCAGGGGAGGGCAATTGGGGGCGACCAGGCCTGCAGGGGAGGACAGTTAGGGGCGACCAGGCTGGCAGGAAAGGGCAGTTAGGGGAGACCAGGCCAGCAGGGGAGGGCAGTTAGGGGCAATTGGGCTGGCAGGGGAGCAGTTAGGCGTCGATCAGGCTGGCAGGGGAGTGGTTAGGGGGCAATCAGGCAGGCATGCAGGCAAGCAGTTGGGAGCCAGCAGTCCCAGATTGGAGAGGATGCAGACTGGGCTGAGGGACACACACACACACACACACACACACACACACACGCGCGCGCGCATGCACGAATTTTGTGCACCAGGCCTCTAGTGAGAGTTATAAGAAAAAGTCTGGATATCACTGGTCAAAAGCCTGGGAACCCATGCTTTTTCTGGAACTCTTACCTAATCCTTTTCTCATCTGCTTTTCGGAGTTCCTCATCTCGTTGTAGAACACTAATGATCAAATCCCTTTCCATCTCAGACAGAAAAGAGAGGTCAAGCATCTCCGACATGACTTATTCTATTTTTCCTTCTATTCTTCTTTCTTCAAAGCAACCAGCATAGGAGAGCTACCAGAGTTGCCTGAAATAAGTTAAGAATTAATTTCACACAGATAATTTACTCCAGAATAGGCCCACAGCTCTAGAGGCTTTTAGTAGACCACTTTCCCCTTGAGTCAGGCTAAAGAGACAATCAATGCAGCCCAGCTGGTGTGGCTCAGTGGTTGAGCATCAACCTATGAGCCAGGAGGTCATGGTTCAATTCCTGGTCAGGGCACATGCCTGAGTTGTGGGCTCAATCCCCAGTGTGGGGTGTACAGGAGGCAGCCGATCAATGATTCTCTCTCATCATTGATGATTCAATCTCTCTCTCTCCCTTCCTCTCTGAAAGCAATAAAAACATATTTTTTAAAAAGAGACAATGTAGAATTATCTGACCTATTTACCATTCCTACACCCCTGAATTAAAGATGGGGCTTTGATTTAACATTAAGAGGCTTTGATTTTTCAAGTAGAAAAACTTATTCATGACTCCGGGAAAGGGTTGGGTCTTTCATCTTGGTCAGGAAAGAGTTCAGACCAAATGAGTCAAACTCCCCCTCCACCAAGCAGATCCTCAATCATCCAATTTTCAATACTTTAAATGTTCTCAAGCCCCAAGTCTATTAATGCAAAAAATCAGATACCTGTTCTCTGTAGTAGAAGAGAAAACCACATGAGGATTCCTGCCATTTGAAGCCCATTTTTCCTTTCCTGACCAACTTCCATGTTCCCAGGATTCACTCAGCTTTCAGCTACATTTCAAAACTTCCATCACCTACTCTATCTCCCAAAGTTCTTTTTTTTAAATTTTATTTTATTGTTTAAAGTATTACAAATAGTAGTACATATGTCGCTTTTTTTCCCCATTGACCTCCCACCGGCCCCTATACCCTGCCGCCCGCCGGCACATGCCCTCACCCCCCATCCAGTGTCTTGCATCCATTGGTTATCTTTATATGCATGTATACAAGTCCTTTGGTTGATCTCTTATTGCTAACACTACCTCAAGGATATCTTTACCCATTCCATGCACATTTGTTGAGCACCCACTCTAACAGCCATTGTGCAAAGTGTGAGAAATAGATCCGTAAAACAGTTCCTGCCTTAGGTTCACAGGGTAGTAGGGCAAACAGATACATAAAAATACAGTACAATGTACTAAGTTCTATCAGAGGGATCATAAATTAAATGCTATGGAACTTAGAGAAGGAAGAAAATAATTCTAACTTGCATAGAGAGGGAAAAGAGAGCACTGCATACATGGAAGGCTTTATAGAAGAGGTGAATTTTGTCTTATACAACAGAGTATATGTTTGCCAGTAGGGGACAATGTTAGGAGAGATAGGTCAGGGTGAGATTATATAAATCTCAAATACTCTTAAAAAATTAAGAATTTTAAAATTCATTATATAGACAATAGAAATCCATCAAACATCTTTGTTGCTGCTTTGTTTCTTATATTGGGAAGTCACATGATCAAATTCATTTTACAGAGATCAATTAGCTATAATATAAAAGGCTGACTTAAAGGACAGACTGAAGTGCAATTTGATAGTACATAACACATTGTAAAATATGCATACTGCTTAGTCAAGCAATACCACTTCTAAGACTCTACCTAATAGAAATATTCACACAAATGTGAATGCAAGGGTATATGTACAAGAATGTTACTGCAACATTATTTGCAAGAGAAAAAAAAGTTCTTTAACAAATGAATCATTAAACCAAATACTACTTCCACATAACAACATACTATGTGGCCATTTAAAATGTGGTAGATCTATATGAAAATACATCCCTGAGTGGAAAAGAAGTAGTTGCAGGAAAATATTGAATGATCTTTTTTGGTAAAGTATTTATCTAAACATTTGTAAGAGAAGAAATGGGTTTAGAAGTAAGGCAAGAAGCATAGTTTTAGTCATATTGAGTTTGTGCTGCATACAGCATATTCAGGTAGTTAGACCCAGGATGTTGAAGGCACAGAGCTGAACGTTAGGAAGAGAGACTATATCTGAAAATATATATTTGGTAGTCATGTGAGTCAGAGCCCAGGAGAGAGATATGAGGTTCATATTTACCTTCTCTGCTCTCCCTTAAAACTAGACAACAAACCCTTTTAAACTTAAGGTGTTTTTTTTTTGTTTTTTTTTTTGTTTTTTTTTACTAATTACCTACTGGATAATCTACACTAATAAAACAGAAACATGCAAATTGGTGTCACTCCGCTACCCTTCCCATTGGCTAATCAGGGCGATATGCAAATTAACTGCCAGCCAAGATGGCGGCCGGCAGCCAGGCAGCTTGAAGCGAACATGAGGCTTGCTTGCTTCAGTGACGGAGGACTCCAACGTCCCCCGCCTGCCACTGCTGGCCTCTGAGCTTGCAGTTTGAAACATTGTTACAAATATAGAAGCTAAACAAAACCCCAGAAACTTGCTTTCAACCAGCCAGGATCTCAGAGCTGGAGTTGAAACAGTGTTTCGATTATAGAACCCAAACAAACCAGATACCTGCTTTCAGCAGCCGAGGCCTAAGAGCTGGAGCCAAGCCTCAGAGCTAAAGCTGGCCCAGAATAAAAAAGAAAAAAAGGAGCGGTTGGGAGCTTCAGTCCCCCGCCAGCCTGAAAACAGCCCTCAGTCCCTCACCCAGA
>NW_005361652.1:4208366-4231443 GCF_000412655.1 Myotis brandtii | reverse complement strand
TGCACAAATTTTTTTGCACCGGGCCTCAAGTCCTATATAATAAAAGGCTAATATGCAAATAGACTGAAAGGTGGAACAACTGGAACCGGTTGCTATGACATGCACTGACCACCAGGGGGTGTGCACAGAACATGGCAGGTGTCAGCCATGGCGGGATAGTAGGTGAGCTGAGACACCAGACCAAAATGGAGCGCCAGTCGCTCAGTGCCGTCAGCGGGTGCAAGCGGCGGCTGTCAGCCCCAATTGCCCCTCAGGGCTTCTCCCCCTCCCCCTGCTCCTGAGGGAGATCGGGGCTGGCAGCCGCCTCTCGCACCTGCTGCCGGCAATGGCCCCACTCGCATCCACTGCCAGCCCTGGACCCAATCGCACCCGCAGCCAGCACCGGAGCCACCGCTTGCACCCACTGCCGGTGCCTAGTACTGGTCCCGATCGCTTGGCACCATCAGTGGGTGCGAGCTACAGCTGCCGGCCCTGGTCACCCCTGAGGGCTTCTCCATCTCCCCCTGCTCCGGAGAGGCGATCAGGGCAGCAGCTGCCACTCGCACCCACTGCTGGTGCTGGCCCAAATGGCTTCACGCCTTCAGCGGGTGTGAGCGGGGCCAGCGCCGTCAGAGCGTGGGAGCTGCGGCAGGAGCGGAGCTGCCAGCAGACAGGTGACTGGGGGCCAGACATGGGCTGGGAGGATGGGCTGAGACCCGCCCCTGTGCCTACCACAGCCTCGTGGCTCACAGTTCCTTTCAAGGTGCACGAATTCAGGCACTGGGCCCCTAGTAGAAATATAAAGACAGCAAAGTTATACAAGTTCCTGAAACCTTAACATTTTCTCAACTTGGCTATTTACTAGTCTTTATTGAACTATACAACAGCCTCTTTCCTAGGCCCTTTCTTAGATAGTTTTGAGGAAATCATCTTAGTTCTTATCCCCAAGGAAAATATAAACTCTTCATGAGAACAAGGACTTTGTCAACTTTATTCTATGTATCTGGACCAGAACCTAACACAATACTTGGCACAAAGCATTGCACATGCAACACTATTACTGATCATCACTGTTGTCATCACCCCAACAGTTCCATTTACTGAGAATTTACTATATTCCAAGAAGCAAGTACTTTACATATGTTAACTAATTTAATCTTCATAGCAACTCCGAGAGTGAGGTACTATAATCTTCATTTTATAAATGAGGACTCAGGAGAGCTTAGGTTAATTTTCCCATAAATAGCAAGTAAGTGAAGTTGCTGGGATTCAAGCCCAGGCATTCTGATTCTAGAGCTAGTGCTTTACTGGCTTGAATCAGGCAGGATAATGGCCAAAGCAATTATAAAATATTGAACAGAGTAATCAAATGCATTGTGGAAATGAATTATCATATGTGTGATTATGGCAGAAGCACTAGTCAACAAATCAGCAGCTCCTGGATTACACAGGTATCATCAATTTCCTGATCTCCAAACTCAGCTAGACCCTCGTTATCTTTTTACTAGCTTTTAGTTCAGTTCCCTTACCTAATCCCTTCAGGTTCTTTTTATTTTATTTTATTGATTTCAGAGAGGAAGGGAGAGGGAGAGATAGAAACGTCAATGAAGAGAGAGAATCACTGATCAGCTGCCTCCACTCACCCCACACCGGGGACCAGACCGAGCCCACAACCTGGGTATGTGCCCTGAACGGGAATCGAACAGTGACTTCCTGCTTCATAGGTCGACGCCCAACCACTGAGCCACACCAGATGGGCCAGGTTCTATTTTAAGGCTTCATCTCACACTCCTCCCACTTCCCATTCCTCAAGTCCTATCAGACATCCTTATCTCACAATTGCAATATATATATATATGCTTCAGTCATCCATTACCTCCATCATCTCCCTGTCTCTTCTCCCCCATCACTTGCAAATCTTTCAGAAAATCCACATCCCATCCCCAGCCCTACCTTCAACTATGGGTTGCTGAGATTTCCAACATTAATCCTTTTACCAGCCAACTAACTTGAGAAGAGATCTTACAGAATCAGTAGTGGGGAGAAGAAAACACAATATTAAAGGCAAGCATAAAAAGAAAAGCATAGAAAAAATTAGACAAATAGAAATCAAAAAGTGAGAAGGTAAAAACAAATTTCAATATATAAATAAACTTGAAAAGTATAAGTTACCAAAACTTACCCTATAAAATACAGAGATTAACACACTGTATACAATTTTAAAAGTCAGCTATGGTGCCATTTTATAAGAGACACCTCTAAAACATAAGAACAAGGAAAGATTAAAAGGAAAAAAGATGGGAAAAGATATATAAGGTAAATGCTAACGAAAAGAAAATTGAGTTAGATATATTAATATCTAAAAAATAAAACTTTGAGACAAAGGCATTATAAAGGATAAAGAAGATCACTACATAGAGTAAATAAACTCATATGCACTAATAGAACACCTCCAAATATATAAAAGAAAACTATGTACAACTAGAGAGAGAAATTGAAAAATCGACCATCAAAATGGGAGATTAACATACCTCTTTCAGTTATAGTATGCACCACTTAATGATGGATACATTCTGAGAAATGTGTCACTAGGCGATTTTATCATTATTTGAACATCATATAGTGTACTTACACAAACCTACATGGAGAGTCTATTACACACCTAGGCTATGGTATACCACCACAGTCTGTCATTCACTAAAACATTATGCACTGCATGACTGTATTGCTAGTACAATCAGATAAAAAATTAGTAAGCCTATAGACTGTTGGGGAGCACACAAGACTTGGGTGGAAAGTTTGTAAGGAGGACATTTTTAGAAAAGGGAAGTGTGTGGAAGGCCACCTGCCCTGTTTATTGGAATTTCGACTTAGGGGAGACTTAAGGGAGTGTCGAAGGTGGTGCCCCTAATTATTCCTTGACCTTTCCAAACAAGTCTGTGCACTAGCAGACCACTCGGTGTTTACTGGAATCCTTATGCCTAATCTTTCAGTGTCCTTGCTTAAAGGACATTGCAAACACATGTCCTCCCAATATTACTTACCCTGCTGATTGTATCTAAAAGATAAACTTTATCTTAAACTGCTGGTACAATAAAAGCCTAATGAGGCAGGCAATTGAGACTGCTTGGTCCCTTGAGCCAGGCAACCCCTTAGCCTTCTCTTTCACAGTGAAACTGTGTCAGAGTAATCTGTTCATCCATTGCTCAGGGGCTACTGGTCAGCCCTGGCAAGGTGGTGCCCCGTGTGAGGAGTCCCAGCAATAGACAAGCTGAACAAAATAAGCTTGATTTAATGGGCATATGTAGAATTCTATATCCAGTTGTAGAATTGCATTCTTCTCAAGCACATATGGAACATTTATTCCCCCCAAACGACCATTGTATTAGGTTATAATGCAAATCTTGGTAATTTCAAAGAAATCATTTTCTTACAGACCAGAGTCTTTGACCTCAAGGAAATTAAATATGAATTCAATAATAAAATATATTTTTAATCCCAATACATTTTGGAAATTTAAAGACAAATCATAATTGTACTAAATCTATCATTAACATCTTCAAAAAGAAACCTGCTGCCTGCCTCACCACCCTCATCACCCCTTTACCACAGGATAGAATATTTTCTAGAAATTAAAAAAGGAAAATATAGAAAATAATGCTTTCACCCTGGCCAGTATGGCTTGGTTGGCTGAGCATCGTCCCATGCACCAGAAGGTTGGCGAATTGATTCCAGATCAGGGCATATGCCTGGGTTGCTGGCTTTATTTCCAACAGGGAGCGTGCAGGAGGCAGCCTATCAATGTTTCTCTCTTATATCGATGTTTTTCTCTCTCTCCCTCTCCTTTCCTCTCTCTCTAAAATCAATAAAAACATTAAAAAATAATAATGCTTTCACATGCAATGAGTTATGTGATATATTTTTATGGTAAATGGTACATCACATTTAAAAATATATAACTCAGAACAAGAAGGGAAGCACAAATAAGAAAACCAGGCAGATTTGAAATGAGAAAACTTGTGATCATTCATATTTTCCCAATTGATTGACACTAGAGTTTAGTAGAAAAACTAAAGCCCAAGAAAACTTGTTAAGGCCCTTCACTGAAATTTACTCACAGGTGTATAGTAAAAAGGGCAAGGATTATGAATAAAATAAACAAACATAATAGAAACAGACTCATAGATACAGAGAACACACTGACAGCTGTCAGAGAGATGGGAGTTGGGGGCTGGGGTAGAAGGGTGAAGGGATTAAGCAAAAAATACACACAAAAAACCTCATATGCATGCATATTAGCATAACCAATAGACACGGATACTGGGGCAGTGGGGGCTTGTCTTGGGGGGAAAAGGAGTCATGCGTAATACTTTAAACAATGTGTGTGTGTGTGTGTGTGTGTGTGTGTGTGTATAAAACTCATAGACACAGACAACAGTATGGTGATTACCAGAGGGAAAGGGGCGTAGGAGTAGGTAGAAGAGGGTAAAGAGGGGATACATGGTGATGGAAGAAGACTTGAGTTGGGGTGGTGAACACACAATATAATATACAGATGATGTATTATAGAATCGCACACCTGAAAACTATAATTTTATTAACCAATGTTACCTCAACAAATTCAATAAATTAAAAAAAAACAGAAAAATATAAAAGGGCAAGGATTATCTACTGAGAAAACCACAGCTCAAATTACATGTGTCCGAACCTGAGCTCTGATGGACAATTTGTTCCATGTTAATGGTGGGGTGACAAGATTCAGATGAAATATCTCAATATTGCATCCTTGTGGGATTTCAGGCCCACAAAAAGATACTTTAGAAAAGGTGGTTTGTTCAGTTAGAAAATTACATACATCTATTTCTAAAACTTCAGGATAATATTTTAATGCAAATACTTACAAAAGAAAGGGGGAACTGAAAAATATACCATCAGAATGGGAGGTTAACATACCCTACTTAATTACTGACCATACAACCAGATAAAAAGTTGCAAATATATAAACAAGTTGAACAAAACAATAAGTTTGATATAATGAAAATATGGAGAATTATATATTCAAGTGGATATGTCCCATTTATAACCTAATCCTATAGATTAGGAGATAATAATAATAAATGAGCATTAACACTAACACTAACACAGCTAGTTTTCATGAAGGGGTGGGGAGAGATATCTCAAATTATTTTAAATTCTGAAGACCAGTTTTTAAAATGAAAAGCTGAGCCAAACTGATAGGAAACGTGAATGAATGAATATAGTAGTGTAAAACAGACTTGGGTTCAAATCCTAGCTCTTCTATTTATTAGTTATATGACCTTGGGCAAGGGCCTAGAATATAAAAAATATTAGATACAGAATATAGAATATATAGAATATGGAATTCCTTTTAAGAATAGTACTTAACTTTAAAATAATTGTTGGTGCTCTCAAAATGGAAACTGATCTGAATCAGAAAAACACCAAATAGCCCTGGCTGGTATGGCTCAGTTGGTTGGAGCATTGTCCCATGCACCAAAGGGTTGCAGGTTCGATTCCAGGTCAGGGTACATACCAGGTTGCGGGTTTGATCCCTAGTAGGGACGCATATGGGAGGCAACCGATTGATGTTTCTCTCTCACATTAGTGTTTCTCTCTCCTTCTCCCTACCCCCCCCCTAAAAAAAAAAAACCCAAAAAACAACCCCCCCCCCCCCCGCCAAAAAAAACACACAAAAAAACACCACCAAATAATGTTCTTGCACTGGGCAGCAAATAACACAGATTTTGCTGTGCTTAATTTGTTGCACACATGGGTACCCCTCCCTTTTCCAAATATGCAGTACACATATACATGTGAAAATGGTGATATTTATGCTCAAACTAGAATCTTCTACCAGATGTGACCTCCTTGAGGGCAGCCACTGTATCTGGACTTCATACTCCCAAGAGCTTATTTAGCAGAGTGTCTGAAACACAGCATGAATTCAATTAATGTTTACTAAATGTCTTTATCCAGATGTGTATTTTTATTTATATGTTTAAACTTAAAACTCACAGAATCTGAAGAGCGGTAATAGAGCTGAGAGAAAGGTGGTTTTGTTTTCCTGAGGTGTTATGAGCATGGACTCTGGAGCCAGACCGCTTGAATTTGAATCCCAACTTTGCCATTTACTAACTGTGTGACCTTGGGCAAATTACTAAACCTTTCAATGCCTCAAATTTCTCATGTATAAGATGAAAATAATAACATGGGCTTGTTATAAAGATTAAATGCGTTTTAAAAATATGCCCTAACCGGTTTGGCTCAGTGGATAGAGCGTCGGCCTGTGGACTGAAGGGTCCCAGGTTCGATTCCAGTCAAGGGCATGTACCTTGGTTGCGGGCACATCCGTTGGGGGTGGTGTGCAGGAGGCAGCTGATTGATGTTTCTCTCTCATCGATGTTTCTAACGCACTATCCCTCTCCCTTCCTCTCTGTAAAAAAATCAATAAAATATATTTTTAAAAAATATGTAAAGTTCTTAGACTAATGTGAATACAGAGAAAGCTAAATGTTAGCTACTGGTATTTTTATTTTGTCAGCTTTTATATGTGCATTTGCACTTTAAGACTTAACTGGGTCTTGCATAATGACATTTATTTCCTTTTAAAGAATACAGATGAATTGTGAGTAACTGCATCTAGACACCATCTAAAGTTTCGGGAATTTTTTTAAGTGAAAATCGAAGCTTTAGACAATTTTAGCGATAACAGAAGAATTTCAGAAAAAGTGATCCATGCTCAAGAGTAAAACAACTGAAGATGTATTAAATTACTCTGCTAAACTTAGAAGTAGTAATTATGTGATTGTTTTGCATATAAATTCTACTGAATTGTCAGTTATATCCCACCACAGTGATGTGATAAAAGCATTTTACTGTTTGGGCCAAGGACAAAGGACAATGGATAATTCTGGTAAAATGTACACCTCACTGAACATGAAAAAGTGAACTAGAGCCGAAACCGGTTTGGCTCGGTGGATGGAGCGTCGGCCTGCGGACTGAGGGGGCCCAAGTTCGATTCCGGTCAAGGGCATGTACCTGGGTTGCGGGCACATCCCCAGTGGGAGATGTGCAGGAGGCAGCTGATCGATGTTTCTCTCTCATCGATGTTTCTAACTCTCTATCTCTCTCCCTTCCTCTCTGTAAAAAATCAATAAAATATATTTTAAAAAAAAGTGAACTAGAGTCTTTCAAAGGATATTCATTTAACCAAGAAGCCCTGAATTAAACTGTTATTGTTAAGCAAATGATACTATGTTTTACATACAAACTGATGAGTGATGTGTGAAAATAAATACTGCTGGGTGTCAGATTTTGTATACATTTGAATATATAGATATTTAGAACTGATCTAGCTATGTCAAGAAGTCTGATGGTGTCTACAATTTTGAAAGATTAAAATTGAAATTGGACTACAAATTATGACTGGTCATGAAAATTTGGGATTATAAAATGTCAATGGACTTCTACTTCTGGCCACGATGGAGCAAAAAAGAATGGATTTCCACCCTGCAGGGAACAAGACTTCTCCTCCTCTCCCCACAAAATGGATAAAATACATGAAACTGGTGGTTTCCAAGACACTGGACATCAGACAATAAAGGAATGTGATCCCTGAGAGACAGAAAACAAATAGGCTGAGCCCTCTTAATTTTCCAGGCTCACTGTCTTGAGACAGTTTACAGGCCATTATGCAGGGAGGAGTGTAGGCAGAGCCTGGAGAACTCCATGAGTTGAGGTGACAGAGCTGAGAGTATAGGAAAACCCAGGTGGCTACAGTTCATAGGAGAATGACAGCCACACAAAGAGAAATCTTCAGAGAGCTGCAGAGGTCTCCCTCAAGTATTCAGCAAAGGACTGATCAGTGCACGGCATGCCTGTGAGGATATTACCCTGTACCAGGGAAAGAACCAGTTAAAATGACTCAAAAAACAGAGCCTGTCACTCACACAGGTCCAAGATTAGTGCCTTTCCACCAGCCAAACTGGAAAACCTCATGATTCACAGGGCACTGGGCAGAGTACTCAGAAGGGTCTTGCCTGGGTAATGGGAAATAATTAGCCCTAAACTGCACTGCTCTGGTCCTACTTAACAAATCTAAACAGCAAAGCCTGAAAGGATCAATCTGTTTCCAGGTAAGTCAAATGCATCCCAGAACAGAGCTCAAGAATATGTATAGTAATATAAAAATATATAGCAACCAGTGAGGTAAAATATCTGGTACCCAATAAAAAATTAACAGGTATGCAGAAAAGTACAGTCCATGATGAGGAGAAAAAGTAATAAAAAACTGACCAATAACTGACACAAATGTTAGAATTAGCAAAAAAAGTCATTAAAATATTATAACTGCATTCCATATTTCGAAATAATAAAGATATGAAAAATATTCTAAAAGCCCCAAATCAAACATAGAGATTAAAAACTGAGGAAAAATACACAGAATGAGCCCTGGCCGGTGTTGCTCAGTGGATAGAGTGCCAGCTCGTGGACTTAAGGGTCCTGGGTTCAATTCTAGTCAAGGGCACATACCTCGGTTGCAGGCTCGATCCCTGGCCCTGTTTGGGGCTCATGCAGGAGGCAACCATCGATGTGTCTCTGTCACATAGATGTTTCTCTCTGTGTGTCTATCCCCCTCCTTTACACTCTCTCTAAAAAAATCAATGGAAAAATATCCTTGGGTTAGGATTAACAAAAAAAATTAAAAAAAAAAACACACAGGATGAGATTAACATCAGATTACACATAATAGTAGGAAAGATTAGTGAACTTGGAGACATAGCAATATAGGTGTCTCAAAAAATGTATACACACTTAACAGTTCAATTGATGCTTCTTTTCAGATTTAACTTAATGGAATTAATAATTATTCAAAGTGTGTATACATTTTTGGGAACACCCTGTAAAAACTATCCATAAAACAGAAAGAAAAAAGACTGAAAAAGGAGATCAGAGCACTAATGAGCTGTGTAACAACTTTAAGCTGCATAATGTGCATGTAATTGAGTCACCAAAGGAAATGGGGAGACTGAAAAAATATTTGAGTAAATAATGGCCAAAATTTTTCTAAATTTGGTGAACATTATAAACTCACAGATCCAGCAGCTCAATCAACTTCACGCACAAGACTATAAAGGAAACTACACCATATGGCACATAATAGTCAAATTGCTTAAAACCAAAGATAATGAGAAAAACATAAAAGGAACCCCAGGGGAGGAGGACGTTACATACAGTGGAACAAAGATACTGAATAAAGCAAATTTATCACTGAAAACAATGCAAATGAGAAGACAGTGGAACACCTCTAAAATACTGAAAGGAAAAAAAAAACTATGGACCTAGAATTCTAAGGCCAGTGAAATATTTAAAAACCAAGGTAAAACACAGACTTTTCAAACATGCAAAAGTTGAAATAGTTAATTACCAGCAGACCCATACTATAAAAATATTAAAGGAAGTACTTCGGGCAGAAGAAAAATAACACCAGGTAGAAATATGGGTCTACAAAAAAGAATGAAGAACACATGGAATGTTAATTATATGTATAAAAATATTTTTTGTTCTAAGCAGTCTATTATATCTTAAAGGATATTTAAATAACATATTTTGAGATTCAAAACATATGTAGAACCAAGTTTGAAAACTTACAAAACCCAATTTTAAGATTTATTCTAAATCTATAGTAGTCAAGTGAGTATGGTATTGACATACAGATAGACAAATAAATCAATGGAACAGAATAGAATCCAGAAGTAAATCATTATGTTTATAGTCACTTCATTTTTCATAAAGGTACAAGGGAATTCAGTAGAGTGGAGAAATGACAGTATTTTCAACAAATGGTGCTAGAAAAAATGGATATCCATATGCAAATAAATGTAAACACTTCCTAATATGTCACTTAAAACATGATCCAGAACTGGATAAATTGGACTTAATTAAAATTAAAAACTTGTACTCTTTGAAAGATGATAAAAATAAATAAAAAGATAAGCCGTAAGGTGGAAGAAAATATTTGCAAATAGTATATCTGATAAGGACCTATATGAAGAATATATAAAGAACTCTAGAAACTCTATAATTTACACACTGGCCAGTAGCTCAATGGTTAAGAGTAATGCCCTGCACACTGAAAGGTTGCAGGTTTGATTCCGCATCAAGTGCACACACCTGAGTTGCAGATTCAATCCCTGATCCCCAGTCCTGGTCAGGCACATGCAGGAGGTAACCAATCAATGTGTCTCTCTTACATCTTTCTCACATCTCTCTCCGTCTCTCTCATCTCTCTCTCTCTCTCTCTCTCTCTCTCTCCCCCCCTTTCTACTTCTCTAAAAAAATCAATAGAAAAAATATCCTCCAGTGAGGATTAACAATAATAAAAACTCTATAACTAAAAAAAAAAGCAGATCTTAAAAGTGGACAAAAGATTTGAACAATTACATCAACAAAAGATATGTTAATAGCAAAATAATCACATAAAAAGATGCTCAACATCACTAATCATTAGAGAAATGCAAACTAAAACCACAATGAGATATTTCTACACTTATTAGAATGGCTAAATTTTAAAATATACCAAATATTAGCCAGGATTTAGAGCAACTGGAACTCTCAGACACTGCAGTGGAAATGTAAAAATGCTACAACCATACTGAAAAACAGTTTGGTACTTTCTAAAAAAGTTAAACATATATCTCTCATATGACTCAGCCTTCTCACTTTTAGGAATTTACTCAAGGACAGCAAAAGCACATGTCCATGCAAAGACTTGCATATAAACACTAATAATAGCATTATTTGTAATAGCCCAAAACTGGAAACAACTTAAATGTCCATCAAGTGGTAAATGGATGTAAAAAACCACTGTGGTATATTTGTTGTATTTCAATGCAATGGAATACTTCTCAGCAACAGAAGGGAGTGAACTACTGACACACAGCAATAATGGCTGTATCTCAAAATAATTATGCTGACTGAAAAAAGTCAGACAAAAAGAACACATACTACATAATTTCATTTATATAAAACTCTAGAAAATTCAAACTAATTTACAGTTACAGAAAGCAGATCAATGGTTGCAGGGGGATATAGTACAGAGAGGGCCAGGAAGGAAAGGAATGGCTCAAGGAACCTTTTGAAGGGGATGGATATTTTCACTACCTTGATGTTGGTGATGGTTTCGTGGTATATACAGACGGCAAAATTTATCAAATTGTATACTTTCATTATACACAGTTTATTGTATGTAAATTATACCTCAATTAATTGTTTTTTAAATTCAGATTAAATATAACTAATCATTATTGTAATCAGAAGTTTTATAATCTCAGAATACCTATAAGGCAGTTCAACTAATAAAATGTTGTTTTATGTCAAAGATGGGTTTTCTTCCATAGATAATAACTAAAGCAGAGTAGATTTGAAAATATTTCCATTATTATTTTAATTGAGGTAGAATTAACAAACATTATATTAGTTCCAGGTGTATACCCTAATGATTCAATATTTGTATAGATTGCAAAATGATCACCACAAAAAGTCGTTATTATCTGTCACTATACATAATTATAAAATGTTTTTCTTGTGATGAGAATTTCTAAGATTTACTCTCTTAAGCAACTTTCAGATATGCAATACAGTATAACTTAACTAGAGTAGCCATGCTGTACATTACATCCCCTGGCTTATAACTGGAGTTTATACTTTTTTATTCCCTTCACCCATTTTGCCTGCACCCATCCTCCACCTCTGGCAATCACCAATCTGTTTTCTGTATCTGTGAGCTTGGCTTTTTATGCTGAGTGAAATAAATCAGACAAAGAAAGACAAATACTGTATGATCTCACTTACCTGTATAATCTAAAAAAAAGTTTCCATTATTACTTAATTTTGTTGCCCAAAATATGTGTTTTGTTTTCCCATTCTTCCAAATGAGCAATTTCAGAGAGTTTTCAACCATTTGTTTAAAATGTGAAAGAGCAGGAAGATGGAACAGCACCAAAATGTCTAATTATTTCCTGGAACTATGAGTACAATTTTGTTTAGTGAGTACATCCAACAATGCACTTCTTTTATTTATAGATGTATATGTTTTGTGAGGTATTTTTCTCAGCTACGACAGTCATTAAAATAAAGTATAAAAATAAACAGAACTTAGAATCAGACCTTCAAAGAGCTCTATCATAACCAAGATATTGTTTAAATGAAGCATGCAATGTCACTGCTGTCATTGAAATGAGACCCCAAAGTTATTATAATGTGAATGAATATTAAAATTAATTGTATATAGTATTCATTTCATCTTTCATCCTTTTTATTTCATTTTTGTGAATGCTTTATAATATATACTGTTACCACAGTGAAAAATATATAGTTTAAAAATAAACCTATGTATATTTGGGTTGATCAAAATTTTTGGAGGTAAGGGAGAGTGATCAAAAAGTTGGGAAACCCTTTGCTTAAAGGAAGGAGAAAGGAAACAAACCATTCTTACAAATTGCCATATGTTATCATGATTCTGCTTGCCTAAAGTTATAATGTATGTCAATTAGGAAAGAATAAATCATTCTGATGACTGTAATGGAGTTGCCCTAATGCAAGTAGAGCAGGATAATGAATAAGGATTTGTGCTGCCATAAGGTACATTCCAAAGTGGACTCTATTAAGTAATTGTGACCAAGGCAATTGCAGGATTTGAAGCAGACCAATCTAAAGTACTGTCAGAATTAATACCTATTATGTGTCTGAGTTTCCAAAACATGGATAAAGCATAGCACTAAAGGCTAGTAAAATCCAGCTCCCTTTGGGGGAAAAACTAATTATTTGAAAATCAATTTTTTCTTTAATTTTGAATTTATTGGGGTGTCTATTGGTTAATAAAATTATATAGGTTCCAAGTATACAATTCTACAATACATCACCTATATATTGCACTGTGTATTTACCACCCCAATTCAAGCCTCCTTCCATCACCATTTATTCCTCCTTTACCCTAAAAAAGAGTGGATTTTAAAGCATGGAAAACCGAGACAAAATACAAATTATATGTCTGCCAAACTTAAAAAAAAAAGTCTCCATGTAGAAAAAAAGTTTCTAGGACATAAACATCCTAGAAGAAAACATAGGCAGTAAAATCTCTGACATTTTTATATATCACTTCGGGCAAGGGAAACAAAAGAAAAAATAAACAAATGAGACTACATCAAACTAAAAAGGTTTTGCACAACATAGGAAACCATCAACAACAGGAAAAGACAACCTACTGAATGGGGGAACATATTCGCCAATGATACATCTGATAAGGGGTTAATATCCAAAATTTATAAAGAACTCAGAGAGCTCGACACCAAAAACAAACAATCCAATTAAAAATGAGCAACGGAGCCCTAGCTGGCTTGGCTTAGTGTATAGAGTGTCAGCCTGCGGACTGAAGAGTCCCGAGTTCAATTCCAGTCAATGGCACTTGTCCAGGTTGCAGGCTCAATCCCCAGTGGTGGGCATGCAGGAGGCAGCCGATCAATGACTCTCATCATTGATGTTTCTATCTCTCTCTTCCTCTCCCTTCCTCTCTGAAATCAATAAAAAATATTTTTTAAAAATGGGCAAAGGACATGAATAAACACTTTTCCAAAGAAGACATACAGATGGCCAATAGACAGGAAAATATGCTCAATGTCACCAATCATCAAATTAAAATCTGAGCTGTGTAATTGCCTCATATGTCAATGAGATATCACTTCACATATGTCAGAATGGCTATCATCAATAAATCAACAAGCAACAAGTGTTGGCGAGGATGGGGAGAAAACGGAACTCTTGTGCACTGTTGGAAATGCAGACTGGTGCAGCCACTATGGAAAGCAGTATGGAGTTACCTCAAAAAGTTGAAAATGGAACTGCCTTATGAACCAGCAATTCCACTTCTGGAAATATCTCTGAAGAAACTCAAAACACTGATTAAAAAGAATATATGCACCCCTACATTCATTACATAGCTATGTATAACAACCAAGATTTGGAAGCAGCCCAAGTGCCCATCCCTAGATGAGTAGATAAAAAAGCTGTAGTACATTTACACAATGGAATGCTACTCAGCCATAAAAAAAGAAGGAAATCTTACCTTTTGCTACAGCATGGGTGGACCTGAGGATTATTATGCTAAATGAAATAAGTCAGTAAGAGAAAGACAAATACCATATGATTTCATTCATATGCGGAATCCAATGAACAAAATAAACTAACAAACAAAAAATAGAAACATACTCATAGATACAGAGAACAGAATGACAGCTGTCAGAGGGGAGGGGTGTTGGTGGCTAGGCGAAAAGGGTGAAGGTCACTCAGGAAAAAAAACACACCTCATAAGCACAGACAACAGTATGATGATTACTAGAAGGAAAGGGGGTTGGGAGAAGGTAGGAGACTGAGAAGGGGGATAAATGGTAATGGAAGGAGACTTGACTTTGGGTAGTGAACACACGATACAAATACAGATGATGTATTGTAGAATTGTATACCTGAAACCTATATCATTTTATTAACCAATGTTACCCCAATAAATTCAATAAAAAAAATTTAAAATGTTTAAAAATTTAGAAAAAGAAAAGTTTCCAGGGATGCAATATTCTCTAAATACCCTTGTTTGGATCCAGTCACCTATGTACAAAGGTATCCACTAATAACATCTTATTTATTTATTCATCTATTTGTTTATTTATTTATTTATTGTTAATCCTCACCCAAGGATATTTTCCACTGAGCGAGAGAGAGAGAGAGAGAGAGAGAGATAAGAGAGACACAGAGACACGCGGATGGCTGCCTTCCACACATGCCCCCAGCTGTGGCTAAGGATCAAACCTGCAACCCAGGTATGTGCCCTTGACTGGGAATTGAACCAGGGACTCAGCGACCCTTTGGTGTGTGGGCTGATACTCTAACCACTGAGTATACAGGCCAGGACTGATATCTTTTTGGTTGGTGACAGCTGAGTAAGCATGCAACATTGCTATAGTCAATAAAATTGACATTGAAAACTTTGTTAGTTATTTTGTCAATTCTTCATTTCAATATTAAGATGGTGTCCTTCCAAAAAACAATTCTAAATATGTTTATTAAAATGTGTCTTTCTTAGATTTCTAATCAAGGTCACTCAAATTTAATGTAAATTTTAATTACAAAGCTGCTATCTGGTTTCTCAGATCTATCCAAGTTCTCTTTGGATATGGACCCCCTTCCATCATCCCAAGCCACCTTCCAGCTCCTGGATTAAATAATGTAAATGTATCTGGCCTCAAAGATTCTTCTGTAAAACCTCCCTCTGCTGTCCTTGCAGTTATCTCTGCATGTGGTTTCAGGCCTTCAAAACCCTACTTCTTTCACTGACCTGGAGTTCTGTATTTTGCACTGTTTACACAATGCTCATTAGTTAGAAGGGCCAACTATGTGCTAAGTGTTGCGCTAGTTGGCTAAGGATAAAAGAATAATATATAGCCCTGGCTAGTGTTCTCAGTGGTTAGAGCATAGACCCACGCACTGGAGGGTCCCGGGTTCAATTCCCAGTCAAGGGCACATACCTGGGTTGCAGGTTTGATCCCCAGCCCTGATCAGCACACGTGCAGGAGGCAGCCAATTGATGTGTCTCTCTCTCATCAATGTTTCTTTCTTTCTCTCTTCTCTTCTCTCTCTCTCTCTCTCTCTCTCTCTCTCCTCTCTTTCTCTCTCTCCCTCCATCCCCCCCTTCCTCTCTCTCTTAAAAAAAAATCAATGGAAAAATATCCTCAGGTGAGGATTAACAACAGCAGCAAAAGGAATAATGAATAAACCCTGCCCACAAAGAGCACACAGTCTATCAAAGGAGATACTTAAATAATCATAAAAAGAGCATGGCAATCAAAGAAACATGAGTACAAGGTATTATGAGAATATCAAAGTAGGGCACATACTCCAACTTGGAGGAAGGGGACTAGAAAGAGATACCAGCAATAGCATATGAACTGGTTGTAAATAATGTGTACCAGTAGGTTAACCAGGTAGCGTGCACAGCATTTATAAAAGTATGGAGTCACAATGCAACATGGTGTGGGCAAGCAGTGCAGTGATACTGCATAGTAAATTGTAAGGCAGGATGTGGAAGAGACAGGTGGGAATCATATCACATGGTCAGAAGATCTTGATAGGCTATGCTCAGCAACATGGCTAATTAGCCTTAGACAATGGGAACCATTGAAGTATTTTAGATAAGGCAAGGACTTGTTAGATCACTGTGACAGTTATGCAGAATATAGATTTGAAGTGGCTGTAAATGTGAGGGAAAGATGGTGAAAGCCCCAAGTACAGGACATTGGTAGCAGAGATGGAAAGGGGCATATTGAAGACATAACACAGTTAAAATGTGCAGAACCTGTGAATGTTTTCTAACACAGAACAGCCGTTTCTACTAAGACTTAGAGTTCTGATGTGCTGGATTTCTTATTAAGAGTAGTATAGCATGGACTAGTGCAGGTGAACACTGGATCTGGGGTCAGGGTGCCTGGGTTCAAATCATAGCTTCACGACTTTTTAGCTGTGTGACCATGGGCAAATTATTTAACCTCCCTGAGTCTCATCTTCCACAGTTGTAAAAACAGTGGTTAATAACAAGAGCTCCTGCCTAAGGCTATGATGATTCAAGTATACATCATCATTAAAGGGCATAAAATAGAGCCTGGTCTAGAATAAGCACCCAATGTTGGTAGCTATTTAATTTGAATTATTATATTAACCATATGCTTTGGAAAATATATGAGCATATGGCTCTTTTGACATCTTACTATGAAATTTGAGAAATCTAATCAGTATTCTTGCCCAGATGGAAAGCTACCGTACCTCTCTGTACAGAAGCAGGCTGACGAGCATAAATATTAAGCAAATGTTAGTAATTAGATATGATCAGTTTAAAAGGTACTTATTTATACACTGTTCCAGACAGGATTTAAAGTGACTTACCAAAATACATAAAACATAACAAAATAGCAAAAATTTTAAAAATAGGATCAAAAAGAAGAAAAAAAAACAAGAGTAGGAACACAAAGTAGAGTCAGAATTCAGGTTCTAAAACCAAAGGGCAAATGAGGCTTCCCAGTGGTCATCTGAGTTTTAGACTCTAGCAAGCCCACCCATGGAGCACACCCATGCCTCAGACAACATACCTAGGCCTGCCCACACAGGGTCCATTCTCAAAAGTATTATGGTAGCCAAGTCTTTTTTCCCCTCTAACAACAAAATGTTTATAACTAGCTCTCAATTTTACAAAATTCTGATTTTGGTTTTTCACTTTCTTTTGCCCCCACAATCCTTTTCAAAACAGACTCTACAAAAGTGGAGTTTGCATATACTGAGGTATTTTGCAGTTTTAGCTCCTTTTAAGATAATAGTGATGATGATGGGGATGGAAAAGGAAGAGGAGGGGTGGGGGAGGGTAAGAAGAAAGCAGATAACGTTTCCATAATGTTTACTATGTACCAAGAAATTTCTAAGCACTTTACATATACGAAATCATTTAGTTCCCACAATCATATTATGAGGTAGGTACTATATTATCATGTCTTACAATTGAGGGAAGTGAGGAACACATCAAGCAAATAACTTGCCCAAGGTCATATGTCCTGTAACGATAGTCTAGTTTTTGAACCCAGTCAGTCTAGTTCCAGAGTCTGAGCTCTTAACCACTATGGTATACAGTGTCTTCGTATTCTGACAATATTGTTCATACGTGGTGATATTTGGGAAAGGGAACATCCTACCTAGAACTAGAGGCATCGTTTTTTAAAAGTCCTCAGCTAGTAACAGATGAACATTTGAGAGGCCCTCGGTCCAGCTTACTTTCTCAGTTCTCTGACCTTCCCATGCAATGATGTATAACAGGTTCAGATTAACTCTACGCATGGGAAAGGATCCATTCTCCTCACCCAGGAAATTCCTTCTCAAGGATGATAGGAGAATATGGGGGTGGGGGAGTGACTAAAATATAAACTCCTTTGTTAGCCCTCAGAATCATAAGAGTGTACAAGTTCCTATAGATTGAATCCACAAGGCTACCTTTTTTAACTTAATTTTTCAATTACAGTTGATATTCAATCTTATTTTCTATTAGTTTTGGTTATACAGCATAGTGGTTAGATAATCATACTTTATAAAGTGATCCCCCCAATATTTCAAGTTACCTTTCCATACCACCAAATTCTGTTCAAAAATGGCTTGAAGAAATTCCCACTGAAAATAATATATACTTCTCTAAAGTGAATCCCAGAGGGAATATATATATATATATATGCAAAAATAGGTTTACAGTTGTATGTGAAACAGAATTTATTGTTGTATTATTATTTATTAATTATTGTATTATTTTCATACAAACAACTATAAACCTACTTTTGCCCCACCTATGTGTGTGTATGTGTGTATGTTTATAAATTTCTCCTGCAGAGTGGTTACTTGGATATATGGAAATGTGGCCTTATTTTCATGATTTCACATTTTTTTCCTGCTCCTCAGCAATTCCAGATACCTTAAACCTACCACCAATCCTAGAAGGCATATTTCCATAAACATGGTACATAGAAGTAGAAAATATTATAAAAATGGAACCATGAATGCAAATACACCCCCCCCCCACCGGGCAGGGTAAATGCATATTAAGACAAATCCCATTTGGTGTTTCAGCTGGCAAGACTTACAACTTGAGGCTTCCTCTCACATGAGCCAAGTGGATTGACAAGGGCCCCATGAAGTCCATAGGTGAAGGATGGCAGATTCATCCTCTCCTCTGCCAAAGTCCCTTTCCTTAATAGCGTCAAAGCTTAAAAAGATAAAAAATCCCCAACTAAAAGAACAGACTGTTTAAAAATCCAGGTCATTTATATGCATAAAATATTTTTTCAAGCCCTAACCGGTTTGGCTCAGTGGATAGAGCGTTGGCCTGCGGACTTAAAGGTCCCAGGTTTGATTCAGGTCAAGGGCATGTACCTTGGTTGCAGGCACATCCCCAGTGGGGGGTGTGCAGGAGGCAGCTGATCGATATTTCTCTCTTATCAATGTTTCTAACTCTCTATCCCTCTCCCTTCCTCTCTGTAAAAAATCAATAAAATATATATAAAAAATATTTTTTCAAGTCTGGTGACACCTGACATGTCATTTTTCAATGATAAGCCTCATCACTGTGGAACACCATTATCTTTCCTTAGTCAACAAGCTTTGATAAACCCGCAGCCCCCACAGAGAAGACCCTCTTCTCCTTGCCAGGATCACAGATGGCGGGGATTTCTAAACTGAACTCTAGCTACCATCTAATTCTTTCTTGCAAGCCACGTCACCTAAAAATCACCCACACAGTCCCCTTAAACGAGAAATCATGATGGTTCGTGACTAATCCAACCCATGTTCACACATAACTGTGATTTCACGCATTTGGTTTCTTTTTTAATTTTAGGGATGCTGTGATCTAGCTATGGCCACAGAAACCTTAAACACAATCAACCAACCTGTAGTTGAACTTAAATTGAACTGTATACATGGCAGATAATTTTAACGTGTTATTTAAGGCCAATAAGACATAAAATAAATACTAGTTTATTTCAAATAAAATATTAATAAATACATACATGAGTATACATATACAAAGGAGTTGATATATATTAGAACATAAAAAATAAAGGTAAAATATTAACATACCGTAAGCCCTCTTTCCCTACTAAACTGCCTTCTTAACCAAAATTACTTTACACATTACATCAAATCCCTAGAACAAGATTAGTACATGCATTGTCAACATCTGGTCAATAGCTAGAAGCAATGTCCTAACATTAGAAAATACTAAAGTATAAAAAAATACTAAAGTACTAAAATTCTAAATTACATGTGTATATATTTTCTTTTATCTTCAATTCTGACATAACATATGAAAGTACCTTTAAATGTTTTAAAGGAGGAGGAAGTAGGAATTTCCATAATTCAGTTAATGTAAGGTACAATAAAGTAAGGAACTTAAAATGTCAAGGTGGAATTCCTAGCCCCATATATGTAAATATTTGACCTTGACATTATTAATATTTCTAAATAGAACTACACATTCAATAATCAGCATATCAGTGAAGATACCCTTTTATTTTATAAAAATGAATAATTTCCTGCACTGGTAGTAAGCTGTGTGAGAGAAGGGACTTTGTTTTATTCATCTCTATACCTTCAGTGCCAAGAGCACTGTCTGCCACATAATGTGCACACAATAAATATTTGTTGAATGAATAAGCTGATATCAAAAATACCATATATCATACCCAGCCACACCTAAGAGTTTATAACCCAGAACTTCTCCACTTTTGATATCATTAATTCAAATACTTCACTCCAATTACAATCCCCTATCCTTCTAAACTGCTCCCACTGGTTCTTAGACCTCATGGGGGAGGGTTTGTCTTTCCATAGACCCTTTTACATTTACCCTGTTAGCTCCTTCCTGTCTTCTCTTCCTTTCCTAGACAGTTTGCATCCTGTTGTTTCAACTGCACTCTTGTCAATATCCTCAATAACCCATATTTTCATTGCAAATATCTGATTAAAAAAATATAGCCCTAGAAGAGCCCAACTGTTGTGCTTTTATGACTAGGACTCCTGAGATCTACTGGAGAAAATAAAAATCACAATCTGGTGGATTATTATCAATATCAATTCTTAGACACTAGGCTCACCTCAACACTGCCTGACACTCAAAGTATGCTTCCCTGATCCTAATTTGCTCTCCTGGTCACCATGATAACTATTTCAAACCTTCCTCAAGTAACTCAAATCTCCAACCCAAACTCTGCTCCACTCCAACCACTGTTCTAAAAGGATGAGCTTTTCTCTTATATCATCAAGAAATAAAAATGCTCTCAGGTAAGTTCCTTCTGTCAAATCTATAAACTTATTTTCGTCTATATTCACTTTTGTTTTCCCCAATACTAATGACCTTCCTTTTATTTAAGGGTAATCCCTCCACCTCATTCTGGATCCTTTTCCATCTGGCATAAGGACTCTGCCCTGTGAGGACTTTGCTCTATCAATTATCCCTTCCTTACCATCAGCTTTTAAAGACATCTACTAGTAAGTCCCTTCTAAACTTAAAGAAAGGGGGGGAAAAACTTCCCCAGATCTCAACCCTTCCCCTACTACCACCCTCTCTCTGCTCTTCAGAGCCAAATTTCTCTAAGGAATGATCCATGTTCACTGTCTCTACTCCTTCATATCCCAATCATTTCTCAAACTACCAAAGTCTAGAATTCCATCCCCCCACTCCCCCTGAAATTACTCTAAGGTCACCAAGAACCTTCTAAATCCAATGGACAATAGTCAGTCTTTATCTTCCTAGACATCTCTGAATCTTTAGCACCACTGACCAGTTTTTGATGGAGCCATTCCATCTTGAAAAACTTATCCTACTGATAGTCAAGTAGATTCACAAATATATATCATAAGAATGCTCAATGTTTGAACCAGCAAAAAAAAACACACACAATAATTTAAACATCTACCAATAGGGAACTGATTAAAAAAGTATGGTACATACATATAATGGAATACTATGTCACTGTTAAAAGACAGATGTAGTTCTATATATACTGACATTGAAAACTTGTCATAAATATTAAGGAAACAATACACTATAAAACATATATTATTATTCCATTTGTATTTTTTTAACATTTATGTGCATACTGGCAGGAAGGAAGGAAGGAAGGAAGGAAGGAAGGAAGGAAGGAAGGAAGGAAGGAAAGAAATAAATGTTTATATAGTCATATATAAATGGAAAGAAATACACATTTAATATTGTTACCTCTAGGGAGTGGAATGTGGCAAGGAGAACAGAAGATTTATGTTATCTTTTTGGGGTCAAGTAATAAAAATATAGTCAGTCCAAAAGCACACCAACATTTCCAAAATAATTAAGAAAGAAGTTCAAAGGAGATATAAAGGGAATGGCCTAAGAGACTGGGTGAAATCTATTTTAGTGTTTCCAAAGCTAAGGGAGGAGAAAGAGAAGGGTGATTAATGATTTCAAACATGGGAAGAGAGATACACTAAAAACAAGGAGAGATACGTATCCAATACACAAAGAGAATGAACAGATAATTCTTGGAGGAGGAAGATCAAATGACCAATAGATATAAAAAAGTAAAAGTTTAACTCTTAATAGTAATAACATTTTTTATATTTACCTATCAATTCAGCAAATTTTTAAAAATACAACATTCAATTTTAAAGAAGGAAGATGTAGGAGGTACTCTAATACTTTGTTTGCAAGTATAAATTGGTGACATTGATCCCAAGTGTCCATCAGTAGAGGAATGGATAAAAAAGCTGTGATATATTTACACAATGGAATACTACACAGCTGTAAAAAAGAAGGAACTCTTACCATTTGCAACAGCATGGATAGATCTGGAGATTATTATTCTAAGTGAAATAAGTCAGCCAGAGAAAGACAAATACCATATAATCTCACTTACATGTGGAATCTAATGAACAAAATAAACTGACAAACTAAATAGGTCCAGACACATGGAAGCATGGAAAAGACTAACAGATCTCAGAGGGAAGGGGGGTGGTGGGAAGAGGTTAACCAAAGAAAGTATATGCATATATGCATAGCACATGGACACAGACAACAATGTGGTGACAGACTGCGTAGAGGTGGGCAAATGTTCAGTGTAGGAGGGGGGACTGCGTAGAGATGGGCAAAGGGGGGTGAGGGGGGCAGGGGACATCTGTAATAGTGTCAATAATAAATTAATACATAAAATGTAAATTGGTAAAACCTGTTAGAGTAAATAATGTAACAATTGATTTCTAAAAAAAACACTGAACTTCAGAGAACTATCACAATTGTGATTAAATTATTGATTATGTGATACATTGTTTAACACATATTTCCCCTGCTAAAATATGTTCCATTTAAAACAGTGGTTCTCAACCTTCCTAATGCCGCGACCCTTTAATACAGTTCCTCATGTTGTGGTAACCCCCAACCATAAAATTATTTTCGTTGCTACTTTATAACTGT
>NW_005361652.1:4206222-4208110 GCF_000412655.1 Myotis brandtii | reverse complement strand
GGACACAGACAACAGGGGGATGAGGGCATGAGTGGGGGGGGGGGGGGTAATGTGGGGATAAGGACACATATGTAATAACTTAATCAATAAATTTTTTTTAAAAGCCATCATCTATCTTCTTCTCCACTACATCTTAAGCACCTAGCCTAGAAACTGGCATATTGTAGGCCCTCAGTAAATCAACTCATGTTTTCTTAAAAGTTGCAAGCAATAGTTTAAAGACACTGATACTAAAGCTATTCTGATACCTGAATTGATAGAGCTACAAACAAGAAACAGTGTAGATGCCATGGAAATTTCCCAGGTCTTAAGAATTACTTAAGTTCAAGGTAGATTTAGATAGTCACAGATATGAAAGCCACAGTGGTCCATCATTTCAACTATTCTGCCAGCAGTGTCCAATCTCATGCCTTCTTATATTTCTGTCACAGCCACCCAGAAAAATCCCCCAAACTAGACTGTCTAGAGTCTAGACCAGGGGTGGGCAAACTTTTTGACTCAAGGGCCACAATGGGTTCTTAAACTGGACCGGAGGGCCGGAACAAAAGCATGGATGGAGTGTTTGTGTACTAATATAATAAATATCATTACATAAAAGGGTACGGTCTTTTTTTTTTTTTAGTTTTATTCATTTCAAACGGGCCGCGGGCCGTAGTTTGCCCACGGCTGGTCTAGACTCTAGACTCTGTTTCTACACCTAGGCTGGTGAGTGCTGGAGAGAATGGATATAGGGTTCTGTGACTTGGGGCAGAAACACATTCAAGTTATCCAAAACTTTCTTGGGTTGCTATGATGTGGCAATCTGGATGATATGCCTCTAACGGGCTCCTCTTTCCATCCCTCTCAAATGCCTTTCCAACTCTTCACCACTCTCATCAGATGGGACCTCTCTCAAAATCCTGTCCTTCTACAGCTCCTTCCTTCTCCACAGCCTCACCAATACCACCCTCTTTCCCTCCTGTCTCAATGGAAGAGCCACCTCCCTTCCTCTAAGGCCAGTCTTTTCACCTCTTTCAATCCGGAGCCCCCATCCTCTTGCTTTCTCAACAACCTCACATCATCAAGCTTTGTACCATCTACACATAAGTGGGCTCACCCCTCTTCTATATTTAAAACAAAACAAAATTAACAACATTTTCTTGACTGTCTATAAGAAACACTCTCTCCTTCCCGTAATAGCCAAGCCCCTTCAAAGTGTATACCATATTCCTTATCAGTCCTCAGTGCTCACTCCCCAATCTGCCTTTCTCTCCTCCTGCTGCACTGATGTCGTCATTGACCTCCTAATTGCCAAATCTAATGAACATGTTTTTAAATGTTTTATAGTGTGTTTTATCTGATTACAAGAGTGATACACATCATGAACAAAGTATGACATATGACAGACTAGAGAGAGAAAAAAAGCTTGCACCATATAACAGGCAATGGGTAAATATCCCTAATAAACACAGAGATCTTGCAAACAAATTAAACATATAAGCCAAAAGAAAAATGTGCAAAGGATATTAAGAAGCAAGTCTCAGGAAAAATACAAATAGTTAACATACATGAAAATGTAACACCAGTGATCAGAAAAATGCAAAATAAATCAGTTATATACTATTTTCACCTATCAGATGGGCAAAAATTAAAAAGAAAAGTCCATCCTTAGCAAGGACATAAGAAAAGCCACTTTCGCCCTAACTGGTTTGGCTCAGTGGCTAGAGCGTCGGCCTGCGGATTGAAGGGTCCCAAGTTCGATTCCAGTCAAGGGCATGTACCTTGGTTGCGGGCACATCCCCAGTAGGGGGTGTGCAGGAGGCAGCTGATCGAGGTTTCTCTCTCATCGATGTTTCAAACTCTCTATCCCTCTCCCTTCCTCTCTGTAAAAAACTCAATAAAAAAAAAA
>NW_005361652.1:4203921-4206199 GCF_000412655.1 Myotis brandtii | reverse complement strand
ACTTTCCATGGTGACAGTATAAACCTTCTTAGATGTCACTTTAGCAGTGTCCACTCACATTTTTAAAAATATATATCCTTTGACGTAACAATTCTCCTAATAGAAAGTTATCCTACATAAATATTTGTACATGTGTGCATCTTATATCTATATCCCTCCTTGAGCATTGTGCAAAGATATTTATTTTAGCATTGTGATGGCTCAGACTAGAGTGATAGACAAATTAGATGGATACATATGACAGAATATATGACACACTTAGAAGTTCAGTCAACAGGACTTGCTGATGAATTGGATGTTGGGAGGTTGAGAGAAAGACAGGAATGAAGGGTAACCCCAGATTCTTAGTTTGAGAAACTGAATGGATGCTGGTGCCATTTTACTGAGATAGGGGAAGTTGAGGGAAGGGGCTGGGGATGTGAGAGGTATCAGGAGTACTGTTTTGGCCATGTTACATTTGAGACGTCGAAAAGGCCATTGGATACATGAGGCTGTAGCTTCAAAGAAAGGCTTAGGTGAGAGACATACATTTCTGAGTGATGAGTGTATATATACATGGTATTTAAAGCCATAGGGCTGGATGAATGCTTCTAGGAAGATTTTGGATGGTGAAAAGTCCAGGAACTGAGTCCTGTGTCACTCCAATGTTCAAATGTTGGGGAGCTAAATTTAGTAGAATAGGGGGGCCAAGCAGAAGTTTTCTGTACAAATTTGAGTATCAAATAAGTTAACATACATCAAATGGTGAAGAATCACATATTTACCACCATATCAAGGGCCCAATTCCTTGCAAGCTTGTCTTTTAAGGGATTCTAGCCCCTTTTTTCTGAATATTTCAAAGCACATTTAAACAGAACAGTACTTTTTTTCTTTTATGTTTCCTATGGTTTCCTCACAGTATAATCCTAACATAAAATTAGTCAAGTACTGCCCTGGCCAGTGTGGCTCAGTTAGTTGGAGCATTGTCCTGTGCACCAGAAGGTCACGGGTGTGATTTCCCGATCAGGGCACATACCTAGGTTGCAGGTTACATCCCTGGTCAGGGCATATCTCTCTCTCTCTCTCTCTCTCTCTCTCTCTGTGTGTGTGTGTGTGTGTGTGTGTGTGTGTGTGTGTGTGTCTTTCCTCCTTCCCTCTTTAAAAATCAATTTTAAAAAACTAGTCAAGTACTATACAATGCTCAGCAATGGCTTTTCCATAAATTCATAATCCAGTAACTACCTCAGGCCTAAAAGGCTAAAGGTGACTTGAGACCAGATGCTTAATTTGTGGCATCTTTTATTATTTTCGGCTGTTCACTTCCCTATTGCACAGTAACTTTCTCCAGCTTCTACTGAGCTCACCAAATGCCTACAATGCCTCAAGACATCTGACAATCCACACCCCATCCTCTCAGTGCAGCCTCCCTCCCTATCCACCTGAAGCACAGTATCTTTACATTTCCACTTTAAACTTCTGAAGTTTCCATTCAGAGACTCATGCCTTAAAAAAGAGAGAGGAAGTACTTCCAACTAGGTCAAAGTTGTTATCAGGAATGCAATCTCAAAGCAAAACTCAGAAGGAAAACAGTGAGAACTGGCCCAGGGCAACCTTACAGCCGTAGGGTGACGGCCAGGGTTCCCTCGATTTCAGTTCCGGGAGACCACAAAAAAAAAGTGCTGATTCCTAGAACAGTAATGTCATGCATTAATTCATTTAACAATATTAGTAAGCACCTATGTGCCAGGCCCCCTTATGGATGCTGTGGTTCACTGGTGAATAAAACAAACAGAAAACCCTAACCACGTGGAACTTACATTATGGAGAGGGGAGAGGAACAGACAATAAGAAAGAAAAATGGATGAAATACACACTACGATACATTATAGTAATAAGGTAAGGAAGGGGCACATGGGATGTTCAGGGAAGGGTTGCAAGTTTAAACATAATTAGGGAAGGTTCCACGGAGATGACATTTAAGTACAAACTCCTAGCTGTCAGATTTAAAGTGCCTCTTTTGTACTTCAACCCCACCATCACCAGACCTCAGGCCCTTGAAGGTATGGTATCCCCAGTTCCTAGCACAGATATTTGTTAATTTCTTGTGCCTAAAACAAAGGGAGCTCTATGATCCAGACCTTGCCCTTAAAGAAGTTACAACGTTCCAGGTGAAAAAACAATTAAGACAGGGGTTAAGGGCTTTCCTGAGGTGTAAACAAAGTGAGCGACTTTAGAGCTAAATCTTGAAAGATGAATAGGATTTAATGGCAGGGGAGTGGTATGGGTAGCAAGTTAGCTT
>NW_005361652.1:4199352-4203877 GCF_000412655.1 Myotis brandtii | reverse complement strand
ATGAGATCAAGGAGTACATTTTCTACTGGACTGTCCCTGCCTAAGGTACCCCTCCCATCCCACCATAAAACAAGCAAACACTCCCCCTCAGGCTCTCTGGACTGACTGTTGGGGAATCCTTTTCACATACCACATCCTCATTTCTCCCCTAGCCAGCAAAAAAGGAAGAAGTTGAGTCAAGAACACATATCCCTAGAATCCAGAGTTACCCGTTCCTAACTTCAGGACAATTACTATTGAGCTAAGAGCCCCAGATGTTTCGTTCAGCTAGGTACATTCAGGGCTGTGTGCTTATGGTGGCAATGTGGTGATTGGACCCCTATTGGAAGTGAAATGGTGAAGTGAGTAAGACACCAGTGAGGTAAGTGGTCCAAAGTCTCCACAGTGCATCCAGGGTGGAATCAAGGACCAAAACTTATGTATGCTTCAGCTTGGGAAATTTTTAATCACTTGTCCTCACTTGTGAGCTATTTGGTGTTTCTAACATCTAATACAGCAGAGGTGGTGTGACTGGGGATAGGAACACAGCAGTTCAGTCAGATGACCCAGCTCTGCCCCTCATCTATTGGGTGACTTGGGGCAAGGCACTTAACCTTTAAGTCTCCTTTTCATCACAACACAGTTATAATTGTAGTGCCTACTGCATAGAGTTATGAGGATTATATGAGATAATTATGTCAAGAACTTATCAAAGTGCCTGGCTCAGTGGATTCTAACAATCATTATTAGTAGCAGCCTTTAAGGGGGAAAGCTCAGAGAGTATCATCCAGAATGTTACATATGCTCATAGACCAATTATCCCTCAACATACTCTGACCTAGAGCTATTACCTGGAAGCTGTGTTACCAGAAATGTTCACCCCCTGCCAGGAAAAGTCTCGAACACCAAGTTGGTGGTCTTTTCCTACTAGGAATTCCAGCAGATGCAAAAAAAAAAAAAAGTCAACTACAATTACAACAAATACTTCCTCAGGGCCCCAGTTCTTTGCATCAGACATTGTTCTCTCCACAAACCAGCGGGTAAACACATTAGGTCAATAATACCGCAATATTAATGGACTTATTGAAGGGTGGAGGTGGGAACCTGAAAAAGCAGAAAAGAAGCCAATTAAAACTAGGAGGTCTAGGATGTACTGAAGACTAATTTCTGCCACAAATGTTCAAGGTCTAGGGCCAACCCTGGTAAAGGCTGTATTCTGGAATGCTAGGTCCTCTGGTTCTGAAGAAGCAGGGTACTGGGGGAAGAAGAGGTTAATGAGAAACAGATCACTTGTTCAATCACTTGTTCTAACCAAATGATTTCCCCACCAAAAAATCAACCATTTCACTCTACATTAAGGGCTGAAGGCGTTCATCTACCCCTTTACAAACCATCACAGAAGACAAAAGTGTTCTGTGCCTTTTCTGGGGCTTCTGGGGACCCTCCTCCAGGAGCAAATCCTTGAAGCCTGCTTGAAGGGTGGCGAGAAAAAGCAGTTCAGCTCCAGAGCTCACAGCTGCGTCCCGGGGCCCCAAGCACTGGGGAAGCCCACTCAGGCAGGACTGGGGCCAGCAGCCTTTACCTGCGGCCGGCCGGCTTGGGAAGCAGACGCTACCAGACGTCGGCCCGGCCCGGCCCGTCCGGAAGAAGCGCGGGGCTGAGACCACGCGGAAAGGCTGGGTGCTGCCAGAGGACCCAGCGAAAGGTGACTCGACGCCTCCGAGGGCGCAGCTCCCGCTAGGAACTCGGCCCCACCCCCGCCCCAGAGACGTGCCCCAGCTCCCGCAGGCGGGAAAAGCCAGCCACTCGGCGCGAGGCGAGACAGGGTACACAGAGGGGCACAGCCCGCCTTAGCGACGGCCGGGAAAGGAAGGGGCCCGGGAGAAAGCCAACTGGCGGGGAGGGATCACCCCAAGCAGACAGGAGTGAAGGCTTGGGGCTTGCGGTCCAGAGAGGCAGGCAGGGGAAGGGACAGGAAAGACTGGGAAGGGCGCAGGTCCCTGAGATGGGGGTGGGGGCGCAGCGAAAAGGGGTTGGGGGCCCGGGAGGAGTGGGGGCCCGGCGAAGTGGCGGCCTCTGGCCGTGGACCTACCTGTCACCTGCAACAGGTGCCACGAGAGGGCGAGACGTCCCAGTGTCCGATTCAGGACAGGGTCTACAGCTCCGGGAAGACTGCAATCTCCCTCAGGCGGCCGGCCCTTCTCACCCTCCTGGGAGGCGGAAAAAGCTGCAACTTTCCCTGGAGCGGGGAGGAGCTGGACTCTTAAAGGGGCCGCACAGGGCTCCGGGCTCCTTAGTGGGGGATCGCGCCACTCCAAGGAGAGCTCTTGGAGCCAAAGCCTTAAAGCACTGGACGGATGTCCTCCCGGGTTAGGAAAGGGCTCTTGAGGACTAAAGATAGGGGTCTCAGACTAGACCTGACCCCGCTCTCACTTCCATCTGTGATCACTCTCTCAGATGATAAATTACCTGCCTCTGCCACTCAACTGAGCCAAAAGTTATCAAACTTTTGTCGTGTTCTTTTAGGAAGATGAAGACCCTAGAGTAGACCATATAATGTGGGGAAATAAAATATGATACCATTCTGATCATTTGACTTTCCGTCTTTTATGGCAAAGAAAAATGTCCGTCTAAAATAGAAACATTTTGAGCAAAGGACATAAGACTAAATTCACACAGGGACACAACTGGTACATTCAACTCAGCATAATAAAAGAAGAGCGAATTAGAATAATAATGAGATTGGCAAAGGTTTGAAAATCTTCCTCCTGTCAGAGTCTGGGGCACACCACGGGACCCAGAATATTATATAGCCAGTAAAACTGGCACAGTAGTCCCTCCTTGTCCATGAGAGATATATTCCAATGTACCCAGGGGATGCCTGAAACCACAAATAGTACTGAACCCTATATATACTATGATTTGTTTTCCTATACATACCTTTTCATTTAAAGGAAGCACTTTATGGCTTCTCTTTGGTATATTTAAATTGCCAGCATCACTACTCTTGCATATTGTGGCCATTATTAAGTACAATAAGGGTTACTTGAACACAAGCACTGCAGTACTATGACAGTTGATCTGATAATCTAGACAGCCAGACATTAATAATGGCCAGATAGTATTTACAGTATGGATACACTAAACAAAGGGATGATTCACATCCTGGATGGATTGGAGCAGGACAGCATGAGATTTCATCACACTACTCAGAATGGCACACAATTTAAAACTTATGAATTGTTTATTATTGGAATTTTCCATTTAATATTTTCCAACTGCAATTGACCTCAGGTAACTGATATCATAGAATGCAAATTGGCAGATAATGGGGACTACTGTGTTTACACATAGTTCATAATGACAAGAAAATGCTTATGTCTAATATTAATTGAAAGTAGGATACAACATTTAATACAAAATATAATCACAATTAATGGAAATGGGGAGATATTCATGAAAAAAAGGCTAGAAAGAATTATGCAAAATATTAATAGTGGCCATCTCTAGGTGCTGGAACTAAATGAATTTTTCCTTTTCCTCCTACTTTTCTGTATTTGTCAACTTTCTTATAATGAGCATGTATAGCTTTGATAATATAAAACATGTTTTTTGAAACTCTTTAATAGAGAAAGAAAAAAAATCATTTTATTTCTAGAAGACAAAACAGTAAAATTCAGCTCCCAGGGTCTACCAAGTGTTTTCTTCCATACTTGAATTCTTCAATACCCTGCCTACAGCCTGAAGTGCAAAGAAGCCATTTCAAAAAGAAAACCCTTTTGTTTTGTCTAGTTTTCCCAACTCCATCCTCAGGGCTTCTCTGCTCAACACTAGGCATTGCATGTTTCCACCTTTTTTTTTCTTCAAAAAAATTTTTTTTAATTCTTTATTGTTGAAAGTATTACCAATGTCTCCTTTTTCCACCATTGACCTCTCCCTGGCCACTCCCACCCCCCAGCATATGCCCTCAACCCCCTACTATCTGTGTCCATGGATTCTGCTTATATGCATGCATACAAGTCCTTTGGTTGGTCTCTTATCCCGGCCCTCTCCCTTCCCTGCCTTCCCTCTGAGGTTTGATGGTCTGTTCAATGCTTCTATGTCTCTGTATCTATTTTTGTTCGTCAGTTTATGTTGCTCATTATATTCCATAAATGAGTGAGATCATGTGATATTTATCTTTCTCCAACTGGCTTATTTCACTTAGCATAATGCTCTCCAGGTCCATCCATGCTGTTGCAAATGGTAAGAGTTCTTTCTTTTTTACAGCAGAATAGTATTCCATTGTGTAGATGTACCACCATTTTTTAATCCACTCATGTGTTGATGGGCACTTAGGCTGTTTCCAAATCTTAGGTATTGTAAATTGTGCTGCTATGAACACAGTGGTGCATATATCCTTTCTGATTGATGTTTCTGGTTTCTTGGGATATATTCCTAGAAGTGGGATCACTGGGTCAAACAGGAGTTCCATTTTTAGTTTTTTGAGGAAACTCCATACTGTTTTCCACAGTGGCTGCACCAGTCTGCATTCCCACCAGCAGTG
>NW_005361652.1:4189276-4198357 GCF_000412655.1 Myotis brandtii | reverse complement strand
CCAATCAGGGGTGGGGCCGATGGGGGGGAGGGGCTGCGGTTCATTGGCCGCCAGCCCTGCCCCCTGGTCGAACTCCTGCTTGAGGGGACAATTTGCATATTAGCCTTTTATTATATAGTATATAAATTTTTGAAGAGTTTGTTCCAAGTTTGTGAAACATGTTGTTGGTATTTTAATAGGGGTTGCGTTGAATGTATAGATTGCTTTGGGTAGTATGGACATTTTAATGATGTTGATTCAACCAATCCATAAACATGGGATATTCTTCCACTTGTTTATATCTTCTTCTATCTCTTTTTTAATGTCCTGTAGTTTTCTGGGTACAGGTCGTTTACCTCCTTACTTAAGTTTATCCTAGGTATCTTAATATTTTTGTTGCAATGGTAAATGGATTTTTTTTTTAGTTTCCCTTTCTGTAAGTTCATTATTGGTGTATAAAAACACCCTAGATTTCTGGGTGTTAATTTTGTATCCTGCTACATTGCTGAATTCATTTATTAAATCTAGTAGTTTTTTTATGGAGTCTTTAGGATTTTCTATGTACAATATCACGTCATCTGTGAATAATGACAGTTTTACTTCTTTTCCAATTTGGATGCCTTTTATTTCTTCTTCTTGTCTGATCGCTATGGCTAGCACTTCCAGTACTATGTTGAACAGAAGTGGTGGAAGTGGGCATCCCTGTCTTGTTCCTGTTCTTAGGGGAAATGGATTTAGTATTTGCTCATTGAGGATGATGTTGGCTATAGGTTTGCCATATAGGGCTTTTATTATGTTGAGGTATGATCCCTTTATTCCCACTTGGCTGAAAGTTTTTTATCAAAAAAGGGTATTTGAATTTGTCAAATGCTTTTCTGCTTCAATTGATATGATCACGTGGTTTTTGTCTTTCAATTTTTATGTGATGTATGATGTTTATTGATTTGTGGATATTGCACCAGCCTTTGATCCCCATAATAAATACCACTTGGTCGTGGTGTATGATCTTTCTAATGTAATGCTGGATGCGATTTGCTAATATTTTTTGCGGATTTTAGCATCTATGTTCATCAGGAATACTGGCCTATAATTCTCTTTCTTTGTAATGTTTTTATCTGGTTTGGGGATTGGGGTAATGCTGGATTCATAGAAAGAGCTTGGAAGTGTTCCTTCCTTTTGAATTTTTTGGAATAGTCTGAGGAGGACCAGTGTTAGTTCTTCTTTGAATGTTTGGTAAAACTCCCCTGTGAAGCCGTCTGGACTAGGGCTTTTGTTTGCTGGAAGTTTTTTGTTTACTGCTTCAATTTTGTCAGTAGTTATCAGCCTATTCAGGTTTTTTTATTCTTCCTGATCGAGTTTTGGAAGGTTGTATTTTTCTATGAATATGTCCATTTTTGTCTAGATTGTCCAGTTTGTTGGAGTAGAGTTGTTCATAGTATTTTTTTTTACAATCCTTTGTATTTCTGTGGGGTTGGATGTTACTTTACCTCTTTCATTTCTGATTTTGTTTATTTGAGTTCTCTCTCTTTGTTTTTTGGTGAGCCTGGCTAGAGGTTCATCAATCTTGTTTATCCTTTCAAAGAACCAGCTCTTGGTTCTATTGATCTTTTGTATGGTTTTCTGGTCTCTATGTCATTTATTTCTGCTCTGATCTTTATTATTTCCTTCTTTCTACTTTGGGCTTTTCTTGTTGCTCTCTTTCTAGTTCTTTAAGTAGTAGGGTTAGATAACTTATTACCAGTTTTTCTTGTTTTTTGAGGTAGGCCTGTAGTGCTATGCCATTCATTGTTTAATAGCATGCTATTTAGCCTCCATGTGTTTGATTGTTTTTATTATAGTTGATATCTAATTTCATGTCATTGTGATCTGAGAAGATGCTTGATATGATTTCAGTCTTCTTGAATTTGTACAGACTTAGCCTGTGCCCTAATATGTGGTCTATCTTTGAAAATGTTCCATGTGTACTTGAGAATAATGTATATTCTGTAGCTTTGGGGTGAAACATTCTGAAGATGTCAATTAATTCCATCTGTTCTAATAAGTCGTTTAGGATTGCTATTTCTTTGATGATTTTTTGTCTTGTTTTCACCTTCTTAACCTGGTCTGCAGGAATTAAGACCAAGCACTTCTCTGCTCCTTCTTTGTAGGTGGTGCTTGGCAGGAGTTGGAAATACCTTAGCCAGAAGAGACTTCAGAAAACATTCAGTTCAATCTTCTAATTCCACAGCAAAATTTCCAGCTATTATTTCAACTTTTTACTTCTTTATACCTGTGCAGTTTCTCATTCTCCAAGATCCACCTCCTTAAAGAGGATGTGTACCTGATTCATTTATTCTAAGACAGTATCACTAAACCAGCTGCAAATACAGAGACAAACATAAACAATGAACCAAAACAAAATTAGTCAATGGCCTGTTTCCACAAATTCTGGCTATTCTTTGCAAACTGCCGTCCATTTCTGTTTGATGCTCTATGTTTGCCACAAGGATTCTGTGCTCAAATTCTTATTCCACATATTGTGAAGGCTTCAATGCAAGCAAACCCAGGTATCATCCTGTGCAATAATGTAAACAGGAACTTATGGATTAGTATACTATCTATAGTATGTAAACTCCTGTCCCATAGTAAATGATTGGATTCAATGAATGGTTCAGTTTTACCACTTTGAAGGAGTTCTGGCTAGTACAAACTGTTAAGATGGAGTTTTTCCTTAGCCCCAGGTGACAGGATGCCTCAATATTGAGCAATTGCTCTTTTTGAAAAGTATTAAATATTTCAAAAATATATACATGTATAATGAATAATATAACAACATATTCCCACTACCCAGCTTAAGAAATAAGGCATTACCATTGCAATCCAAGCTTTCTGTATACACCTCCATCCCAAGGTTTTCACTCTCCCAGATTTTATCTTGATCATTTCCATGTGTGTCTTTATATATTTACTACATATGCATCTATTCCTAAACAATATGTACTACTTTACATAAATAATATAACTCTGTTTGTACTTTCTGCAATTTACTTTCCTCACTCAACATTATGTTTATGAGTTTTATCCCTGTTGATAGATGTAGCTCTAATTCATTTTCACAGCTATAAAGCATTCCAAGCATAATAATATTGTAATTTTATGTGTTCTCTTATTGATCAAGTACTTTTCAATTGCCAAATCTTACTTCTGGATGCTGGGACACTTTCTCTTCCTTTCTTGTTGAGTAATAGTTTACTTTTGAAAAAAATGAATGAACAAAAAATAGAAGGCTTTTTGACCAAGCATATTTAGTGTACTAGTGGTCTAGTGAGTTCAGGGGGTAAAAAGTAGATTTAGTCTCTTATTCAGTCAAGATCAGGGTTTCTCCACCTCCACACTATTAACATGTTGGGGGCTATCCTGTGCATTGTAGGATGGTTAGCAGAATCTATGACATCTACTCACTAGATGCCAATAGTGACAACCAAAAATGTCTTCAGCTATTGCCATATGTTCTCAGTTTAGAACCACTCGTCAAGATGTACTGAGCATCCATTATATGCAAAGCACTTTAGTAGGTGCTATGGGAAGAAATCAGATGACTAGACACTGAAAATTTTTAAAAGTCCTTTCATTCAAAGATATGTATTGAGCATATACTATGTGGAAAGTATACTTCGATAGACACTGGGATTTTAGTGACTCTTTCCTCACAGTGTTCACTATTTATTACATGGGGTAGGTGGAGACAGACAAACCATAAACATACAATTATAATACAATGTGTAAAGTGAAGAGCTGGGGAGATGTACAGAATATGTGGGAGTACCTAGCAAGGCCACTTACTTACACCAGCCTGGTGGGAAGTGGTCAGTGAAGGGTCCCTTGAAAAAGTAATCTTAAAATAGGAATAGGAATTAGCTGACAAAAAGGGCATTGCAGGCAAAAGAATAGCATAAGCAAGAACAAAAGGCTAAAACACAAGGCCTATCCAAAGGAAGTATATAAGGAAGGTGGTGGTGGTGGTGGTGGAGCATAACGTGTAAGGAAAAAAATGATCACAGGTGAGACTATAAAGATGGTGTATTAGTGGCATAAACAACAGAAACTTACTGTATCACAGTTCTGGAGGCTAGAAGTCTGAGATCAAAGTGTCTGCAGGGTTAGCTGTTTCTGAGGGGTATGAGGAAAATCTTTAAAGTTTTTAGCTCTGCACTATCAACTTCCAAAGAACAAACCAATCCTGCAAACAAGTTCTCTTCTAGATTCTAATTGTCTGTTGGCAATCTTTGTGATTTCTAGGATTATAGAAACATCACCCTCTTCTCTACCTTCATCTCCACATGGCATTTGCCTTGTGTATGTGTCCCAGTGTCCAAATTTCCCCTTTTTATAAAGATAGCAATCATATTGTATTAGGGCCCAGCCTAATGATCTCACCTTAGCTAATTACATCTGTAATTACCTTATTTTCAAATTAGGACACATCATGAGGTACTTGGGTTTAGGACTTTAACATATGAATTTTAGAAAGGCACATAATTTCACCCATAACAGATGGGTAAGGATTAGAACATCAGAGGCCTTGTGAGCCAGGTTAAAGAATATGGACTTTATTCAGTAACTAATTACTGCCTTTCAAAGAGACCTGGAGTTCTTTACTCCATCATTTTTAGTGACATCATTCAAATCATTTTTCATTCTTTTTATGACTAAACTAGAGGCCCAGTGCATGAATTCGTGCACCAGTGGGGTCCCTCAGCCTGGCCTGCGGGATTGGGCCGAAACCGATCTCCGACATCCCCCAAGGGGTCCCAGATTGCGAGAGGGTGCAGGTCAGGCTGAGGGATCCCACCGGTGCACGATCAGGGCCAGGAAAGACACAGGGAGGTTGGCCAGACGGGGAGGGACCCCAGCAGCAAGCTAACCTATCAGTTGGAGCGTCTGCCACCTGGTGGTCAGTGCACGTCATAGCGAGCAGTTGAGCGGCCTTAGCATATCATTAGCATATTACGCTTTGAGTGGTTGAATGGCTGACCGGTTGACTGGGCACTTAGCATATTGGGCTTTTATTATATAGGATAATAGTCCACTATATGAATATGCCACATTTTGCTTATTCATTCATCAGTTGATAGACATTTGGGTTGTTTGCTCATTTTCACTATTGTGAATAATGCTGATGTAGATATTCATGTGTCAGGGTTGTTTTTTTACCTATGTTCTCTAATGTCTTGTGTGTGTACCTAGAAGTGGAATAGCTGGGTCATATAGTAACTCTATGTTTAACCTTTTGATGAATTGCCAGACTGCTTACCATATTGGCTGCACCATTTTACATTTTCATCAGCAATGTATGAGGGTTCCAATTTATCTATATCCTCGGTAACATTTGTTTTGGGGTTTTTTTTATTATATACATCCCAGTGGGTGTGAAATGGTATCTCATTGTAGTTTTGATTTGCATTTCCCTAACAACTAATGATGTTGACTATCTTTTCATATATGTTTAGCCATTAGTATCTCCTTTGAAGAAATGCCTATTCAAATTTTTTGTCCATTTTAAATTGTCTTTTTATTATTGAGTTGTAACAGTTCTGTATATATTCTACTTATACTCCTTAAAAGCAAAGGTGGGTGGGAGAAGGGGGAAGAAAATTCTTAGGTGGGGAACTGGCATGGACATGTCAATAGCAATCTTTGCTGTTTGATTCAGGATGAGAGCCCGGGGCAGGGAAAATGGACTGAATCATATTAAGAATGGGTCCTTTGTGGTTATGGCCAAAACTAAGTAAGTGCAGGACTGATTTGTTCTTTGGAGGTTAATAATGCATGGTTAAAACTTTTAAGACCTATTCAAAGATTCATTCTGAGTGGTAATTCATTCTAATAAAAGAATCTCTGGGGGAAAGAAAACCCTTACTTGCCAGGATATGAAAAACAATAAGATAGGGGCCCCTTATTACAAAGCACAATGACCATATTTTATTTTTCTTTAACACTCTAGCAATGTTTGACATTGTTGCCCATTCCTTCCTTGTTAAAGTCTCCTCTCCTGTGATTTTTGAAACGTCAAAGCTTCCTGGCTATCTTTCTTAATCTTCTCAGACCCTACTTTCCCTGCCCACACCTAACTTCTAAAGCTCAAATGCCTCATTAATTTATTCAGAAGAAGTCTGAGGGCACTAACATTTACTAATGCCTATTATATGCACTGTTTTTAAAAGCTGGAAATGTAGCAGTCAATAAAAAAAAGACCTTGAATGCATAGAGCTTACATTCTAAGTCAATGAAAAATAAGTAATAGCACTACTAACATAATAGCAAACACATATAACACTATTATTCTACATACTGTTTTAAAGTATTAATCTAAGATACACACACATTTAGTCTTCACAAAAATTCTATGATACTATTATCATAAAAATTCTAAATACGATTATTATCCCCATTTTACAAATAAAGAAACTGAGACACAGAGAGGCCAAATGGTTAAGTCAGGAATTGAAGCCCGAAGTTATGACCAGAGTTAAGGTTCTTCACTAGTTCTCTATGTTGCCTGTCAAAAATAAATAAATATAGCAACTAGTATTTGCTAAGAGGTAGCCAAACTAGTATTTCAATGAACATTCCTCACCATTCAACTCCAGTCTATATAAGAGAATTCTAGAGATCAGCTGGAGGAAGGGAAAGGATTTTTTATGAGAATTCATGAGAGTATAGAGTGCTATTGTTCTCATGATCAAACCAAGCAAAAAGTCCCCAATTAAACCTTTCAAGAGGGGAGACTGGCTTCCTACTCCCAGGCTGGAGTCTTGCTGCACTACAGAAAAAAATGATAGGTTTCTTGCCTGTGTTGCCACTGAAGCAGGAAGATATGGGAGAATCTCACATGTGTCTTTTGGTGTCTACAGAAGATAGACACTTTTGCTTGACTTTAACCTGAAGAAATCTAAAGGCAGAAGGCTGGTTGAAGTTGTTCACAATGGCAGAGCAAAGGTCTAAACTTCTAAGGTACCAGATTTTCTATGGGCCAGGTAGTTTTCTGACTGTACCTGGCAACTCCAACAGAAGAATGAGGATCCCATGAGAAGAAAGTGGTATAGGTAAGAGCCAAGGGGTAAGACAGTCAGATGGTACATTAGGAATGGTACAGGGAAGAGGCCCCCAGTAGGGGGATAGGGAGTGAGTGGGGTCCCTGAAGAAACCACAAAAACGTATCACACACAAAAAGCAGTATTTGGGCATCCCCCTCCTGAAGGGTATTGATAGCTAGATTACACTGGTCCCAGTCCATTAAACCTCTCACTGTCCCTTTAAGACTCCCTCTCCCTATCCACCCCACCCCTGAATGTTGGAGGAGCCAGAAGCAGCAGAGCAAGTAGGGGAGGAGGTGAAGCAAGACCAAGTCACTTTCCTTTACTAGAGATCTGTGGGATCTCTCGTCAAGCTGCACTGGAGGTTGGCAGCTAGAGGAGAAGCTTTAAATTGAATGAGATAAAAAAATATTTGATTTTAAATGGTTGAACATTTTAATGCCTATGAATTAAACTATTACAAACTTCTGAGAGTAACCAAAAAGCTAATAGGTTACACTGCATAACAATGTGGGATGATGACATGTTACCAATAAAAAGCACAGTAAAGGAATAGAGAGTGGTAGGAGTGATATTTTATATATGTTAGTCAAGGAAAACATCTCAGAGGATGTGGCACAAAATAATTGAAGACCAAGCCATAGGACTATCCTTAGCCTTCATCTCTTTTCAGTATACACATTCTTTTTGGATGATTTCATCCATTTGCAAGGCTTCAATTTGCCCTGATGACTCTCAATCTTGTATTACTATTCTAAATTTTCTCCTGATCTTCAGACTCATATACTTAATGCCTATCAGATAGCCCCCCCCCTTAATGATTACAACCACCTCAAATTCAACTTTTCCAAACTTAATCTTCCCTTCAAACCTCTCTGACTCCAATGTATTTCATCCTTAATGAATAGCACAAGTAGCACAAGCTATAAACTGTCCCCAAACCTAACTAATCCCTATATCCTATTGTGCTCATCACCTAAATAGATCTTGAATGCTTTCCCACTGCCACTACCCTAACTCAAGATGTAATCATCTCTCACCTGGACTACAATAATAGCCTCCTGACTAGTCACCCTACTTCTAATCTATTTTCTATACTGTTGCTGAAGTAATCATCCCTAAATCCAAATAGGATTATGGAGGAACTCAATAGCTCTGGTAATTCTTAGAATTTTTTCATGTCGCTTAGAAGGACTTTCATGATCTGCTTCCTATCTATCTTCCAATCTGTCTCTTTCACAACTCCTTTCTCTTTAGCACTCCCCTCCCAGTCCATCTAAATTATTTGCACTTCCCTCCAAATTCCAAATTCTCTATGTCTCATCTATCCTACCCTTATCTTCTCCAGGCTAATCCTTACTCATTCTCCAACTCAGATGTGATCTTTTCTGGAAAGGCTTCTCTGCACCACACTAAGATCAGTGCCCCTCTGTGCTCCCATTGTCCATTAGCACCATTTATATATTTGTGACATTGCACTTAACTCTACTGCATTCTCATTGTTCATGTGGTTGGCCCTCCCACTGAAATGTCCAGAACAGGATCTTTGCCATTAATCTCTGTATCCACAAGGCCTGGCATATAAAATAGGTTCTCTTTCAAAATCCTGACAGTTCCTCTGCCTGAACTCTTCTTTTCCACACTCGTCCTCATTCTTTAAATTGTCAGTAGTGTAGGGAGCGGCTATAGGGTTAAGCCTCCGACTGACCTGTTGGCAAAGCCACAAAAAGTCCCAGCTTAGAGGGCACAGCCCTCTTAGCATAATTAGGCTTGACCTTATGACTCTCCCTAGATCTTATCTGGGTAGCTAATGGGCTGAGGGAGATGTAGCAAGTGCTGCCAAAACAAGTGAAACTCACAGGAACCTTGTAACTATGGTGACCACTACCTTGTTTACCTCTGGCTATAAAATAAAGGCTCAGCTTGCTGTCTGGATCTCTCCCTGTGGCCTCAGCCAGGCTCAGGAAGATCCACCTAGACCCAGCTTATTCTCTTCGTCTGTCTTTTCTACATCCTTCGACGCCCC